>NW_027437212.1:20158-537679 GCF_033239565.1 Halichoeres trimaculatus
GCTCCTTTAGAGTGGTTCTGGATCTTGATTTTTTAAATATTTCTAATCCTTTTAACTTGTAATGCTTTCTCCCTTTATAAATGTGTACTGAATGTTTGATGGTCAGAGCTTTTTATTAGCTTTTTGCATAAATTGTAGCATGTTAAAATCTATTATTAAGCTTCAGCAACTGTAACTTAATGAATACTGGGGTTTAAGGGAGCTCTGTATGGACTTCTGTTAATATTCCTTATTGCTCTTTTTTGTAAAATGAAGTTTGGCAGGATGGAAGTTTAACTTGCACTTCCTCATATATCAACACAGTAGGTCAAGTAAGGAACAATCAACCAGTTATATAGAAGTTGCAAAGCTCTGTTATCAAAATGTGGCGAGTGGAGGAGGTGAAAGAAACCAGCCTAAACAAGCACACACACACTCTCTCTAGAGTGGACGGGGTCTGAGTTTCCCTTAATTTACTTTTGATAATAGAGCCAGGCAACGCCACCCTTGGACTTGCACCCAGGGAAAGGGTTCACTTTCACTGATGACAGGCACACAGGTCAGTCCATAAAGAGGAACCAGAGACGTGGTTCACATTAGAAAGTCCACAGATACTTTCTTTTTCAAACAAGAACAGATTAAAAGGTTTAATTCATAAAAAGCACCCAAACACTCCAAAAGACAAGAAAACAATGGAAAAAGGGGACCTGGCAGGACTGGGCTCACCAGTGGGCTGGATTGGGATGTGACGGGGAAGGGAACACCCAGTAACTTGTGAAAAACACACACTGAACTGTGCAAAAACTCAAGAAGAACCACATCACACACGAGGAGGGGGAACACCACCACCAGGAACCCAGGACCACCACCACCAGACTCCAGTCCTATAAGGAGAGGGAGAGAAAATTAATTCAATTAACACAAACCAAAAACCCAACTAACCCACAAATAAATCAAAAATACATTTAAGGCCACCAAAGGTAACTGCTAAAGTAGCCTGAACACAACTACTACACTGGATAATAAAGAAATAACAGAAAACAGATAACTGAACCAAAATTACTTTACCACAAATAAACAGTCAATACCACATTACCCTTGGGGTACCCAAACCAACCCTCAGAAATAACTGTTATTCACAAAAGAAACAAACCAAAAGAAATAACTGTGTCCAAAATTCTAATATGACAACAAAAGAATTAAGGCACAAGGAAATGAGTGAATAAACCAAAAGGGGAAAAAGGAAATATCAAACCAGGAAGAAAAGGAGACCGAAACAAAATGACTCAAATCAGTGCTGAACCAAAATCCAAAAGAAGAAATCCAAATCAAATTAATTAACTCACTTTCACACACTTAAAACAAATAGGCCCAGTTATTCTGAGCCAAGTAAAGTTCGGCTGAGAGAGCACAAGTAAGGCCCAGACTCAGCAGGCTCAACGACAATTAAGTTTGGTTCTGGGCAGGATACACATATGACTCAGGCAGCCAAACCCAGGTGTACCATGGCCCAGCCGAGTCAAGGCAGAACATATAAAGCAAAGCAAAGTCCAGTAATACCAGGCGGCGTAAGGCGAAGCCACGTTAGGCAAAACAGCAGTGCTTCTTGGTGATCACTATAATGATCTGATCAGCTGATAATCACATGAAGTGAAGCTCACAAAGTGAGCTCCTGCTCAGCCCAAAGCAGAGTTGAGTGAGAGAGCAGGGCAACCCCACAAACTGCTTCAAGAGTGTCTAGCCAACACAGTCTCACTCCCAGCGTGTCAAAAACCGACGCTTGGTCAGGGCCCTTTGCCTTCAGAAGCTGACGCGAAAGTTCTCCCTCTGCGTCCTCATGAGACGCTGCGGGTCTTCAGTTTACTCCAATGTAAACCGACTGCGGCGTTTTAAGACGCTGTGAGCTTACATCCAATTGGTTAACGGGGGAACGAACATCCGGAAGAACTCTCCTGTCTGACAGTTTTCACGTTCGTCGCTATTTTACTATGTTATACGCGATATTTCTCTACAAAAAAAAACACATATTTGTCATTGTTAATTGCTCAATAAGATGTGTCAATGTTTAAGTCCATCAGTTGTCTTTATGTTCCTTTCGATTTTGAGAAATAATGAATTCGATCTCACTTTTGGATGGCCGAAGATACTACACTACCCACAATCCCGTGGGTTGTTTCCATAGTGACGACGCCCAAAAGCTTTGCTTCACCAAATCTTTTTTAAACCAATCAAAAATGGAAGCATTTCAAAGATTTTGTCAGATATATTTGAAGTGAAGTGATTAAACGCGACTAATTATTGAAACGCTGTTAAAAAAATATCTGCACTTAGCTTCAGTCCGCCAAAAGTTTGGTGAGTCAGTCTCAAGCTTGGTGATTGGATGCGTAAGACGCAATGCCCTTTAGGAGTCGTAGTGTTCAAGGATCCTGCCAGTTAATGCTGCGTTATTCATGTCAAGAATTGTTTATTGATCACACAAAAGCCAGGTAAGTTGTAAACTCTCCCGATCATTTTAATGTCGATAACAAAACAGACATAACAAAAAAAATAATATGTCTTGTTGGACCATTTTCTGGAAGAGAGAGAGAAATTTAAAGAGAACTTTCTCTGCAACATTTCTTTTTTCGTTGCTAACTCATCTGTATAAACAACGTAGTAGCAGCTCAAATTAGCTTAACGTGGGGTGAAGGTAGCGCTATCAAAGTCAACTCAAATCGCACTGGTTTAATTTATTTCAGCTGCGTAATGATAAGTTCACATCCTGCAAAATAGATATTTCATACTGCACTGAACTTAACTACTATTGTTACATATACCGTTGCATACAAACCAGATTTTTGTAGAAAACACACCCTCACTGCTTGCTCTATGAGCTGTCCTTGACATGTAAATCATGTTTTTAACATAAGTGTTTACCTGTGACAGCACACATTGGCCCTTATTCACAGAATGATGTCAACTTTGACTGTACAAACCTTCAGTCTTTATTGGTGTTTGAATGTGTATTGAACCTGAATGTAGTCATCAGTTTTAAAGCACTGGAGGTTGATACACTTTTTAATGATTGTACATTTTTTCAAGTATTGACAATTTGTTATCTAAAATCATATTGCAATAGAAATATTGTGTTTGCATAAAATGTTGCTCTGTGCTATATTTGTCTGTTTGCAAATTGCATATCCAAATTGATACATATATCATGTGACAGCATACATAGTATCATAAATAATCCAATGTTCACTTTCTTTTTCAGAATGACGAAGCCAAAAATCAAGTGTTGCCCCTCCTGCCAGGCCCCAAATGCACTGCAGTGCAGAAGCTGCACTCAGTGCCTTTGTCCTCTGCCAGAAAATTAAAAATTAAAAAAAAAAAAAACAGGCTGAGCTCAAAGACTCCGCCTGGTCGTCTTCTGTAAAGAAAAATCGAAACGCATGCAGGACAGTAAAGTCGGCCCAGATATCTGTAAGTTGTAGTCACTTTGATTTCACAAGGGGATTAGTTTCTCATACATTATATAATTATCTAATTTGTCTATCAGTCTTGTGTGGTGCATGTAATTTTAATCATTGATCTATATGCTGCATACATATTCACGTAATGACATAATGTAAGAATGATCAAAATATTTAGAAAAGAATAGAATTGAACTTTATTGTCATTGTAACAAGTACAACGAAATTGAAGTCACAGCAGCAATCAAGAAAACAAAAATAATAAAGTGTATAGAAAGTGCAAAAAGGTCCATAAGAAAATAGATGATGACAGCTTGTCCATCATTGTCCAGTCAGCCAGCCTCCACCTCCACAGGGTCCAGGACTGAGCCTCCCCAGCAGTCTGTTCAGTCTCTGTCTCCTAGATCCTGTCTGCTCACAGCAGGTAAGGCTTCTCCAATGTGGCGGTGGCGTCCGGTGTTTGCTCTGTCAGCCACGTCCGTGAACAGCACGATGCCACTCTGCCCTCTGGCAGCCCCTCTGCCGCTGGGCCAGCATGGCTAGCTCGTCCATCCCACGTTAGATCCCAGATAAATCCCACATTCCCAACAACAATGGATGGAAGGACAGGTCCACGTTGTCACCTCCGAGCTCACACCGGAGAACCAGCATGTTGTCCTCACCTCCTCCTCCTCACCTTGAGGGAAATCATCAAGCTTTACACCAGTTAGCATTGACATGCTACGGGCTGCTAACAGCTGATTTCACATGTAAACAATGCAGCCATGGTTACATGTAGGATCTCCAGACAAACACAGGAGAAAAAGTAGTAAAAATATCACTGAAGCCACAAAAAGTTTGGTGTCCATGACCAACAATGAACCAGATAAAGTAAAGAGCCACTCCAAATACAAAGATGACGAAAAAGAGACAAAACAATTACAAGAATCGGACAAAGAAGAGAGAGCTGCTTCAAAAGGCAGCCATAGCCAACAGGTGCCTAGCAACAATTTCATATTCACATTTTTAGTTTCATATTTATATTTTCAATTTTATTTTCATATTTTCAAAAAGCTTGGCTGTTATGAGGTGATCATGTAGTTATTCATTTAACTGGAACTAGCGTGTTTCACGTTAACTGCTAATGCTAATCATAATCCTCATTCTAATCCCTTTTGATGAAACAATTTGGAGCTAAAATACTGTATGTGGTTAATACCATCTATTACGCCTCAGACAGGATCCAGCCACTGCCCTTGAGGGCAGAAGAAATGTTTTCTCAGTTGACTACTTAATTGACTCCATTACAGTTCTTTAGTATGCTCATGGTAACAACACTTTCACTTTTTGGTGGTGGTTTGTAAAAGGAGGTGGAACGCTCCATAATGCGCACAAATGGCAAGCTAGAGCTTAACAGTCCCACATCACTGTGCTGGGGTCTAAGTTTCTGTATTAGATAAAATTAGTGCTGTCAGTCGATTAAAAAAATTAATCTAATTAATTACAGGATTTGTAATTAATTAATCTAATTAATCGCATTTTAATCTCATATCTGCTTAAGGTCCCAAAATAAAGAATTTGAATTCCAGGACATTAAAATTACATCAAAAGACATTTAAAAATAAGTTGGGAATATATACAACACATTTTTAGGTACACTGAGGCATAAGGAACAAATGAAAAAAGTATTATGGTTCTATCTTTACAAAATCTACACAGTCCTGCACCTAAGATAAGCTGATTTGATTTTTAGGACGTTTTTTGCTACTGTTCACATTTTTACTCGATGTGGACTCCATTTTCACTGCAATATGAACTTCTATACTTCTATGAGGTCAAGAGAACCAGGGCTAAAGGCTAAAAACTGTGAGGAACTATGTACAAAACACTTTATTCAAGTCTTGGATCAAAGAAAAGTGAAGTATTTTCAGTTTCACATGCTCTGAACACACAAACTGTTACTGATTGGTGCAGAGCAGCCCCAAGCTGAAACATGACACCAGGAAGATGGAAGCAAATTTTCATATAATTCTTTAGATTTAAATACAAGACCTTTTTCGATAATTCAGGACTTGTTTGATGCAGTAGAGAGTGTAAAATTACCTGTTTTTTACAGAATTGAGCTAGAGCAAACGGTTGATTTTCTGTAGATTTTGTCCTACATGAAAAAAGTGGTGTTCTCGTCAGATTTTCAAATTTCCGACGGTCCGTGAATGTATCACATCTAGCAACATGCTTTGAACCGGGGGGAAGAGAGAGCGCCGTCAAAGGATAAGTTCAGTTCATACAGCTTTTACATTGTTTATAGAATGAAGTAGAACAAAATACTCACCAAGAAGGCTTTCCTGATCCAAGCAGTGTTTCGGGAGATATTTAGATCCAAAATCGTGCAGCGGACGTCCGTATAATGGGATCCATCTGGGCATAGACAGCGCCGCTCCTTAAAACTGCATTAATCGTCCAAAAACTCGTGTTTTTCACCAATATTCCATCATGGTCGGCTCCCAGATGTCCTCTGCTGCAGTCTGTGTCACTCCAGACAGCGCTGTGCGGCTGTAATGACCTCTGAACTGCAGTTTTAGGAGCGGTTTGTAAATGCTAGACATTTGAAAATGAGTGCGTCTTTGAACGCCTCGCGGGTTTGGGATCCAGATTAATTACGTTAATTTTTATGACGTGTTAATTTGCGGTGTAATTAATTAATCTAATTAACGCGTTAAAATGACAGCCCTAGATAAGATATAAAATATTATACTCCAGTAAACTGGAGGATAGTATAATCTAGAAAAAGATGAACACGTGCCTTTACTTCTGTTTTGTTGGTTTCTCGAGTTGAGGTATAATAACAGACTTAAATTTTTCTTCCCTTCAAAATCTGTCTTTCAGGTTTTGAAGCTGAATGCCTTGGACAAATATCCAGTCCTGTTTATGGCCCATCAAGGCAGGAACGGAGTATTTTATGGGGACATGGTCCATCACATTGGACCGACTGATGGGATCATTCAAGAATTTCTTCTGAAAATGAAGAAACTGCATGAGCACCTATTGAAAAGTAAGACTATGATTATTTATAATAAAACTATCTTATGATATGTTATACTTTGTTGTCCTATAGCGTAGTTGTTGGTGGACTCTGTGTCACGTTAGTGCCCATTAACAATGTGCTTGTCTAGTTTCTCATGCCCTGGTAATGGTCACTGCAGCTTTCTTGAGTATAGCTCAACCAGATTACCTTGTAAAAATCAAAGGGAGATATCGTGAAAACTTTAAGAAGCTTGTCACATGCAATCAGAGCTTATTTTTCAGTTCAATTTTAGCTATTTCATAAGTTGTGTTAAATGAATGCTGGTGATACTACATGTGTCATTAAATACTAAGTCACTTGAATGTTCTCCATACCTGAAACTTCACTATGTCATCCTCTGAATTATGACAGATTATTGCTGCACTGCAACCTATAGTGAATTCAGAAGTCAGTCACTAACACATTTTTTTAAATAATGAAAATGTTTACACATCTCATATTATTTTACTCAAACTGTCTGAAAATTGAAAGTTCTTAAGGTTCTAAGCAAGAAATCAGCCAAGTTTGGTGTTGATTGGAGGAGTGGTTCTCAAGATGAATAAATCAGTGTCAAAAAGTGAGAAAGACAGACCCCTGGCTTTACATCTAGCTCATTGCTACATTGCAACCTCTTTACTTCTAAGCCATTTTAGAGAGAACAACTTTTGCTGTTGCCTGAAACAAAAGATGTCAGGCAAGCATGTTATCTGAGTGGACACCGTGATAATGATACGCCCATACCTGAGTGATGCCAATGCTGTTAATAATCTCAGATCATTTACCATGTGTTCAGACTTACTCCCAGTCAAAATTCAGATGATTAGTATCACAAAAATGTGCAATGGTTCATCTCAGTGTGGTTGCATGATTTTTCATCTCTCTGTCTTATAAACTAAGGATGTAGTATGAGCACACACTGGGATGGATTATCTGTCTCAACAAGTTTAATGTGACTGCAGCTAATAGTTCATGATGCAGAATGCAGGTACAATTAGTTTTTATCCTTAACATAGGAATGAAAATGGTGTGACAGGAGAATATTTACATTTTTTTCTCCATTTTTGCAGGATTGTCTTCCCCAAGTGTCACCAGCCCACCGGCAGCAGTTCCTTGGCCCCCTGAGGACAGCAGCTGTCCAGCAGCTCAGCCTGTGACACTACAGTCAGGAGGAGATGAGGAAGAAATCATCCTGCACCTCATCCCAAATACCTCACCTTCTTCTCTTTCTAACTGTCACCCTACATCCTCTGTCCCCTCTGAACCTTCAACATCCTGCCTGCCAACTGAACTTCCATCCCCCCTCTCCTCTTACCCTCCTCCGTTCCCCCTCTCCTCTCATCATCCACCACTCTCCACCACTTCTGATGATTCCCCAGCCTCCACCTCTTCTCATCCTCTGTTCCCCCTCTCTTCTGATCCTCCCCCAGCCTCCACCTATTCTCTTCCTCCGTTTCCTCTCTCTACTCATTCTCCACAAACCTCCACCTCTTTTCCCCCTTCATTTCCCCTCTCTTCTTATCCTCCACCAACCTCCACCTCTTCTCATCCTCAGTTTCCCCTCTCTACTCATCCTCCACCAGCCTCCACCTCTTCTCATCCTCCGTTTCCCCTCTCTACTAATCCTTCACCAACCTCCACCTCTTCTCATCCTCCATGCCCCCTTCCCTCTCTTCCTCCTCTGGCCTCCACATTGTCTCACCTTCCTTCATCCTCTCCCATGTCTCAGTCCCCCCCATATCCTGTGTCATCTTTGTGCCCTGTCCTCCCACCAAAACAAAGAAAAGCAAAGAAAAAGACAGGTTAGATATCCCTTTATATTATTATGTAGGCATATAGTTCTTCTCAAATTGCTAGGCTAGCCCCATAAGATTCTTTTTTCTCTATTTTTAGAATGCCTAAGACGTAGGAAGCAGAGGGTGTTTAAGTATGAGGATGTTGTCCAATCGAAGCCTGGTAAATGTAAGTATGTTCTCCTTTGTTATGTTTGGCTTCATTGTGAAATACAATGTAAAAGCAAGGTTCTGGGTTGTATTTATTGGCCACTCTGTAACAATGTGTTGCAAAAGGAAATTAATTTGATATTCAGTTTATGGTTTCTAATACCAAACCATTGTGAAGTTTGAGGAGTATTACAGTCTGAGCAAAGAACATATTTTATAGTCTGGTGCTACAGCAGTGGATACTTCTATATTTTATACTACATGGCAGCAGGGTGAACAGTCTATGGCTGGGTGTCTGCTTTCTTGTAGTATTCAGTTTCTGCACAGACATCTTTACTATCATCATTGATACTCTGTAGCTGGTACCAAAAATGGTCTGTGAAATATCAGTCACCCTCTGCATAAGCCTCCAGTCCTGGGCTTACATATAGCATGTCATGTTTACTGAGGGCTAAATTTATGTTGAAGTCATATTTTTAAAAAGATTCTACTTTATGCTGTGATGTCTATGTTCTTGAGAAATTATTTGAATAGATAAAGAATTTCTACATAATACTTAGCTACTTAAAAGTGCACATATGTGTTATGGCTCTGTCTATGAAAGAAAACACCTTTCTCTTAACAAATTGCACCCTTTTTCTTATTGCTTGCCTTCCAGGGCAGAGAAGAAGTGAAAGTGAGGTGGGCACCATGCTCACAATGGTAAGTGCTCCGTAAGCGACCATGAACCGGTATGTTGAACTATCGACAAAAGATTTATGCTGTGATCCAGTGGTTGCTATCTCATTTGAAATTCACTACTAGAGCTTAATTATTAATGTGAAAGACAGGTTTACTAAGGAAATTATAGACATGAAATTTCTTGATATGTCAGAAGAAATTTTAGCCTCTGATCTTTATTTCCTGTGTTTATGTCTCTGTCTTTCCTATCCTGGCAGCGGCAAGACATGGGATGACACATGGGAACCGGCCGATCAGTTTAAGTTGTAAAAAAGTTCCACATTTAATGTTTTGTTCAGTTCAATTTGTATACTTTGTTCACTAATATGTTCACTTCATGAGGTAAATCTTAGTTTCAGCTATGGTAATTTATCCAGTTATTAGCAGCCTATTACACTTTATGCACAGCAATTTAACACAACAATGTTTTCACAGTGTGTGGCCCTGTTATGAGTTGTTGGATTATTAAATGTTGTTTTGGTGTCATAATGTTTTGTTGTTTTGTTTGCAAACAGTAAATATTTTGAAGGTGTCCAAGTTTGGGGCTCTGGGGGTTGTAACAGTCAATAGTCATCTGACTGCCAAAAGTCAAGCTTTGGGGTGACCTGAGGAGCCGATGACTGCCTTCAATCATCTTGAACTCATGACAAGAGAAAGAACACAACATTAAGTGGCTATCATGGTCTTAGTGCACTTTATTAATCATGATCATTCCCTGAGCCTGGCTTGTAAATCAGCATGTACCTTCACACCCTGAAGTATCTTAACAATTATCCAACATTTACTGCATTAAATGTTTAGCCTTTTACTTGTTTGGCAGTTTGGCACTGAAATCCACAAAAACGAAGGAGAACATGGTGAACTTCAGGGGGACCAGTGCTAAGCCACCCCCTACATCAACGGCAAGTGTATGGAGAGGGTTCACACAGTCAGGTTCATGTGAATCCAGATCTGGAAAGACCTCTCCTGGACAGACAACATCTCATCATTCATTAAGACTCATAGGCTACATTTCCTGAGTCTACAGGAAGAACAATCTGGACAGGAGGCTGCTGGCCTCCTACCGCTCGTGCACAGAGAGCCTGCTGACATACTGCATCATCACCTGGTACAGGAGCTGCACTCAGGCAGACAGAGCGAGGCCTCAGAAGACTGTGGAAACAGCCCTGAAGATCATCGGCCCCTCAAAGGACATATACACTTCCAACTTTGTTGTACACTAAGCACACTGAGAGTGACAATAAAGAGCATTCTATTCTATTCCAGCTGGATAGTCTCAACTATGTGAAAGTGTAGGCAGCTTAAGTTAAGAAAAGTATCTCTTAATGAACATAAATACAATATATAGCAAAATAGCATCATAGTTCATCAGATCACATCACAGATTTTTTTTTTGATTGGGAAGAAATAAATAGATAAATATATAAAAAGTTCAAGTTCAGTACAAACTGGACGGCATGGTGGTGCAGCAGGTAGTGCATGTGCCTCACAGCAAGAGGGTTGCTGATTCAATCCCTGGGTCAGGCAGGACTCTTTTATGTAAAGTTTGCATGCTCTTCCTGTTCATGCATGGGTTCTCTCTGAGTACTCAGACTTTCTCCCACAGACCAATACATGCTCATTTGGTTAATTAGTGACTCCAAATTGCCCTTAGGTGAGTCTGATAGAAAATGGTTGTATGTCTCCCTATGTTGCCCAGCAATTGGCTGGCAACTGGTTCAGGGTGTACCCTAGTCTCACCCGATGACAGCTCAGATAGGCTCCAGCCCCCTGCGACCCCAAAAAAGGATAAGCAGTCTAGAACATGAATGAATAAAAATGAACTTTAATGTTATTCTACAGGTGCTTGGCCATCGATCTCTGACTGATCCGTCAGCAAATAATCAAAAAGAAGAGACCACAGCTCTGTAAAACACCTCTGATTGCCTCTCAATACAACACTAATTCTGAATGAAGGAGAACCCTGACCATCTCTGCATATCACTGACATTTGAAAGTAAATCTTTTATCGAGTTAATCAGAAATCAGAAGACACTTGGTCCATAACAGTAGCTTGTCACATGGATTAAGCTGTGAGTGTGTAAAGCCGCGTTTCCACCAAGCAGTCCGGGTCGGTTCGTCTCGGTACGGTGCGCTTCTAGCGGCGTTTCCACAGACTCATCCCGGGACGGATCCCTAAAAACCGAGACGAGCCGTCCCACTTTTTTGGGACCCTTTCGTATGGGTGCCAGACTGAACCGATCCGCTCTCGGGAGGTGGAGCAACACACTGCAGACGGTTGATTGGTCAAAAGAATCGTCACTTACCCCCACAGCGGCCGCATTTCTCCTGGCAGCACACAGACTTCTCTGAAACGAATCTTGATTGCACTTTGTAACAGAGAGTTACATGAAAATCACAGAGAGGACGAAATGCTGCATGTCTTTCATCCATGCTCTTTGTTTACTGTGTCGCGTTTTCTTCTTTGTTGGATTTAATCGCGGGGTAAGCTGCTACGGCGTCGCGCTATTGTTTACCAGCTGTGGCTTCCGGCATGCGGCTTACACGCCGCCCACCACGAGAGGGCACAGTTTGCTGTGGAAACGCAAACGGGATGAGACATAACTGTCCCAAACCGTCCCAAACCGTCCCAAACCGTACTGAACCGACCCGTACTGTTTGGTGGAAACGCAGCATAAGTGTTAAATGTCTAGATGGCAGGCCGACCACAAAAAGCCTGGGTCCCTTTAAAATTCAACCTGCAAGAAAGATATTACTTAGTTCTTGAGAGATTATACCTCAAAACCTTTTAATCAGTTTACATTGCCAGAGGTACTGATAGTAGCTACCAACCTCCAGACACTTTTCACAAAGATCTGGGGTGTGATCTTTTTTGGTATGTAAGGAGTGTAAAAAAGACAATGAAGTGTTTTAAACACTGTCTATCTCAATCTAAGGCTGTCTCATTTTGGTCAGTACATAATTACAAAATAAATGCAAAAAAAAAAAGTAAAAAAAAAAGTAAAAAAAAAAAGAGCTTAAAGTCTAATTTTATCAGTTGACTGTCAAGTCCCTTTCCGAACCCACTCATCTGCCGGCCTGCAGCCCTGAAATCTGAAAATTCAAAAATTGTCTGATATCTAAACCACATACATCGTTGGAAAGGTCTTGAAGTGGAGAGTAACATATGTCAGTATGAAGGCTCTACATGCTTCCTGCTTTGAAATACAAGCCCCTGACTGCTGACTTCTGAGGATATTCAAATGGTTATAACTCATCAACAGAAAGGGGTACAGACATGGTACAAAGTGTTATGGAAACCTCTTGAGCCCTGCTATCACATGGATATAATCAACAGATAAGGGCACAATAAAAAAGGGTTAAATTAAAGTTCTCCTATTAAGAAATTTGATATGTGAAATCTGATTATATACATTGGTTTATCATCATCATATATGTCCGAGTGTACTACTTTTTCCAGTTTTAACAACTGCCACTTTTTGATAATCAAACACTAATATTTCATAAAGAAAAAAAACTACAACTCCCGCCAACCGCGCCATATTGCTTCATGCAAATCAATCCAAAGGTTGTAGTTCTAAATTTGAAGGGAGCATAGGGCCACCTTTAAAGTTCTTTCTTGATAATGTATTTAAAAAACTTGTTAGCCTAATTACTTACAGAAAAACCACTTGAGTGTTTTTATTTAAAAAAATTTTAATATGCTGTTCTATTGTTAATAATTTTTTTAATTTTCTAAAAATGTGAAACGGTCCTTTTACCACTTCCGGTTTCCGAAGTATGAAATGCACTTTCTGTTCTATAAATGTAGATACAGGGATTTATAAATTTAGGCCCATTGTCCACATTTTTTGGATCGATGTGTAATTTCATTGCTTCCAATATTGAAAAAGATCTTAGGTTGCTCTGGAGGGATGTATTGTTTTGTTTCAATGATTTCAATAGGACCAAGGCTTAACACAGTGAAGCATTTATTTTTAATATCATTCTTTTAGCACAATTTTACATTTTTATTAGAACACCAAAGCCTGCTAAGCAATGACATTTTCAAGGATTATCCAAGTTTTTATGAATTCACAAAGCCAAGTTTGCAAAAATAGTCTTTATTATCAAGAAGAAGCAAAACAAAATAAATGATGCAAATTGGTAAGTCACATCACAGCTGAAGACAACAAGACAACCAGACTGATGAAGTACTCAGAATCACAGCAAAAAATATGTCCTAAAGATTTTCAATAAAATCATACATAAAAATTGCATGAGGTTGAAATTTTGAATAATAAAATGCAAAACATTCAAACCTGCTAAAAAACATTCAGTGAAAATGAAAAATCCACAAACCAGCATCAGGTTGTGTTAGCTCCAAGTGCTCAGCTATATTCCACCGTGCTGCCGCAGCACCAAATTCCATCCAACTGAATTCCTGTATATTGTTGCTTTGATTGTAATGTCCATATGAAATGATACATGGATCTTTTAAGCATCTGATTTAGGTGAATAAGTTAAAAGCACTGAAGGCCCTTTGATTGGGCTTCCACAGTGCATCATCTGAACCTTCAGAATCACTATCAGAGTAATCAGCCTGATCATCTTGCAGGAAGTCGATGTCCTCTGCTCCAGACAAAACTTGCAGGTAGCAGCGTCTTGCATGAGTCATCATCTCTCTGATCTTCTGCTGCTTTTTTCCAATGACACTGTGCAGACCCTGTAACTCATCTTCATTTAGGTTCCATGGTGAATCTTAAATTAACATTAAGAGTTAAAAACTGTTTTAGTAATGTTATCAGCAGACTTTGATTTGCACATTCATGCAATGTGAAATTCAAATACATACTTTGAATCACTGCTCCAGAAACCAAGCAGGACTGTCCCTTTAGAGATTTACCACGAGCTGAAAGAGATTTCCAATGGTGGTTCATCTCCATGACAAGAATTTTTTTCTCCTCCTGAAGTCTCCTTACTGCCATGACAATGTCAAAGGCTTTTCTCTTGGTCCTGAGATCAACATAGGCTGTAAACATTAAGGGTAAAAGGGTATGGAAGTATAACTGTGCCATCAGGATTTGAACATGAATTTCTCACACTGAATTTTTTCAGCATCGAAATTGGACTTTGAATATTAAAAAACATCGAATTTCAAGCGCTGATTGGTTATTCTCCTCCTTTTATATTTGTCCATGTTGAAATAAATTCAGTGTAAAAAAATTCAACATCTCAAAAAATCCAGTCGAAAAAAAATCAGTGTTAAAAAGAATTCAACATAAAAAAATATCTATGTCTCGAGAAATTCGGTGCCAGAAAATTCAGTGTCAGGAAATTCAGTGTCAAAAATAATCCAGTCTCAACATCCGGGTAACCAAGGAGAAGCAATCGATCCCTTGGTCAAGTCGTACAACGCTCAGCCAATCAGGTTACGCTCCACTGGTCATTTGACACCATGACAGGTCACCAAGGGTCAATTCGTTTTGCAAAGCAGAAGAGGTACCGTGAGAAGAGGAGCAGCGAACAGAAGGAGAAAAATACGGAGGAAGAGAACAAAAGAAGTTAAAAAAAAACATACAAACAAACGAGACAAGAAGAAACCGGCTACTCAGCCATGTCGAGCAACGGAAGAGATATCGCTTCGGTGAGTATTACTGACATTAAAAGGCAACTCCGGTTTTTTGACACCTGGACCTTATTTAGCATGTCCACGACTCAATGCGAACTGGTGGTGCGCTTGTGGACAGTGTTCGCCTATGGCAACAGAAGAGGAGCGTGTTTGTGATAACGATGGATAGCGATGGATGACAAAATATAGCCGAAATGAGCGATTTTGCAGAGATTATGTGCCGCGCCGAAGCTCCCTTGCCATGGCCTCCGCGAAGTGCGGCTAAAATCGGTTGGATCTAAATAACTTCTGAAGGACTCCGAGCTGCACGATGTTTGTCTGAATGAGTATAGAGCATGCAAACACCTATAAATAAGGTCCAGGTGTCAAAAAACCCGAGTTGCTCTTTAAACACCGACATTTAAACTGTGATACACGGTTGCAGTATAACGTAATTTACATTAGTCAGTTTTCTTTTGGCCGCCGCCCTTGGGTGCATGGGGGTGGGGGAACAGCGGGCATATCTCCACGGACCTACCTGCTTTACGCAGCAGTCTGGTTGTGCACCGCTGTGAAGTTAGTTTTGCGTTGGGTCTTCGACGGTTAAGCAGTTGTATGGATATAAGGACCAACAAGTGCCTGGGAAGATCCAACCTGAAACGAACTTCACCGAGGTGGGACATGACAGCCGTAAATGATTAATATTGTCCTGCAGAGGCCCAGATTCGCCTTTCATCCGGTGAATTTTAAATTGATTTTGTGATACAATAGTTTAACATTCATTTTATATACCACTTTAGGGTTGCGCATGAGAAAGGACTCTTTCACGCAGATACCTGCTAGTTATAAATGTAGAGAGTGAGGATCAGAAGGTCACTGTCGAGTTGTTGTGTAATAATTGTCAATAGCCATCTAATTTTAAACTGTTCAAGTATCTGAAGCAATTACTATTACAAGTTGCACTCTCTAAATAGTAGAACTTATCATGGGTCTGCTTTTCTATGGGTAATTTTTTTAATTTAATTTTTTCTCTCCTAGGAGCAACTGCTTAATCATCTTTTGGAAAGGCTTCGCTCTCGATTGGAGAATATTCTGGGACGTATGCCTCTGGACCTAGACTTCTTGGAGTTTACTTGCACACAAGAACTTGTGTTTTTGAATGCTTTGTCAGGTCAATTGACTGTTTGTCCAGCTATTTTAAACGAACTGACACAGCTTCACAGTCTCATCAATTTAGAAAAGGAGGAAAGAGAGCAACATACTGACATACAAACATTTATATCCGGGAAGAGTGTTCATAACCAACGGTATGTTCAGTAATAGTGATACCAGATGCTAGGTTGCCACCTCTTTCATACTGTGCTGTGGTAGTATGTTGGCAGACAACTACTTACTGGGGAACTTTCATGTACAATTTTTTTTCACATATGCATAGGCTGTATTGACATGCAGTATGTATGAAACAAGTTCTAAATCTTAAGTGGGTTGTGCAAAAATACAAAATAAAGAAATTCATTGTTTGAAATATATTTGATATTTTAACATTTATTTTTTGTGCATCCATTGGGGATAAAAATATTTTAAACAAATTAAACAGATAATTAGAAACACTTTTTTGATTATTTTTTAAAAATGTATTTACATTTTCCAGAATTGAGCGGCTGTGGAGAGACCTGTGGACAGCTGTAACCTGCATCTACTATGATGTTCTCCACTACCTTGAAGAAGAAGGCTTCCTCAGCATCGCCAATGAAATGCACCTCTTCTGCTGCCACTTTGTGTTCCTCCCACGCCTGCAGGATGACCTCGATACTTTCCACAGTGGCTGGGACAACCATTCACTAAGAACAGAGGGCCACATGACTCCTAACCAGCTGTGGGAACTTGGTCGCACACATAATCCAGTTCCGGGACCAGACAGCATAGAGGTTATGCATATGTGTAATTAGAACAAATCATTTAATTAAAGATATTGAATCAGATCTGCTAAAAGCACAAAATATTTTGAAGTGTGTCCACTTTTACTTTATACAATCTAAAATGCTTTCTATTTGTAGGGCATGGATATCCCCAACATTGACTAGGAAGAAAGTGGACTTCCTTGTGATGATCACTTGAGTGTCATTGTTCCACACACTGCATGCCCACTGACTGATGAACAACTGACATCTTTGAGAGATGCAATCAACCCAAGAGCTGCATCCCAGTCTTTGGGCTGTGATATCTACATATCTGCAGTTCAATTTTGTGAGCAATTTCAAGATACCTAAATAAAATGATCAGGAAGACTTGTTTTGTGTTGAACCTTTAATGTACTGTCAGATCAATCTGAACAAGCTTGAAAACATAGATATAGTTCTCTTTCCTTTATCTCAGACATGTAGATTTTTCACCTACCTTGACATGTTTCGGCGGAAACTTCCGCCTTCCTCAGAAATGTCACCAGATGATAGGTGTGACGTGTTAAATCTGCTGGTGTTACCCTCCTGTCAAATTTTCTGACAGGAGGGTCACGCGTCCCGCTGTCTGTTCTCCTGTGCAGGACGCTGCTCCAGGTGTGTGAGAGCATGTATGCCCCCACCTCCCTGTTCATCATCCCTGGGCCCTGTTTCCTGATCTCAATGGCTTCCCTATTCGTAATTCAGGAAACGGGACCCAGGGACGATGCACAGGGAGGTGGGGGCATACATGCTCTCACACACCTGGAGCAGCGTCCTGCTCAGGGGAATGGACAGCGTGACCCCGTCAGAAAAATTAACAGGAGAGTCACACCTCCATAACACCAGCTGATTTAACACGTCATATCTATCATCTGTTGACACTTCTGAGGAAGGCGGAAGTTTCCGCCGAAACATGTCAAGGTACGTGAAGAATCTACATGTCTGAGATAAAAGAAAGAGAACTATATCTGTACAACTTCAAAACATAATGAACACCTAAGCTTGAAAACAACATTTAACTTCAGCCACTATGTCTGATAAGCATAAACTGAGGCCCAGATGTAGCTCACACAAGACCAAATCCAGTATGACAAGTGCAAATACAGGCCAGGATGTCATTTTTGAAAGATGGGTAGTCCTTATAATGCCCTGGAATGCGCAAGGTCTCAAAACAGGTAGATGATGTGGGGTATCTGCCCCCAATGATTTCCACAGAGAGACTCTGTGGTACGACCTCCCATCCGGTCCAGAATTTCACCAAGTTGGTGAGTTCAGCTGGTGTTGCTACGAAGTAGATTCAAATGGGTGATGATTAGTCATTAGAATAAATAGCCAACTATTGCACAAACAGCTTAACTTAACAGAAGATTAGACAAACTCTTAAGACGAGTAAACTTACCATTGGTTATGAACTGTCGCAGATAGCCTGACATGCGGCACTTAGTTTCGATGGAACAGTCTTCATCATCACTGTCATCCTCACGAGGCCATGTGATTCGCTGAAGAAGTACCTATGTTGAAAAAAAGAAAATAGAATGACTAAGACAATAATTTTGATTCTTAAATCAATACTCATTACACTCTTTGGTCAAACATAACTGGTTGATACCAATGATGTCAATTGTAAGTAATGTATAGGAATACATCAGTAACAAGAACAAGACAAAAATGGACAGTAATGGATGCCTACAAGGTATAAAAAACATTTTCTACAGCACTAAAAGATAATATTAAAATAAATTCAACCTCCGCGCAGACATTTCCTGCCACATCTTTAGGAAAGAGTAGGGCCACTGTGTCAGGTCTTTTGGTCATCAGTGTCCACAATGGTGTCTCTTTAAGACCTCGTCTCAGCTGTTTTATTTGCCGTGTCACACGTCCTATTACCTGTTAAAAGTAAAAAGAGAGTAAGAACAGAAACCATCAGGAAAAATTGCAGTATTTTTTATTTTTTTATTTTACCAAAAAGTAACTCAAAAGACTCAAAAACAAATGTACAGTCTGTTTGGATAGACATTTATCAAACTAAGGCCCCGTTTACACGACGCCGAAAACGGTCGATTCCGCAAACATTTCGTTGCGTTTTGGCCTTCCGTTTAGACGAGACCACGTTGCGTTTTCAGTGAAAACGCAAACTTTTGAAAACGCTCCCCAGAGTGGAAAGATCTGAATCCGCTCCTCCATCCAGCTTCGTGTAAACACAGAGCGGAGCGTCTCAGGGTGAAACGCTGACGTCACCGCATGCGCACTCGCAGTTTCAGGGGAAGGCTCCGCGCTCAGCCACATTTCCAGTTGAGCCAGTAGTTGGCGGTAATGCGCGTTATGGTTGGATTGCCGACTGTCTCACACAACAAAACGGCAGAAAAAGAAAGAACAGAAGAGGAGATTTCTCCTCCTGGAGTCGTATGAACGCGGATCGTTTTCACGCCGTCCTCATGTAAACGCAGGTGGCTTTTGAAAACGCAAAGGAAGAATCGTTGCGGGAGTCTCCGTGTAAACGGGGCCTAAGTTTCACTCACAGCATGGATCAACAGCTTCTCAAATAGCCACCTCCTGTTGTTCTCAGTTAGGGAAGGGAGGTCCCATGCAAAGGCCAAGTCCTGGATGCTTTGTTTATCTTTATCAGACAGTATGGATCCCCCTTCAAGCTTTAAGACAATAAGGGATGTAAAATATCTCGTCAAGGACAATGGATACCAGAGATGGCAGTTAGTGATGGCATGTTGTGGGCTGATACAAATACTCTGCTGATATTAACACACATTCCTAATGGATACACAATAAAAGGGATATACGGATTCATTTTGGTGTTGGGAGTATATATTTGTATACATATGTGTTTTTGTTTTTTATAGGGCAGTTACTTTAGTGCATTAATTAGATTAATTACACCACAAATTAGTGCGTCATAAAAATGTATCGCAATTAATCATAGCACACAAACATTTTAATATTGGCCAGCAGGAGGACTCGTACATGGCAGTGGCACGTCACTTCACACATGCGTCTCTAGTCAAACAAAACAAAGCCCAGGTGACAACAGGAATGGCATATTTAAGACTTAGTCTTGTTTTATTATTGAATTGGTTTATCTATATTTTTACTACATTCTTTAATAATGCATCAGGCCTAACTGGTTTGCTGGATGTCCTCAACCTTTTTCTTATTTTGAATTTGATTTATGAAACACACTGAAAGTGAAATTTGAGTTGCCTGATTGAGCTAAGAATTTTCTGGACAAGTTGCCCTGACTTTTGTTTTATTTAATCACCAATAAAAATGTGGATTTATAAATCTTCACTTCTTAGTGTATTCATTTGATTAGTCATGCACAAAAATTTTATAATATCCTAGAATTCAAATTCTTTATTAGGGTACTTTAAGCAGATATGAGATTAAAATGTGATTAATTAGATTTATTAATAATAAATCCGCTAATTAATTAGATTATTTTTTTTAATCGTCTGACAGCACTAGTTTTTATATATGTTTATATGTATATCCACAAAATGAAGAGTTTTATGCTCTACTGTTAAGTGTCTTGGGATAACACTTGTTATGAATTGGCGCTATACAAATAAAGATTGATCAAATAAAAAGGTATCCACATTGTACAACGTATTACCGAAAGACAGAAAACTGTTTTTTAATTAAACATACAAGCCTAATTGTTTCCCTGATGTCCAGGTCTGGACAGTCCTCCAATGTAACGGTGGCAGTGTCAGGACTCCCACCAAGCAGAATATGTACAAAAGCAGGGCTGAGTCCCTGAAGACTTGGGGTGCGTCTCAATGCGTTAACTTCGTGCTTCCTCCGTCCTATCTCCTCCACGACACCGGAAGTACTTTCCCAGTCGCCATTTTGAAGACTGTCCCAAAGCGATAATTGCGCTCAGAGGAGAGATGAGAGAGGAGAGAGGAGACTGATCGGAGGAGCTATGATCGACGAGACACGAGAGCCGGCTTTGCGGAAGTCTTTTCACTGACCGACACGCCCCCATATGGAATATCACTCTCTGATTGGACGCTGCAGCAGCTCAGACTTCACATGAAACTTCACAAACACAACGGAGTTTAATGAGAGAAAAGACGAGCTGAAGACGGGCACAGAGGATCGTTCAGAAACTGATCATAAATCTGGTATTAAAGGGTTCGCTGTGAGTTTAGATCACAAAACACTGAACACAACCATCATCAAATCAATATAATCAGAGGATTAATACAAAAAACTGACTGATCAATAATATCTTCCTGAGACACAATAAGGTGGGTCATATTGATAGTAATATAACCCACTTTATCTGATCGTGAACTCTGAAGCTTCAGAGTTCACGATCAGATGGGCTCAAGATAAAGGATAAATAATTCATAAATAATCTCACAATTACGCATTTTACCGGAAAAGTGATCCGTGAGCTTCTAAACAGCACACAGAATAAACAGAGAGCAAGTTTTCTTTATGGTTACGTGTGTGTTTAACTGGTTAAAAGAACAGACAAATCTCTGTTACTGTTTCTGTTTGATCAGAGTTATTACAGCGCACGTGCCCAGACGCACAAACAGCTGTTAGAGCTGACTGACAGATGATCCAGAGGTGATCAGCTGATGCCGTCATCACTGAAACTCGTCGCTTCATGTGACGCTCCGAAGGAGAGGATGTCCCATTGCTCTATAAAACGAATCTCCTCCGTTCCTCTCTCCTCTCTTTATTTCCTCGCGTCTCTCCCATGCATCTCTGGTGGGAGGGACTAAGACGCAAGAGAACGACGCAAGTGGAGGAAGGAAGGATGGAACTTTGGAGCTTTGAGACGCACCCATGGTCCTCCATGAAGAAAGGAGTGGCCTATCATTCTCCCCGCCATCATGAACATCTCACTCTCCACTAGAAAGTGAGAAGCTGAGGGGACTAAATGCCCAGGCTCCCCCTCAAAAAGACGTGTAAGCTTTTTACCTGCTGTTAAGACATAAAAAACATTAATCAAGAACAATAAGAAGAAATAGGCCTTGTAGTATATTGGATTACCAGAAGTGCTATACTAAGTTTGGTCCATAGGTGGCACTGTAGCTTTGTGGTGTTGTTACTTTGTTGATGTTGAGACCACAGAATAAATGTGGCGATACACTGAAATGAACATGGCTCTGTCCGCATTTGTGTTTCCCCTGGGTGTGTATGAGAGTGATTCCTCAGAAACTGCATTTTATTTTGGTGATAGTCTGGCCAACATTAAGAGGAGCTTTTAGAAATTTGACAATGCTGAAAATGCTAAAAAAAAATACATACCAAAATTTATGCAAAACCCTGACTTCAGTTTTTCTATGCATGTTGAGAAGAAAAAATGGGTTACGCCCTCTCCAATAGCAGTATCTCCTGTAAAACAATGTCAATTTTGGTAGCAAAAGCACAAGGTAAATAAGTGAGTTAGATTTTGACAATTGTAGCTTTTAACTGAAGCTACCTTCAAGTTTGCAATTGAGGGGTCGTCCCCATTCCACATTAGGCCGCTTGTAGAAGGAGATCAGTGCCATGTCCTGTTCTTCAAGGCTTTTTCTGATGTCCATGCTGAGAAGTAAGGGACTCTCTGTATCATGATTACGCAGAGAACTGCCAGCACACTGAGAAATGGCCTTGCTGGGGTCAGTGATGGTTAACCAGTCTAATATGAAAACAAAGGAAATAAGGTTGTTTCATTACCAATATTTGTTGTTGAGACAGCAAAAAGAATTCAAAATTTCAGATGTAACATTATATCTTCCTTAACTTTCCTATGCTACTGCTAAGCCTGAACAGCACCTACCATCTGTAATAGCTGTAGAAGATCTGGATGGTCCAGGCATTGCTTCTTGGTCTCCCTCAAATGTAACGCTTTCATGTGTCACCTCTTTCCCTGCCCTTCTACCCTCACAAAATTATTTTTGTTACAACTGTAGAATAGGCAGGACAAAGACTGAAAAGACAATGAGAATAAAAAGTACATAGATACCTTTCCACACACGAGGAAGTATGTACCTCAATGATATCAGTAGGAATCATCTTCGTGCAGACAGGACATTCCTGCACACCTGCTGATTAGAGGTTGAGAAGAGTGTTATTTTCAAAAAAGGGGTTTCTGTTTTTTCAATACCAATACTCACAAAAGCTGAACATTAAGAGTTCTTACACTGTCTCTCTTCAAGCCGACTGGTTTCCCCATTGGCCAGGTTATCGTCGCTACAGAAATCCATGACGTCACAAGATTTGATGTGCTCTGTCAGGAGTGGAAGGGGAACTTCTAATCCACACTTCTGACATGTGGCTTTTGGCATGTTGCTGAATGCTACATCAGTTAGTGGCAGGGGGTTTGTGCTGAGTTCTTCTTGGATTGGGGCAATGTAAAGGTTTTTACACCCACGACTTAAAGATTTCAGCATCACGCCAGTATAGCCAGTATCACTGGGAGTCACAAGATTGAGTTGTCGGCTCCCCCATCCACCTACAGATAGCAGGAGTGGAAGATTACATTACAATCAAAAGTTATTAGATAATCCAAACATTTAGTCAAAGCACCTAAATATGTCATCAGAACAGACCAGGCTGAAGAAGTAACCTAAAACAAACCAGGTGTTTTTTTTGTTTTGTTTTGTTTTTTCCCACTTCTGCCAAGGAAGTTATGCAATAATCAGCATCTGTTTGTTTGTTTCTCTGTTCGTTACATATCTAAAAAAAAAAAATGGACGGATTTCAATGAAATTTTCAGGAAATGTCAGGATTGGGACAAGAAACAAATGATTACATTTTGGGAGTGATCCTGATCACCGTCTGGATCCAGCATGATGAAAAATGCAATTTTTTTGAATAACCACTGAACTAAATTAGATATGATTATGAATCCACTTGCTAATGGTATGTTTTCATAGTCAATGATTTTAAATAGTTAGATGAAATAAAGGTAGGACTAACATTAATGGTGAAAATTACAATCTGAGTGAGGACTGTGGTGCTGGTGGAGGTCTGCGCTCTCTGACCTCAGCTCAGATATGCTTGATATTAAACATGCAGAGTTCAAAGTATAGAGGTTACTGTGAAGAATACATTTTAAGTATTTTGTTTTATGAAAAAGTACCAGTATCACACAAACTAGTGTTGGCCTACCTGAAGGTTTGTAGAGCAGCCACCCACCAGTAACTGACCCCAATTTTGGGAATAAAACTTTGAGGGCATCACATAACTGTAAGCAAAAAATGTATACACATATAATCTTTCCCAAAAATAGTGTCAAAACTTGAAATCATGAAGAGCATCAATAACACTGCATGGAATTCTAAAAAATCCATATAACTTCAAAACCTACAATACTAAGTTAACAATTGCATGTTTTTACCTCCTCATGTGTTGTGCTTTCATCTAGATGAGCAGTCCTACGGCCCAGTCCTGCATGCATATGGACTATTTGCTCCTCCTCTTTTGGAGTTTTTTCACATCGCTTTGGCAACAAATAGAAAGCCACATCCAGTGGCCTAGGCCTCCTGGCAGGAACAGGACTTGCTGTGGGAAATCGCCTTTTTCCCCTGCCCCTGGTGAAAATACCTGGAAAGGACCTACAGAAAACAAACAAACAAAAAACACTAACTACAACCATATGTGACATTATTAGAAGATTATGTATTATCAAGTCCTGCCATAACTTCGCTCATTTCATAATTACTTTAATATTAGCCTTAAGTGAGAAGTTTATGTTTTAAACTTAAACAAACTTTTCTTCACCTGGTCATTTCCATTTGAACTGGTTCTGTTCGTCTCTGTTCTCTGCAGAATTGTATCCAAGAAAATCTATTAATAATCAATACATCTAAAATGTATGAGTAGTATAAGCCATATGTACACAAAGTAAATTTCAATACTAAACCTCATTTGTTGATTTGTGACTCCAACACTTGCTGAACCCTGCTGACCTGATGAGTTGAGTAGTTGTAAAAGGCGGTTGGCTGACTGTAAAATATTATCAGCATGACTGCCCTGCAACAATGCAGAAAAAGCAAGAGGAGCATTAAAAATTGGCAGAACGAGAACATGAATACATTTTACAAAGTTACTCGTTACTGCACTATAATTATGGTGACCCTACTGTGGTTTCCAAAGGGTGAACACTTAAGATATGCGTCCTACATTATACAACAATTTGAAACAAGCTATAAAACTATTATCTAGATGGCGCCGCGGATGGTCGCCTCGGTACTGCGCTCTCTCGTACTTTGTGCGTTTTTGTGTTTTTTCAGTGCACTCTGCTCTCCTTCTCTGGTCACTTTCACCAGGGAAGAGCTCATAAACATTGGCCTGACATCTGGTACAATTTTTCCACCGGTTTTCACTGAACCAGGGAACTTTACAGATGTTTTGGTTGGAGGAGCAGCAGCTCTGTATGGAGTTTACAGAAGACGCCGGCGCGGGAAGCGAGCAGGCGCGCTCGTGAAACTGAGGCAGCGGGGATTACGCACTGCGCTCCCGTCTATCCACCTGGCCAACGTCCGCTCTCTGTCAAACAAGATGGATGAACTGCTGCTCCTCAACAGGAAAAACTCAGACTTTGGCAGATCCGCCGCCCTGTGTTTCACTGAAACTTGGCTCAGTGAACACATCCCCGACAGCGCTCTACATCTGCCCGGCTTCCAGCTCCTGCGCGCGGACCGCGTAACGGAGCTCTCAGGGAAGACGAGGGGAGGCGGAACATGCTTTTATATTAACGAAGGTTGGTGTACAGATGTCACAGTGTTGAAGAGGACATGTAGCCCCCAGTTGGAATCCTTTTTCATAAACTGTCGCCCGTTTTATTCACCGCGGGAGTTCTCCTCGTTTGTGCTGGTCAGTGTTTACATTCCACCTCAGGCGTGCGTAACAGAGGCGCAGCAGCAGCTCGCCGACCAGATCACAGACGTGGAGAGGAAGCATCCAGACTCCCTGCTCATCATTTTAGGGGATTTTAACAGAGCAAACCTCAGCCATGAACTCCGAAAATACAGACAGCACGTCACGTGTCCCACCAGGGACGCGAACATTCTCGACCATTGCTACACCACAATAAAGGACTCATATCGCTCTGTTTCCCGTGCAGCTTTAGGACTCTCTGATCACTGTCTGATCCACCTTATTCCTACCTACAGGCAGAAATTAAAATCTGCAAAGCCTGTAGTGAAGTCAGTGAAGAAGTGGACGGATGAGTCAAGGCAGGAGCTCCAGGCCTGTTTTGACTGCACAGATTGGAGCGTCTTTGAAGCTGCAGCCACAGACATTCATGGACTTACATCAGTTTTTGTGAGGACCTGTGTGTGCAAACCAAGACCTTTCGCACATACAGCAACAATAAAACTTGGTTTACTGGGAAACTGAGGCAGCTTCGCCAGGCCAAGGAGGAGGCCTACAGAAGTGGGGACAGGCTCCTGTACAAGCAGGCCAGGAACACACTGACAAAGGAGATCAGAGCAGCTAAGAGGAGCTACTCTGAGAAGCTGAGAAGACAATTCTCAGCTAACGATCCTGTGTCGGTGTGGAGGGGCCTTCAGGAGGCCGTCAACTACAAGAGACCATCCCCCCACCCTGTGGAGAACCCTCATCTGGCTGAGGAGCTGAATCTGTTTTACACCAGGTTTGAAACAGACTCCTTCACACCCCCCACTCATCCCATCAACAAAAGACTACCTGCCCCCCTGGACAGCTCCCCCCCCTCTGCAACCCCACCCGTACTGACGATCCGTGAAGAGGATGTGTGCCAGCAGTTCCAGAGACAAAAGATCAAGAAGGCTCCAGGACCTGATGGTGTCTCCCCCTCATGTCTGAGGGCCTGCGCGGACCAGCTGGCCCCCATCTTCACCCGGATCTTCAACAGATCTCTGGAGCTGTGTGAGGTGCCCTCCTGCTTCAAACGCTCCACCATCATCCCAGTCCCAAAGAAACCCTCCATAACAGGACTGAATGACTACAGGCCCGTCGCCCTGACTTCTGTAGTCATGAAGTCTTTTGAACGCCTGGTGCTGAGTTACCTGAAGGACATCACAGGACCCCTGCTGGACCCCCTGCAGTTTGCCTACCGGGCAAACAGGTCAGCTGAGGATGCAGTCAACATGGGACTGCATTACATCCTACAGCACCTGGACTCTGCAGGGACGTACGTGAGGATCCTGTTTGTGGACTTCAGCTCGGCATTCAACACCATCATCCCTGACATCCTCCACCACAAGCTCTCCCACCTCTCTGTGCCACCCCCCACCTGTCAGTGGATCTCCAGCTTCCTGACTGGCAGGACCCAGCAGGTGAGGCTGGGGTCCATCACATCCAGCACACGGACAGTCAACACCGGCGCCCCCCAGGGGTGTGTGCTCTCCCCACTGCTCTTCTCCCTCTACACTAATGACTGCACCTCAAGGGACCCCTCTGTGAAACTCCTGAAGTTTGCGGACGACACCACCATCATTGGTCTCATCCAGGATGGTGACGAGGCCGCTTACAGACAGGAGGTGGAACAGCTGGTCCTCTGGTGTGGTCAGAACCACCTGGAGCTGAACCCGCTCAAGACTGTGGAGATGACAGTGGACTTTAGGAGAAACCCCCCTCCTCCGCCCCCCCTCACCATTCTGAACAACACTGTGTCTACTGTGGACTCCTTCCGGTTCCTGGGATCCACCATCTCCCGGGATCTGAAGTGGACCTCCCACATAGACTCCATCAGGAAGAAGGCACAGCAGAGGTTGTACTTCCTCAGACAGCTCAGGAAGTTCAACCTGCCCCAGGACCTGCTCATCATCTTCTACACCTCCATCATTCAGTCTGTCCTGTGCTCCTCCATCTCGGTTTGGTTTTCCTCAGCCTCCAAACACGACAGGCACAGACTGCAACGAACTGTCAGGGCTGCAGAAAAAATCATCGGAGTCAGCCTGCCCTCCATCCAGGACTTGTACAGGTCCAGGACCAGGAAGCGGGCTGGCAACATCTCTGCAGACCCTTCACACCCCGGACACAAACTGTTTAAACTGCTCCCCTCTGGTCGGCGTTACAGAGCTCTGTGCGTCAAGACGTCCAGACACAGGAACAGTTTCTTCCCCCAGGCCGTCACTCTGATGAACACTTAACCTGCTTTAAAAAAACTCATATACCTCATGTACAGCCACAGTCTCTCTGTTTCTGTTTCTATTGCACATCCATCTTCCATTCCCTGTTGCAAGTTGCACATTTTTTTATGACATTTATTCAGTGCACTATTTTTCCTAACTTAAATTGTGTATATATTTTTGTATTTACTCTGTGCAGAGTCCTTTATTTAATATTGTAATAATTATTATTCTTTTTCTACTACTTAAACTCTATTTTTCTACTCTTGTAATTCTATCCACATTTGTACTGAGAGAGTGCAGTTTAAACCGGAGTCAAGTTCCTTGTATTCTTGAAAATACTTGGCCAATAAAGGTGATTCTGATTCTGATTCTGATTCTGATTCTGAAAACAATATTATGTATTTCTTTGGGAAAAGACACTAATTCAGGGTTATTAGACATGCTTAACTATGCCCAAAATTATCTTCATTCAACTCTCAGCAGAAGAAACATCACATGGTATGATATTTCAGTAAAAAACACTTCTGTGTCAGATAAACAACACGATAAACCAGTCCCGTTAAGTGAGAACGAACTCGAGGCTCAGGAGGCTAACACACACCGGGTCTACGAGGTGAGCTACCGCAGCGGCCCCACACCACGGCGAAGAAGTTTTAGCAGGCCGAGATTGTCATTACTTGCCAGATAACCCAGCGATTGTTTACAACAATCAGATAACGACATCGTTGTTCCTCAAATCAAAAACGTTCATCCGTGTTGCCCCAAAACACAATGTACGTACCGTTAGCAAGCTGCTGACGCAGTTTTGGCGAACGCCACGTAATAAAAGTTGAGTATTGTTATCGTTCAAAATAGCCGGTTAACGTGCAGCATGTTAAGTCATAGCTATAATGCAATTTTCAAAACACAAATGACAAATAGCATAAACAGGCTTACCAAAGCCGCGTCATTGGAGTTGGTCGACATAGTTCACTCGAAACTGTCATGGTGTCATAAGACCAGTGGAGCGCAACCTGATTGGCTGAGCGTTGTACGACTTGACCAAGGGATCGATTGCTTCCCCTTGGTTACCCGGATGTTGAGACTGGATTATTTTTGACACTGAATTTCCTGACACTGAATTTTCTGGCACCGAAATTCTCGAGACATAGATATTTCTTTATGTTGAATTCTTTTTAACACTAATTTTTTTTCGACTGGATTTTTTGAGATGTTGATTTTTTTTACACTGAATTTATTTCAACATGGACAAATATAAAAGGGGGAGAATAACCAATCAGCGCTTAAAATTCGATGTTTTTTAATATTCAAAGTCCAATTTCGATGCTGAAAAAATTCAGAGTTAGAAATTCATGTTCAAATCCTGATGGCACAGTTATACTTCCATAAAAAGGTCAATTCATAATGAGGAATTCAAAGGCTTCACAAAGTTTTATGGCTTTACAGAACAATTTAAGGCAATGTAGGTATTCTGTACTTGTTACATTTACTGAAGGTAGTCAACTTATTAGTGTACACACCACTCTGTGGTCGTTGCCATGGCCAAGCTGTCTCCTGAGACAGAATGGTCTCCAAACACAGAGTTCCTGTACTTGGTCCCATTTTGTTGTATTTTTCAACCACAGAACTCAGGATCCCCTTCTCCTCCCTGATTTTGCGGCGGATCCTGGCACGACCTTTGTTGCTGTCTGTATCTTTGTAGAGACGCTGGGAACGTTTCCTGATACTTGCCACCAGCAACTCAATCCTGCTTGCCAAGGCATCCGCATCAGTCAAGGTGTTGGTCTTTGCTGTAGAGAGGGTATATTTGTTTTGCACTTCAGTGACTTACAATATCAGTGCAATTCAAT
This sequence comes from Halichoeres trimaculatus, assembly GCF_033239565.1. Lineage (NCBI taxonomy): Eukaryota > Metazoa > Chordata > Actinopteri > Labriformes > Labridae > Halichoeres > Halichoeres trimaculatus. The sequence goes on from NW_027437212.1 coordinate 49,751, forward strand.
CTTAATTTTATTTAATTCTCGAATGGCATTATAAGTTAATGGCTTGCAAAACTGAGTGTTCAATGCTTGCTCTCAAATGAAAGCCTACAGAGACCATACCTTATTTTAAGAGATTAAACCGGATGTCATGTGTCAACATAACATTATTGTGTATTTCAACATGAACAGGTATCAATTACAAAGTATCAGACTAAACCCTGAAAGCTTCATGAACAGTTTTCTTACTTTCTGCCCACTCCTTCACATCGCTGATCCACTCTTCCAATTGGCTCTCAGTCACTGCCAACTGGGCTTTCATGGACTCCAGGTTCTGCAGCTGGTTTTCCAGAGCTTTTGAGGTCTACAGTCACAAACAATCACAGGTAATAAAAATAATGAAATAAACACTCAGTTCACATCCCCAACTATTCCTATCAAATAATATTTCATACTTGAAAGGACAAATAATACTTATGTAATAATAAAGGATATAACGTTATTACTTTCAGATTGCGGGACAGTGAGGTGGCAAGGTTGTGAAACTTATGCTGATTCCAGCGCATGGCCATGTGTGTCAGCATGTCTGTGCGTCCTGTAACAGAAAATGTGTTACCTCTATCCTGTACCATTTGGTATACCTGAGTTTCTACGGTTTTCACCTCACCTCCTTTTGACATATGTTTGGTGGTCACTGCTATCCGCGAGAGGAAGGCATTGCACTGTTCCACCTCCTCGTCAAGTGTCAACCCAGCCCCCTCCTGATATGCCCCACTCCATTTCACCTTTTTAAAATATATTCCAAAAACAATGCCAATTATAACTTCTCAGTGCTGATATTGAGATGTAGACAGTCATTTTGTCTGATGCTAATTGTTACTTACTTCACACTTGAAGTCATGGGCTTTGGCATGAAACACTGAGAGGAAGGGCTTCATGTTTAAAAGATACTGGAGCTCTGGGCAGCTTTTTGTGACTCTTTGGAGGTAGGGCCAGTACTTGCAGGTCACATCCATGCAAAAAAATGTTATTTGCCTATTTTCTAGCTTATTTTGTAAGTAGAGGGGATAGGCAAAAATTTCTCCTCTGTACATATTGAGGGCACACAGGAGCACTCCATGCCAACAGACTGCAAGTTCCAGTCCCTCCTCATCTAGCTTGCTGGCAGATCTTTGGGAGGTCTCTCTGGCTGCTGACCACTCCCCTCCACAAATACCTCTCCCAGAGACCTACAATATGAAAATTTATTCATTAAAACGGTCGAAAGACGGACCTCAAAAAACACTTCCATAAAACACAATTGTATTCCTGAACATATATAATTACAGTCTGCAATATTACATGTTTGGTTGTGCTCTGTATGTAGTCGACAAATTTTGAGACGTCTTCATCCTTTGCTATGAAGACGCCTTCAAAGATGGCCTGTTCCTCAGATCTAAATAAAACAAAGGGACAGGTGATGATATCTCACACTCTCGGGTTAAAAGACTTACATTGTTATTAATTTAAACACTGTGAAGTTATATATATACTTTGAAGTACCTAGCTGCATTTTTGAAGCAGTAATGCTTGCGGTTTCCATCAACAGAAACTGCAAGCATGTCCGGGCTGCAAGCAGGACAGGCGAAGGGCTCCTCCTTGCAGATGCTGTTGACCTCAAATTGAACAGCCTCCCACTCAAAAAAACTCTTTAAAAAGCTATCAGCTGAGATCTGTCCACTCTATCATAAAAAAAACATCAACAGGGAAATTACAAACAATGATACTAAAACAAATGCATTTTAAGGACACCAGTTTTCAACAAAGATATACAAATAAATAACATGGGACAAAGACCTTCAATACTCACACGGCCAAAGCGGACAGTTCGCCGATCCAGCATTCTTAAAAATGCCTGACAGGACAGTCCTGGTGCAACCATTTTACTTTCTTCAAATGAAATAAAAGTAACAATGGCAAAAATGGTGGAGAAGTGAAGGGTAGCTGGCCAGTAGTCACTTCGAAGAAGGTCATCAACTCCAGCAATCCAACTGACCTGGCCTGTTTCACATACCAACTCAGGCATGCTGAGCTCATGGCGTCCTGGAAAAAAAAAAATGGAAATCCACTGTAATGTTAACTGCCCTAGATAATCATTTTTTCCCTCTAACGCAGAATGCATCACTCGATGTTCATGTGATTTTTTTTCCTTCTAACAATGTATGGCAACATGTGGGAGTTGTTGAGAAGAGACAGATCTTATTAAACAAACATTTCAATCAGGACCAAAGTTCATTACATTCTTACCATTCATTGTGATCACTGCCACAGTCTTCCCTGGTTTGACACTTAATGACGGTGTTTGACAATCACAGACTTTGTCAGGGATTTCCATGGGTACAAAACGCACTGAAAAGCACAAGAAAACACCATATGAATGACATGAGAGAAGAATTAATTACTATATTGCGTTGTGACAAATTTCTGACCCAATTCAACTACAGTTTACCTACATGACAAAAATGTGACATGAAGCACATGACTGAAAAGTATTAAAGTCACCCAGAAGAAGCTGCAATTGAACCCTAAAGTGCTCAACAAATCCAGTAAGAAAATATATTTTTGAAACTTACAAACCAGAACATACCACATGGGCAAAGGGTGTTACACTTTATAAAAGTTGTTGGAGGCAAAGGCTGGAAGAATCCTGCTGTACAGGCATCTCTGTTGTGAAGCACATGTCTGGTGTGCATGCTGACATCACATTCAGAGCAGAAGAAGGGGGATGGCTGGCAATCACGACATCGGACAACAGCTGAATTCCTTCCACACTGTTGGCAGACACGGTTTGCTGCATTTTCTTGTGCTATGGTTGTGTTCACAAGACGTGGTCTCTCTGCCCTCCAACTCTCTGAAAAGAGAGTTTTCTTGTGCTCCAGTTTGATAAAGCCAGAAGAGAAGCTCTTGGGGTTGGCTCATCCACCTCATCTCCAGTGGTATCACTGAGGGATTGCTGCAGATCTTGTAAGAACCCCTCTATTAAAATTGTACAAAAAAATAACAAAGATCTTTTCAATTTTAAAATGTACCATATGAAGTAGCTTTGAATGGTGTAACTGTCCATTATTCAATTCTATTTGTATTTGTGATGTAATACAAAGATGTATTATAAATTGCAGTTCTATCAGAAACAAGTACATATTACTCAACTTTATGCTGTGGGATAATGGAGAATAAATTAAGTAAATACCAAGTGTCTCTGGAGAAATGGCTGGGGCAAATACAATCTCAGGAGCATCAGCAGGAGGATCAGTCTCCCAAGTCAGCCGGGCTACACTCGAAAAAAATATAGAGAAAAAAAATTGTGACATTATAATGATTGTTTTTTTTTTTTTCAAAATCTCAGGCTGTATAAAAAGAAAAAGATCTTAAACATTGTGAAACATTTGATATGAAAGCAACAATGCTACCCCATTTAGGTCTAAAGCCAAGACATTTCGCAAGACTTCAAGACAATGTAATAAATCTGACAGCAGTGCTAACTTTTGTAAGCTCATACAGAACTTAATACTCCCTTTGACACAGAAGTCAAAGTGGCCTTATTGTGTCTCTTTCAAAAATGATCCAAGACCAGTGATACTGCATTTATTTTGCAAGTTAAAATCTGGATTTTTTTTAATATTAATAATGTAAAAACAATACTGACCTTGATTAGACTGATTCCTTATTGATCTTGGCCGTCCATGAATTAAGTCTCCTTCACAGGTTCTCTTTCTCCACTTCACTGTAGGTCTTGGTGCTTCTGGTGCTGCTGCAGCTTGTTCTCTCTGCAGCTCCCTGAGCAAGTCATCTGCACTTGCTAAATCACCACTGACCTGTGACTGATCAGTCAGGCTATCCACAGCCATAAGCAATTCCTGAAGTTCAGAATCACTCATGGTGACTGTGCAGATACAAACGAAGAACAGAACACAACACAAGGATACGGACAAGGGACAAAAAGTAAGACAGAACACGATCACAGAAACAAACTTGGAAACAATAGACTTATGGACAGGTAAGACAAATATAAACAGAAATAGAGTCAGACACAGGCTAACAGGTGAGACAAGTCAACAGCAAGGACAAGTTAACAAGAGAGACAGACAGGGCTCTTAAAAGTGCCTTTGGGTTGTTGTGGATTTTTCAAACCAAAATATATGAGATGACAAATTTGAAGGATCTGTTGAGGGGAAATAACAGACACAAGTTACCAAAAACTAAACAACCTGCATCAGCCACTTGTGTTTATTACTGGCTACTGACCAACTATCTTGAGATGGTGTTACGCAGTGAATAAAAATATATCATTTATGGAGATTAGCCTATATACTTCCTCAGAGCAATTTTATTAATATAAATTAAAGGTAATATTTTGAAGGGGTTTGCCTAAAGCAGGATAGTTTGTAAAATAACGCCTGCATGATCGGCAAGTACATTTTTGGAAACGTTCAAAACAACATTCAAAATAAAATCATTACATGATTGACTCATAAAACACTCATAAAGTCTGTTTTATCTTCATGAAATTAAAAAGTAAACTATTACCTACAAACAACTGAATAGACAGATACTGAAATTAATGTTTTAAATTTCCTCAGTCATTTAATACTTACAGGAAGCAGGGGAGAAATGGGGACAGCGGGAGGTGAGCTTTTTTTCTCGTAGGATCCATCCGGGTATTTCATAAATATTCATGCTGCGACTTGATCCAATTTGTCCGTTGGGTAATACGTGCAATAGCAACAGCCAATCATGAAAGCATCTGCCTATAAGAAGACGTAACAGTATGAGATTCCCGCATCTATCCTACAAAAAAAAAATACGCAAGCGGGAAGCACCCGCAATCGTCGCTGGTCGTAGGCTATGTAGGCTATACCATGGCGTCATAACACGTCCCTAAAACATTTATTGAAACAAACTATTTAAGAAAGCGTTTCAATGATAAGTAAATTCACTTCACATCAACATTTTAAATTATTTTTAAATAAATAGTTTTAAAAAGATTTGGTGAAGCAAAGCTTTTGGGTGTCGTCACTATGGAAACAACCCACGGGATTGTGGGTAGTGTAGTACCTTCGGCCATCCAAAAGTGAGATCGAATTCATTATTTCTCTGAATCGAAAGGAACATAAAGACAACTGATGGACTTAAACATTGACACATCTTATTGAGCAATTAACAATGACAAATATATGTTTTTTTGTAGAGAAATATCGCGTATAACATAGTAAAATAGCGACGAACGTGAAAACTGTCAGACAGGATAGTACTTCCGGATGTTCTTTCCCCCGTTAACCAATCAGATGTGAGCTCACAGCGTTGTAAAACGCCACAGTCGGTTTACATTGGAGTGAACTGGAGACCCGCAGCGTCTCATGAGGACGCAGAGGGAGAACTTTTGCGTCAGCTTCTGACGCCAAAGGGCCCTGACCAAGCGTCGGTTTTTGACACGCTGGGAGTGAGACTGTGTTGCAAAAGCATGCTCAACAGCTATATTGCCTGTAGGTGTAAGTATGAGCGTGAAAGGTTTTCTGTCTATGTGTCAGCCCTGTGGTTGGCTGGCGACCAGTCCAGGGTGTACCCCGCCTCTCCCCCAATGACAGCTGGGAAAGGCTCCAGCCACCCTCAACCCTGAACAGGATAAGCAGTTTAGAAAATGAAAAAATAACTCCTATCTTATCCCTGATTGGTGGAATTGGTAGTATTACAACTCTCCCCATGTTACAACCATACCTGGTCTCCCCTATTCTAAAAACCAAAACCTGAGTCAGGATCAGGAATCTTTGTTATGGTTGTTATTTGTGTTAGTTCAAAAGATGGTGTCAAACTGCACTGCGCTGTTCCAGATGTGAACTATGCAAACGTAAATATAACTTAAGAATAACCTCCGTTCCTGAGGGTGAAGGTAACTCTAATACCGCGGCCACACCAAATGTGAATTTGCGAATTTAAACGTGCGTCATGCCTGTAATGCGTTGCATGAACACCAGGGTCTCAACGCTGGACTATTTTGACAGTGCAGGCAGAATAGAGAGCCCGCTCACTTATAGACCAAGAGCCCAAATGAGCATCTGAAAAACAATCAGCTATGGTTTCAAAAGCATGACAGGAGAGTGTGTGAAAGCCTTGGAGATCACAATCAAGGCCTGCTGCCTCTTCCTGTCTCCTCAGCGACTTTCACCCAAGCCTGAAAAGTTCTTTCTTTTTGTAAACAACGATGCTACCACGTCGTTACTGAAAAATGTAGTTAAATTACTAACTAGATGCTATTTGATGTTACTGCCCAACACTGTACCTCTCATATGTCTGAATCCGTTTTTATCAAGTTACAATGAATGTTGTCTCTGTCCTGTTCTGCTGGAGCTACAGGTGACACGGAGATGCAGCGTGCTCATCTCATGGCTCTACTGATCCCAGATCTGCATGGTCACTGTTTTTCCAGTGATCAGAAATCAGCTCTCTGCAGCCTCAGTCCGACCATATTGTGGTAGTTAAAAGTGTAAAACTGACTCTAGATCAGTCAGTCAGCCATCACCATTGATTGACAGCATTTCTCTTGTTTCTTGTGTTAACGAACTTGGCCAACTACCTATCAGATCTGAGGTGGCCAAAGGGGTGGCCAATGAGTTTTTAGGGGTGGCACCAGGCCACTCCCTAAAATCACCACTGCTCAAAGACTCCATGAAACCCATAGAAATCCTCAGGTCAACACCCAACAGAAATTGTTTGATTTTAATGAATTTGTGTTTGCTAGGTTGTTTTTGTTTATTTTCCCTGCTGTTGAACCTTCAACTTTATTTTCCAAATATCCATTCATTCTATCAATCTGCCCTTCACGGTGATGAATTTTCAGCCCAAAGAAGCCCATGGAGTCTAATGTTGAGGCCTCGTGCCTGCAGTAAACAACACTCTCAGCATACTACTGGAGAATTAATCAAATGTGTCACTTTTCTAAAAGTCTTTCATCTGGAATCCTAAAAAAAGAAGCTCCACTTTCTACCTTCCTCAGATTCATCTATACATCCCTCTTTCATGTTAAAGCCTCTTAGTCATTACAGACAAACAGTGTGGATAGGTGGGTAGTAAACCTAAATTCCTCCAAACTTCACTCTTCATTTGGAAAACCAGCAGTGCTGCAGACTGACCACATCAAAACACTCCACTGGCTTCAGCATCACAGAGCATTCTTTATGTGCAGATGATGTTGGATTGCTCAGCGTCTTTGACCTCTCTACAAAGATGACTGGAGTAAGCAAACTTCTCATTAAAAATAACATCCAGTAAAGCTCAGACTTCTCATAATGAACCCATCCTTACTTTAACTTAACAAGATGCATCAGAGAATATATCTCATAATGCAGTACAAACATTTTTGCTTCAATGTTTAAGGGTGCACTATGGGGAATATTTAGGTGTATCAAGTGGTGCGATTCTTGACTGAAGGGCTACTTTGCTTGCCCCTTTAGAAAATGAAGTGATGGTAGCAGGAGGTACTGCATACTGCTTTTGAGGGTATTGAGTAGTGCGACTTGTTTTCTTGGGTCTGTTTTTTAGCCTCACTGGTCTTCAGATTCAGAAAGTGGGACTGAGATTAATAGCAAAATTTCTTCCGTGAGCCTATAAGTATTTTATAGGTATGCTTATATATTTTGTTGATGTGAAAAGATTCACTGGTGTTTTGGGGTGGGTATTGATAAGGGTCAATTAGAAATGGTTCAATCCATCAACATCATCAGCGTCGGTGGCGCAGCTGGAGAATGCGCTTGGTTGGTAATCGGAAGGTTGCAGGTTCAAGCCCAGCTCTGGGCGACACATGGCGATGTGTCCTTGGGCAGGACACTTAACCCCTACTTGCTCCCACTGCTGCGCCAGTGGTGTGTGAATGGGTATGAAAGGGCGTGACTGTGTTAGATGTACTGATGGATAGCTGTCATAGTAAAGATTGGATCCATCAGTGTGTGAATGTGAGAGCAAATGGGTGTGGATGGGTAAGTGTGACCTGTGGTGTACAGCAACTTTGAGTGGTCCATGACTAGAAAAGCGCTATATAAGCTCAAGTCCATTTACCATTTAATTTTAAACATTCCCTTGTTGATTCTTTACATCACCCTGGAGGAGCCAGCCTTACATTGGCTATTCTGCCCCAGCTATCTTAGCTTAGCAGATGACAGTTTCTAAGAAAACTCTGATTCAGGATTTTCTACTTGAAGTTTGACTAAAGAACTGAACACAAAAAGAAATTTACATTACCCTCTGACACCAGATTCCTTTTCAACATATTCAACATGTTGCATCTAATAAAAAGCAAATACAAAAAAGCAGTACAGAAAACACAGTGCTTACTTAGTATTTGCTTTAGCTTTGTGATCTTGTTGCTCGTATACAGGAAATTGCAATGATATTCTAGCACCAGTAAGCATATATCAATGATAGAAGTGATGACATGGACCTGTCCATGTCATCAACGATGTTCCATCCATCGTTCTTTAGAATGTAAGATCTATCTCCAATAAGATGGAAGAGCTAGCCATGCTAACCCAGCAACAGAGGGAAAACCAGAGGGCGGAGTAGCATCATGCTTTTCACAGACATGGCTAACAGAGCTAACATCAGACACCAACGCCATGTTGGAAGAGCTTCACCTACTGTAAGCAGACAGGATACAGAAGACAGAGATGGAGCATGACTGAAGAAGCTCAGTCCTGGACCCTGTGGAGGTGGAGGCTGGCTGACTGGAGAATGATGGACACGCTGTCATCACTTTTTCTTATGGACCTTTTTGCACTTTCTACACACTTTCTTACTTTTGTTTTCTTGATTGCTGCTGTGACTTCAATTTCATTGTACTCGTTACAATGACAATAAAGTTCTATTCTATTCTATTCTATTCTATTCTATTCTATTCTATGTTTTAATACTTCATCTATCACAGGCACTGTCCAAGACATTGTGGTTTGAATTTGCCCTCTTTCACTGGCTCAGTCAGTCTCCTCCAACTGCACTCTCTCCTGTTCTGAAGAAAGAGTGCTGTCGTGTACACACGCAGCGCGTATGCGCATCACACATCAAAGACAGACAGAGCTTAACAAAGGCAAGCGTTTCACTATTTTAGAGTCAGCCTTCTCACTATAAGATTCACGCTGCTCTAAACTCTCCTTATTGGAGAGGATGCTGCGTTAGAGCAGAGCTAGGTTAGTTTAACTCACGACATGCCATGTCAACACCAAAAAAGAAAGAAAGAAAACAGTTGAGGCTCTGATCAACTCTGCATCAACAAGTGCGGCATAGTTATCTGTCTCTGTCTCTGAGGTGTCCTGCAGCGTCTTTGGATCAAACCAACTAAGAGAGAGAGTGGTGGATGTTTTTTTCAGTTTTCAATATAACGCCCAAGTACGGGTCTTGATTGACTTGGAAAAATATTAGAGCTCACTGAAATATACTTAAAGTTGGGGGACAATCAGGAGAAACCACAAGCCAGCAGACCAGCGGGGAAAAGGGTTAAAAAAAAAAAAAAATAGGAGAGTGCCTCCATATTCAGGAGTGTTGGCAGCCTGCCAGCACTCTCGATTGGTAAAAGTGAGTTCATGTATGATGCAGATTGACAAAGACGAAAAGACATTTTCTCTATCATTTAAGGATTCAATAATTGTTTTTGTTTTCTTATTTGACCTATAAACCACAATTTCACTTAACCCAATATAAATATTTACAGAGTGCTTTATTCTTCTGATTATCAGTATCAGCTATTCAAAATAATTCATTTTACAATGAAAGAAAGTTGATGGCTCTCTGACACAATTTAGGTGTCTCATGTGGCTCCTGGTTAAGTGTGTCAGCCCCCCCCCCCCCCCCCCCCCCCCACTGTAAGAGGGCTTGAGATTGAACCATTCATTATAACCACAACCACCAGAGGTCTACACCCAACTCTACGTATATATAAGGGTAAAAATTAGCTGCTGCTCACCTGACACACTTATTCAGGATCTAAACAGTCACAGAAAAAATTTTGATATTATCAAATGTATTTGTGCCACTTGCCACTTTAGTCTATTTTCATAGTTAGCTTTGTTATCTGAATTTATATTTAATCACAGTATGTTTACAGAGTATGTGACCAAATCAAAGGGTGACACATGCAGGTCAAGTCTTATGCTTGTTAACACTGATTGACATTCCCTTCAGCTAGCTTCTGCAGGCTGTTTTCAATCAAGATAAGTCATGTCTAATCTGAACATGGGCTGGTGCATGTTTCATTGCTTGTAGACATATACTTTCTGCTTAGAGAAGAAGAAACAATGTAGTGTAAAATCTATAAATAATCTTTGTACAACTCCATTCAAAGTGAAAAGCTACAAAAAGGATTTCTTTCCTGCCTTAAAAAAACTTGTGGTAATACATGATAAGTGAGCTCTTTAATGCTGCATGTGTGGGAACACATCCAAAACTAAGAGTCATCCATTGACTGTCTTGCATACAATCCCACTCACCTTCTCCATTTCTTCCAATTACATTAGAGAAGTTATATTCGGTAATTTGGTTGGAACAACAAATTATTTTAGGCTATGCTAAAAATGCAACTTGAAATGCCAACTGAGCTCGAAAGACAGAGGGGAAGTTGTGCCATCTGCTCAGGCAGAGGAGACCTCGCTGACCTATAATCACAGAGGTGCATGTATGCAGTTATACTGTATATTTAGCTTGTCTTCTCTGTCCTGATAGCTGGTCACTTGTGGTTAAACCAAACTCATGCAACAGTGACATGAAGTTAAGGAGAAGCTAAAAAGTAACAGCAAGAAACAAACATGCATTTATACATAGTTGCTAAATGAAAAACAACCATCCTATTAACCAAAAAAAGCAGATTAAACAAAAGGGGCCACTTACTAATCACAAGTATTGATGGAATGCTTTCTTTTGGAGACAAACATCACTTTCACTTCATAAGTTCATTTCCATGTCTTAAGACACTGGTATTCTCAATATCTGTTTACAATGAGAGGAATCCTCTTTAAAAAGCTGCTAAGACAAGTTACACAACAGAAAAGACATGACAGGGCTTACCTTTCTCTTTCAGTATGTCGTGATGAATGCCACAGTGAGGAGAGAGTGGATAGAGTGAAGCCCTAACTTGGTGGTGACAGTCCTCCCTCTGGTTGGCAGAAGGAGTGGTGGGAGTGTCAGGAAGCCCGCACAAATTGTGGCTATAGCTTCACCACAGAATAGGACACTGAGTGACTGAGTGGAGACACACACTCACTCACTCACTCACTCACTCACACACACACACACACACACACACTCACTCACTCACACACACACACACACACACACACACACACACACACACACACACATAAAAGTATGAACAGCACACATGCACATACTTCATTGCTTGTTTTTATGAGTGCCTGTAATTTCGGGTTTTATCTAACACCTGCAGTCCATTTGGTAGTAGACTGAAGCATGTACATCGGGAGAGTTTTAAACGTTTTTCTTTTGTTTTGGTCTGGTTTGAGTTCTTTTGGTCATGTTTTGGCATATAGAGACACAGCAATTCCATGTTAGACTGCAATATTTATGTTGCTATTATCTAGTATTTAATAAAGGCATCATGGGTGAAATGTCACCAACAGGAGAGCTGTGGTTTAACAGCGAGCACGTGTTCTCATGCTAAAGTATAGGGGTTAAATCAAATTACACATTGCAGTGCCCTGTGGTGACAGACCCAAGACCATCTGCTGCATGTGTGGGATTCCTTTGATTATCTCTGTATGAAACGAGTTTACAATTACCAACTCAAAAGTAATCAAAGTAACATCTATGCACAGCACTCATTTCTTGATGTTTTAGAATAACTCTGTTAAAGGAATGCTTTTGTTGGATGAAGTGTCTTTTTTTGCCCTCTACTCAGGCATGTCCAAAGTCAGGCTTGAAATTCCATTTCATCTTGCAATGTATTAATTATGTCACTGCTACCAATCATGTTTTAAATCATGTTTACATTTACATTTTATGTCAGAGTCACAAACCAAACCAAAGTCTATCTGTAAGATCTCACTAAACTCCATCTGGAATGTGCAAAGGCTGCTGGTCTGAAGCTAAAGCTCTGTACATTCAGCAGAACTCAACAACTCTTCAGCTGATGTCTTTAAAAATTTGGATTCATCGGGATGTGAAAATGTGAGACTTCAAAAAAACACATCAGAAAACACAAGCAGATTAAAGTTAGAAATGGGGCAGAAAAAAAATGTTCAGAATGAAGAAATCAGAAATACAGGTACATCTCAAAAAAATAAAATATCATGAAAAAGTTCAATATTTTCTATCACTTATTTCAGAATGTGAAGCCCATATATTACATAGATTCATTACAGATACAGTAAAAAATTTCAAACATTTATTCCTTGAAATTTTGATAGTTGTGTCTTATAGATAATGAAAACTAAAATTGCAGTGTCTTAGAACATTAGAATATTGTGAAAAAGTTCTCCTGTAAAGTCATGGTGTCACACCCTAATCAACTAATTAACTCAAAACACATGCAAAGGTATCCTGAGTGCATCAAGAGCCACTTCACACAGACAAATTTTAGAAATGGGCTTCAAATGTTGTATTCTTCGTGTCAAGCCACTCCCAGCTCTGATCCTCTGTTTCACTGACTGACTGTTTTCAAAATGATTACTTCATCCTGAGGTTACCCGGGTCTCATATTCTTCATGATAAAAGAGCAATGTTTGAAGGATCGAGCTTCAAATTCAATCTACAAGTGCGGTGGTTCTGAACCTGTTGATGGAGGCCCATAAGTAGGTCTCAAGGCTGTTTTTAGTGGACAGAATCAGAGACGTCTGAAGCATCTTACCTGGGCTTAGGAGAAAAAGGGCTGGACTGTTGCTCAGTGGTCCAAAGCCCTCTTTTCAGATGTAAGCAAATTTCCCATTTCATTTGGAAATCAAGGTCCCAGGGTCTGGAGAAGGAGTGGAGATGCACAGAATCCATGTTGTGAAGTCCAGTGTGAAGTTTCCACAGTTAGAGATGATTTGCAGAGCCATGTCATCTGCTGGTGTTGGTCCACTGTGTTTTCTGAAGTGCACAGTCAGCACAGCCATCTACCAGGAAATTTTAGAGCACTTCATGCTTCCTTTTGCTGACCAGCTTTATGGAGATGCCGATTTCATTTTCCAGCAGGATTTGGCACCTGCCCACTCTGCCAAAGGTACCAAAAGCTGGTTGGACCATGGTGTTACTGTGCTTGATTGGCCAGCAAACTCAATTATTGTCAAGAGGAAGATGAGAGACACCAGACTCAACAATGCAGATGACCTGAAGGCTGCTATCAAAGCAACTTGGGCTTCCATTACACCTGAGCAGTGCCACACACTAATTGCTCCCACGCCGCACTGATGCGGTAATTCATGCAAAAGGAGGCCCAACCAAGTACTGAGTGCATGGAAATGAACATACTTTTCAGTAGCCTGACATTTTGTTTAAAATATCTTTTTTTATTAATCTTAAGTAATATTCTAATATCCTGAGACACTTTTGTTAAGTGTCTTGAAATAACATTTGTTATGATTTGGCGCTATATAAATAAAGATTGATTGATTGATTGACTTTAAGTTTTCATTATCTATAAGCCACAATTACCAAAATTTCAAGCAATAAATGTTTGAAATGTTTCACGCTATCTGTAATAAATCTGTATACTGTATGGGTTACACATTCTGAAATGAGTGATGAAATGTATTTAACTTTTTCAAGATATTCTAATTTTTTGAGATGTACCTGTATTTTGGTCTAGAAGTCTTGTTTGAGGTCGGAATAGTATGAACATGAAAATCAATCCTGATCAAATCCAGATCCTGATCATGACATAAAAACATCCTGATTTGTATTGCTCATATTGCCCCCTAATGGAAAATGTGTTCCTGGTTCAGAAGCAGAGTTTACCGATGTATAAGCAATCACGTAATACTGCAGAAAACTGACCACTGATCATCTGGGATCAGAGACACCTGAGGGACAGGTGAGCTTTGATGTCATTAGTCTGTGAGATGGAACAAGGAGGTTTGAGTTCACTGAGGGACTGATTTTACAGAAATCACTCAAAGAAAGAGTTCACACAAAGCATTCAGATTATACTTTCAGGGTGAAACAATACATCAGCAAAAGCTGCCTGACCTTGTCCTTTTTCAAAAGTAAGTTTGGGCACATTTGCTCTGGCTCATAGCTGCCCACATCTATAAATAGTTTGAACTAGATACGTAAGTAATACTTAATGTTTCTATTTACATTACATATATATATATTATAATTCAACATAACTAATAATTAAATACCCAATTGCAAAACCAAATTCAATTTGTAATAGCTGTTCTCTTTTCTAATAATTCAACTCCATGAATAGAACTGCATCTAAGAGGACACATAGGAAAGTCAGGTGTTGTCCCAAGCACACCTAATGCAACTAACCAAGCACTTTATCGTAAGCATCAGATGGGACTTGATGTAGGCTCCTCCTGGTTAGCTTATGCATAACAAAATAAATGATAAAGCTTTCTGTAGGGGTGAGATTTAAAAGCTGGGGCATTTTAGGGGATAAATAATCCTTAAAAGAAGAGTGATATTTATTCCAACACAGAGTAGACTGACAGAGATGACAGAGCAATAGACATTGAACACTGAAGTATCGTTGCCCTCTAGTGGAGCACAGAGTAAAACACTACCCCCGAACTTAACTGACTTTTATATTGGATTTGTTGCTTCTTTTCTGGACTCAAAATGTAAATGGAAGAATCTGGCAAAAGCAGCAATGATCATTCAAAAAAAAAAAAAAAGTGCTCCTTTATGATGGACCAAGATGAGGGCAATTGTCAATAGTGTTCCGTTTATTAAGCTGAGGAATGTGTGTCTCCTTTTCATGCTGCAGATCATCTGAAAGTAATTCTCTGGGTGATTATGCCTTGTGTTGTCTAAAATAAGTGATTGGCAGTGCAATCTGCCACACTAGGTTAATTTCAGCGATTATCATTATCCTTTTGGGTCAAATAAAAAACCCACACTTTTTTCAAGAAAAATACTCATGGTCCCTGAAGATAAGATAAGATAAGATAAGATAAGATAAGATAAGATAAGATAAGATAAGATAAGATAAGATAAGATAAGATAAGATAAGATAAGATAACTGTGATGACCCCTACTGGTCGTCTTTGACTAACAGTTGTTACTGTGTCTTTCAAGGTGCTGGGGTGATTTGGAGCACCTGGGCTCATTGCTCTACCCAGCATAAAAGGGGGCATTTCTTGCTCTTCCCCCCTTCCTTTTTCTCTTCTGTTCTGCCTAGGCCAGGAGCTGGAGTTACCCGTTGTTTTAGTTTGGATTTTGTTAACGCACTCTTCAACACCGCATACACTCTAATGCCTTCACACACACCCACATGTACACCACTGACATTACTGATTTCATACACCCAATACTTTTTGGTATAGTTTAGTTTTCTGTTTGTATTTTGAAATGAATTAATCGTCACTTTTCGTAAATTCCTGTGTGTAATACTGTCAGTGATTTAAGTTATCACAGCGTTAGAGATTAGATTAACAAAAATGCAAGGCAGGGAAAAATTGATGATCTAGTTGGGAACTCCCATCAATCAGAAAATGCACAGAAAAGGTTTGAGGGGCTTGAAGAGAAAACCAAACGCTGCTGCTGTGCCACCGTTCAAACAATAAAGTAGAGGTGAACACATGAGATCCTGTGCAGCGCGCACATCAAACAAGACATACCAAAATCACACCTGTACCGTTAATTTCATAAATTGGGTTTGGTGGGTGTTGTATCTTTAATTCAATATTGTTCAGCCTGAATACGAGGATGACATTTTTTGCAGTGATTTCTCTTGTAGTCACATGCTGCCATCTTGTGGTCACAATGTAAAGGTTTGTTTTCTATTCACGTTTTAGTTCCAAGTACCTTAAAGACAGTACAACTTGCTGATATTGTATTATGAAGCAAATGAAAATATTGTGAGCGTTGATTAGTAAGTTTCTCACTAAAAAGCAACAACCCCTTTATGTTTTTAGAAGCCATAGCTGAGTTTCTACTCTACAGAGTGAACTAGCACATCAACTCAACAGCAACAACTCATTCAAAAAGTATTACTTAAAGCTATGTGATATGAGCTTAAAAGGGATAATGTGTTAAATACTTAGCACAACAAAGAGAACATTACAGTTTAATGCATAGAAGTCTTTGTAGAGCAAAAAAAAAAACACCACGACATGATTCAATTTATGATTTAAGATACTGAAGATATCTTTATCGCTTCTGTCAGCTTTTTGTGGGTACCTCAGGAGTTTGATGTTTAATTTTGAAAGCTTTTTGGAGCAAGTAGAGAGCACAAATGTGGCATTGATCACAACACAGAGCATATCAGTGTGCTGGATGCACTGATAAAAAAGCACTGTGTTGAATGAATTGAATGAATGAATACATTTTTGAAGACAGGCCGACAGTGATCAGTCGCATAATGAATCATAAAACACATTTAGAGTGATACTCTGGAATGGAACAAGTTGGGTCCTATCACAAGGTTTAGGGCAGAAATTACCCCTACAGCAGTGTTTTTGTGCAGCAGAAGCCCAGAGCACTCGCACCAAACACCCCCTCCCTGCTCGTCAGCCGGTTTCCTATGCATTCAAACGGGGCCATATTTTACTTCAACAAAAACACAAATAAACAGACTCACACCGAAAAAATCTCTCGGTCTGCATTCACGCTTTATTCAGGGAATTTTCAGCGCATTACTTTCACACAAAAACACCGCTAAATAAGGCACTAGTTCTCATCATGTTGTAAAACGGCGCTACCTCAGCTGCAGAGCCACAGCTGGCTACGAGATGCTCGCCGCTTAGTGTATCAGTCCGCGTGCAGCGTGCCAGAAATAAACAAATGCAGGTAGTCTGCCAGGATGAAGAGACACGGTGACAACTAGAGCCCTATTTAGCTGTGTTTTTGCGTGACAGTAACACGCTGAAAATTCTCTAAATAAAGCGTGAATGCAGACCGATATCAGATTTTTTCGGTGGGAGTCCATTTATTTGTGTTTTTGTTGAAGTAAAATATGCAGCAGAGACGTTCATCAACTGCGGAAATGTCTGAAGATCCTGCACAGCAAATTCAGAAGTGTTGATTCAACTCCTAGGGAGTTAAAACCAACACTTTAAAAGTGTCTATAATTGGTCCACACTACATACCATGTCTTAAGCAATCTTAAGATGTGAATGCCTTCAAGACAAAGGAAGCATGTCTTAAGACATTCAATGTCTTGAAGACACTGAGTGTCTTCAGACATCTTAAGACATTCAATGTCTTGAAGACACTGAGTGTCTCAAGATGTCTTAAGACACTCAATGTCTCATGTCTTAAGACATCTTGAGACACTCAGTGTCTTCAAGACACAAATTGGTCCAGGTGCATCTCATGTTCTGCTCTGACATGTCTTAAGACGTCTTCAAAGTTTTGTCTTAAGATGCCTTAAGACGTCTTGACATACAAACATGTCTTGAGACGTCTTGATCTCGTTATCAAGACATCTTAAGACGTCCTAAGACATATTGATGGCTGGGTATGCATCACCCTCATTACCTCTTGTGTGTCTTATGCGTCTCACTGTCTTGTTGCCAGTTTGTTGTACTTTACAGTCTTTATCCCAGCCTTCACTCACAGTCGCAGTCAGGGTGCGTCTCAGCGATAATTTCATGCCGCCTCTCTCTTCTCTCCTCTGAGGCACCGGAAGTACTTTGAGTCGCCATTTTTAAGGCTGCCCCAAAGCGGAGGGGAGAGGAGGGAGGAGACTTATTGGAGGAGCCATCATCGAGAAAACAGGAGAGCTGGCTTTGCGGAAGTCTTTTCAGTGACAAACATGCCCCCATATGGAATATCACTCTCTGATTGAACGCTGCAGCAGTTCAGACTTCTCTACATGAAACTTCACAAACACAACAGAGTTTGATGAGGAAAAAAAAAGAGCTGAAAACAGGCACTGAGGATCGTTCCGAAACTGATCATAAAGCTGGTAATAAAATGTTGTAAGTTTAAAGCACAAAATACTGAACACAACCATCATTGAATCAACATGACGGATGATTAATACTGAATACTAAAATTTAGTAAATAACATCTTCCTGCGACACAATAAACTTGGTTTTATTAATACGTTTCAGAGTTCACGATCAGATGTGATCTAGGTAAAGGATAAATAATTCACAAATCTAACAATTACACATTTTACCGGTAAAGTGATCCTCGAGCTTCTTAACTGCACACAGAATAAACAGAGAGCAGGTTTTTTTCATGGCAATGTGTTTCTTAAACTGGTTTCAGGAACAGACAAAGCTCTGTTACTGTTTATGTTTTATCAGAGTTGTTACAGCACACATGTGCAGACACACAAACAGCTGTTAGAGCTGAACGACGGATGATCCAGAGGTGATCAGCTGATGCCATCATCAATGAAACACGTTGCTTCATGTGACGCTCTGGAGGAGAGGATGTCCCATTGCTCTAAAAACGAATCTCCTCCATCCTCGCTCCTCTCTTCATATCCTCGCCTCTCTCAGTGCATCTCTGGTGGGAGGGACTAAGATGCAATTGAACGACGCAAATGGAGGAAGGAAGGATGGAACTTTATTGCTTTGAAACGCACCTCGAGTTTTGCAGTGTTCTGATCCTTGCCTGCCTTTTTTGACCTTACTTTTAGCCCCATGTCTGCCTGTTTCTTCTGCCTGTTTTGGACCGCCTTTTGTAATAATAATAATAATAATAATAATAATAATAAATTTTATTTATGTAGCGCTCTTCAGGAACTCAAAGACACTTAACAACTGTTAAAATCAATACAAGCAATGAACATAAGTCAAACAGAAGTCAAACAGAACAAAACAAAACAAAACAAAAAAACAGTACAATCACAAGTTAAAAGCTAATCTAAAATGGTGATTTTTTTAACAGAGATTTAAAATAAAGAGAAGTCGGAGCAGTTTTGGATTTGCGTGGGGAGAGAGTTCAAGGGAGTGGGGGCAGCTATGGAAAATGCTCCGTCTCCCCAGGTTCGGGGCTTGGTTCTGTGAGGGGGAGACATGAGGTTGGTGTGTGAGGAACGGAGGTTATGGGAGGGAATGTGGTGGTGGAGGAGGTCAGTGAGGTAGGAGGGGACCTGTGGTGGAGGGCTTTATGGGCGAGGAGGAGAATTTTAAACTGTATGCGGAAGGTGACAGGAAGCCAATGGAGATGTTGGAGGACGGGGGTGATGTGGTCACGGGAGCGGGTGCAGGTGAGGAGGCGTAAAGAAGGCTCTTTGTGTAGCGAACTCTGCCTGGACTCTGATTATACTCTTTTTTGCCCACTGTTTTGTGTCTTGCATTTGTGTTTGTATTTCTGTGCTCAAGTTCTTAACACTTAAGTGAGCATAGCCCTGAATAAAAACAGCAGTAAAAGGCAACATACACATCTATGCAACAGTAATATTAAAACAAAATACTATAAAATGTTTTGTTTCATGGTTTCCTCACATATTGTACATACTATTTATGTACTATTGTACTATCGTACTATTGTATGTACTATTGCAACCCCTTCCCTGTCTCTTTCTCTTTCAGGACATGCTCTTGAATCACTTACTGGACAGGCTGTCCATAATACTTTCAAGTCTCCTTGACCGAGCCCCACTGGACCTATGTGGGTCTTACATGAGTACGAATTTCTATGACTCCGGTAAAATAAAGTATCGATCCAGTGATATTGACACACAGAGACCCGTATTTGTCCATGACTCCGCATCTTTTTTGAAAACGGGTCTACAGGTGCATATCTGTGTATTCGTCTTCATGCTGTACTTGGTATAAACCGATAAGTCCGGAAAAGACGGTGACCTCATAGTACCCCTCCTACTCCCCGCCCCCCAACCCACGATGTCACACACAACAACAACAACAATGGCGACAGGCGGACTGATTCTGGAGCCTGTACTACGAAGCTGGAATAGCTCTTAGAGAGACAACTTCCAGGATAAGTTTCGGGTTTTCCGTACTACGACTGTGGATTATCCAGACACGTTGCCCCGGTAACTGATGCTGAACGCCAAACCTGGGCTGTTTCCCAAAGCCAAGGTACCTTGCCTTGCCTTGGTCTGATGTGGGCGTGGGGTGGGCGTGGGCAGGCATCCACATCATCAGTCGCTGCCCAAGTGCTGTTCCAATGTTCATGTCCTCCGGAGGCATATGTCCTCCGTTTGGTTAGCATGTGGCTAATTGACCAAGGATACACAGGTTTATCCTTCGCTGCCTTGCCATGGCTATAAATACCCAACATGCAACGCGTGAATCTACAAAAAAGGAAAAAAAAAAAGGAAGGAAAAGACGCACCAGCGGAGGCGCGTGGTAAATTCCAAATTAAATGTAAGTAACAAAACACACCTCTGAAAATAACAACTTATACCATGTCCACCACTTAACTCTTTTGTGTGTCACTCACATAACTATAATTACTGAGAAGCTGCACCTGCAGAGTGTCAATGATGTGACAATAAAAAAGCAGAAAGTGTAGAAAAGTGGCAAGTTATGACAATATTTGAAGCCGTCTGAGCTCCTCCCACAATATGCCTTTGTAGGCTGTTCCATTAGCATCTCCTTTTGAGCACAGGCAGGACACTTGCCTTGGATTGGAAGGAAGTGGCTTCGGAGGCACCGCCTACCAAGGCAAGGCAAGGCAAGGTACCTGGGCTTTGGGAAACAGCCCTGGTCCAGAGCAGGTTAAGTTCCAGGATAAGAGCTCACAGGGTGTGACAGACCGCCCGCTGACCAATTGGTTCTCTCGGGCGGGCATGAAAGACCACTCAGTCACCAATTTGCTCAGCCGGAGTGAAGTCCTCCGGTGCGGGACCGCCCCCTGTCTTTTTGGCCCACCATTTTTTCTTATGGGCTGTGAGCAAACGATATCTTGACATTGTCAGGGAAAAGTAGAAGTGTGTGCAAATGGAATCTTTCATGACATGAAACTAAATGAAAAATACCAAAGAGAAATTCAGGAAATTCATACTGACCACTTGGAAGGATGCTTTTATATCTATTTTTTATGGGCTCCCACGTCATTTTTTCCCCCACTGCTATTGCATCTGCAATACAAATTGCCTATAATGAGCGTTTTCCTTGGAATTTGTAGGAAAGTTGACTCTTTCTAATTATGAGGTCGGATATGATGCTGATCACACACACACTGACTGACAACATTAATGAATAAGGACCTAACTGCCCGTGTCGTCACGTGATGAGATAGGTCTATTAATATCAGCATTTTGGAAATTTACGCATTCACAGAGTCGGTGATTTTTTGCAGCAATCCCTCCAGCCTGGATAATACTGCAGTACTCCTCGTATTTTTTGCAGGATTATTAGCTGCTCCTCAGCCTTAAAGTAGGCTGCTCTCTTCTCGAATGGGGGAAAATGCTCTGGGGCCGCTAACCACGCCCATTTAATGTGTGCGCGCACAGCTCCCAGCCAGATTTACTTATTGAGTTGATAACGAGCTTTGTAGTACAGCAGATCTGGATAACGGAGATCCGGTGAAGTTCAGCGAGTTGTCACAGAGTTATCCTGGATGACTTAATCCAGCTTCGTAGTACAGGCCCCTGATATTGTTCCAGCAGCTACAAATATTGCTTCCACTATTATATCAACATTTTCTCAGAGAGCATGAACAACACCAGCTATGGCAACAACAACAAGTGCTCATGCAGAGACGCAGCATGTTACGCGTGCATGAGCACTTGTTGACGTGGAATCCACCTCGGAGCAGAACCAGACGGGCAACCCGACGACAGTTTTGCGTTATGTAAATGCACAAGCCTATGCACAATACGATGTGTAAACAGTGATACATGTTTTGATGCCGACTCCAAGATGATACGGGGCCGCCCTCCTGTGAGGAGGGCCCTAGACTATCAAGAGTTAATTTTATTCAGTGCATTGTCAAGCCAGCTTGACACCGCACGAGCTGTTAATCATGCACTTACAGCTTTGCATCACCTAGTGACTGGTCAGAATAACAAGGAGACCTGTGCAACTGTTGTCCTGGAGAGGCAAACTGGGGGGTGCCCCAGAGTTGTGCTCAATGACGACGACCGGTATGTAACTCAGCTTCTCAACATGGGCCTGTCAGTTCAGTGCATTGCAAAGCTTGTCAGGGTTTCTCAGCGGACTCTGCGCAGGCGTATGAATGATTGGGGGTTGTCTGTAAGGGCTCTGTATAGTGAGCTTACTGACGTTGAACTTGACAACCTGGTGTCAGCCCTCCACTCTACTAACCCACATGCAGGATATAGCATGATGCTGGGACTGCTGCGGGCACAGGGGCACAGAGTGCAGTGGCAGAGGGTCCGTGCAACAATGCACAGGGTTGACACTGCAGAATGTAGTATTGAGAATGTCAGAGTTGCGGTGTGCTGTGCAGAGAGCATACTCTGTCCCAGGCCCCAGATCATTGATGCACATTGACACAAACCACAAACTCATAAGGTAATCATGATTTTTAACTCCTCACCTCTTGATAGATTTTCCAACAATGTGAAAAACAGTAATAGATGATAATGCCTTTTTGTCCCCTCTTATTTAAAGTACAATATAGTACTTTTTGGAGGGATTGATGGATTCTCAAGAAAGACATTGACTATTGAATGACAAAAGCCTCATTTTTCCTTATGTACTTGTCAAATCCAGAATGTAAAACCTACTTATATATGCTTTAAATCATTTGAAGATCAGTTGATTCATGTTTTATCCATGATAAGAGATCTTATTTCTTGAAACTGCCCTCAAAGGGTTACTTTTTTTTTTTTTTGTTAAATGCTTGCAGGGCAGTATTGGAATGGAAATTTAAGCAAAACAGTAGAAAAAATATTGATCTGATGTGTTTTTAGAGTAGTCAAAAGTATAGTAGTATTTTTTTCATTTATCTATATTTAGGCCATTTTAAGTAATAAAAGCATTCAAAACATTTTCTACCATTTTTAAGAAATAATTGATGTAATAGAGGGTTAAAAATCAATGACGCTACTAATCTTTGACATATTGAAGACTATAATGCCATGTAAAAAAAAATCTGTCTCTGATCATATTTCATATTGAAAAATATGTCATTTGATGCTGCACCCTTCCCATAATCCATCCAATATTTCTTTTAATGGCCATTAACAGGTTAAATGTTTTTTTTTTGTTTTTTTTTTTTTTTTTTTTTCAATGCTTGGTGATTTTGAAAAAAGCAGAAATGGATTAAGAGATCAGAGAAAGAAAAAAAAAAAGTAGAAAAAAAATTGATCTGATATGTTTTTAGAGCAATTAAAAGTATAGTGACTTGAAAACAGCCATCACAGTACATGCCTAACTTCTTGAAAAAAAAAATGATATTACAAATTAAATGAAAGATGATTAAAAATCAATGATACTTCTAACCTTTGACATATCTAAGACTATAATGCCACGTAAAAAAAAAAATTGTCTCTGGTCATGTTTTTTTTTAATTGAAAAATAGGTCATTCGATGCTACCCTTCCCATAATCTGTGCAATATTTCTTCAAATGGCCATTAAAAGGTTAAATTTATTATTCATTTTCCAATGCTTGGTAGTTCTGAGCAGGGCAGAAGAGAATTTAGATATATAAGTGAAGATAAAGTAAAGAAAAAAATCGATTTGATATGTTTTAGAGCAGTTAAAAGTATAGTGGCTGAAAACATCCATAACAGTACGAGTATACGGTAAATTTGTCCACAGTGATCTTTTTACATTTTGAAGAATTTGAAATCGTATTTGCATAAATTATGTAAATTAAGCTTTCTGCCCAAAATGTATTCAAGTTGCTGCAATACAAGAAAAGTTATGGTCAAATAACTGAGATTATTTTTAATGTATTTTTTGGGCATTCTGTGCCTTTATTGATAGGAGAGAGACAGTGGATAGGCTTGTTAAAGGGGGTGAGAGAGTAGGGGAAGACACTCTGCAAACTGGTCACAGGCAGGATTTGAACCTGGACCAGCAGAAGTTTGTAAGTGCCTGGTTGCTAACCACTGTAACGTAGGTCAGGCTGGGACCTGGTTTCGCAGCTCTGACCTGGTCTCCAAATTAACCCCCCCCCCCCCCCCCCCCCCCCCCTAAGGAAGGAGAGGTAATACAGCAAGTTTTGAAAAAACAGACCTCTGCGCTAAAGTGGTTTTCTCCCGAAGTCTGCCTCATCCCTTCTCTGATGTTTGCAAGACTGTAAAACATTAAGACATCGCTGTCAATTCAAAGACTTTTCGTTGACACCTGACGGACATGTGAAACTGTACAGACATCCTGCTCTTGGAGAGACCTCCCAGCCTCCATCTCGTATTTTGTGACCCTCGACCTTTCTCTCTGGGAACAAGAGAGAAGGAATGCCAAGGGGAAGATCTGCTTCCCTCCTTCTCCTAAAAACAAAGACTCTTTGATTAACACAGTTGAAAACAGCACAAAAATAATGTTTTTACACAAAGACTTACATGTACATCTTCACCTTTGCAAACATGTACTGTGTAATGAAAATCATTGATAATGTGTGTGTGTGAAAACTGCTGTCTTGGAAACATATCCCATTGTAACATCTTGATTTTTATTTTATTGGGTTCTTAAAGAGGAAAACCTGTCATGTTTAGTCTTGATGTGAAGCTTAAATCATAAGAAATGTGATTTTGACTATTACATGTGGGAATCTCTTTACAGTTTAAAGTTATAGTTAGTTAATAATCTCTGGGACAATCTGATCCACGTGCAGAAAGATGAGACGTGGAGGGGCGTCAGCATTAAGTGACCTTACTGACTCGGCGGGAAAAGCTGAGTAAAACTCCACTCCAGGACAAGAACATTGGCTCTTTCTCTTCATCCTTCTTCGCGAAGGCTCGGCTCTCTCTTTTAATCCTTCCTCCTGAAGGCTCTCTCTCTTCATCCTTCTACACGAAGGCTCTCTCTCTTCATCCTTCTACACGAAGGCTCTCTTCCTTCCTCCTTCTTCGCGAAGGCTCTTTCTTCATCCTTCATCCAGAAGGCTCTTCTCCTTCTGCACCTGAATCTTCACACGTACACAACTCAGCACCTGCTCCAGACTCTCCAGGCTGAGACTGAGTCACCTCAGCCCGACTGCGTCATCTATTGGTGCCTGGGTCTCTCCCTCATGTGCTGACGTCAGGAGACGAGCGCTGCTCACTGCTTTCCCTGCAGTGGTTCTCTGCCAAAGTTTCAACCCGACGCCCGGCATCATCGCCACTGTTCCAGCCACTACTGTCGTTGTTAGAATCGACTCTACGGACTCAACTCATTGGACATCACCTCCGTGACGCTCAGATGACCTGCAGTAGGCCTCTAGCCTGTCCATCACCCCTCAACGGACATCCGCAGACATCTGCAGCGGGACCCAGTCACCTCTGTCGCCGCCTCCGCTCTCACAATCGGCCTCAGAACTTGCGTAAGACTATCTTGCATTTATTGGTATATCGTGGTCAATGCCCCAGAGATCTTGGGTGGGTTAGTGAGATTTATGTGGGTTGGTTTATGTCCTTTTATTCCATTTATTCCATTATTTATGATCAGTTTCACTTTCCATTCATCAATGTATTTATCCTTTTATATCTTTTACCTGTTCATTTATTCATGCACATATTTCTTCTTTTAGTTAATAAATAAACTTTTCATATATAAAGAAATTGGTTTCTGTCTTTGTGTGGTTGAAATTAACGACGTCTGTACACCGTTCAAAAGAATTCACAATTGATGTAGCGTCCTTTTGTTATTGAGACTTGATAATTAATAATTCTATGAATTATTAAATGACAAATTCTTACAGTAAACCTTTCTAGAGTTTCCCTGTTTTCTCCAAAACTGGGTGGTGCCCCGACTTAAATTTAAACTCACATATTGTAAGTTTAGATGTCTTTTGAAAGTTAGCTATACTTTCGCTCCAGTGGAATGCTGTTAATAATTAATTAGTCATTATCAGTGGCGTGGTGTGGGGATTTTTTTTTTTTGAGGAAGCCAAGTGAGACAAAGCCTCTAATATGTATGATTTTTAGGGAGTGGGGTACATAAAATACTTTGTTGCAGCTTGTATATCGCTTTTTCATGTAATGGAATGACCTGTTAGAGCGCCCAGAGAGCGCTCATTTTACTTACTTTGAACACCGACACACATCTTTCACTCCCCCACCCTCAGTCACTCATTCACACGCGTACATTGTCCTCTTGACTTAGCTTAAATGTATTATTAATTTACTCAACCGCCCACTCAAACGCACAACCGGCCGCTTCATGCACACTGCTAATGTGCTAACCTCGCTGATTTCATTCAGTGGCTTGATGATGATGATGATGATTCTGTCATTTGATTGGTTTGAGGCCAAAGACAGGGTGGCTTCCCTTGACACGGTCTTGGCCAATCACAGGTGAGTAGTGTCATGACCGCAGCCTCATCTGATTGGTTATTTATTTTATTTTTTTCACCAAGGGACGCCAACTCTGCTTGGCTTCCTTGCAGGCAACAGTGTGCAGTATCATATTTTCACCACTTATTCACAGCATAACATTTAGGAGGGGGCTGTTTTACACATTGTAAAATGCTCAATAAGTAGAGGAGAGAAATAAGGAGGAGATGACAGTGACGAAACACAGAAGAATTATCGAAACTGTTATAAAGGAGTATTTTCATTAAAACACAGCTACAGTCTGAAAAAAGTGATGAAGCATGGCTTCCCATGGCTTTTACGGTTGCTAGGCGCTACCCGAGTAGCTGCCTGTTGCAGCAGCTCTCTCGTCTTTGTCCGTTTCTTGTAATTTTTTCGTCTCTTTTTCGTCATCTTTGTATTTGGAGTGGATCATCACTTTGTATGGTTCATTGTCGGTCACGGACACCAAACTTTTTGTGGCTTCGGCGGTATTTTTTACTACTTTTCTCCTGTGTTTGTCTGGAGATCCTACATGTAACCATGGCTGCATTGTTTACATGCGCAATTAGCTGTTAGCAGCAGTGGCGGCCCGTGATAAAAATTACTGAGGAAGCCAGCTTGGACAACGAATTTAATTCAGTATTCACCTGTTATTTCCATGCAAATAATGTAGCCTACTGTTACAGTACTTTTATTCTACCCACTTCTCATTCATTCCAGTGAAAAAAAAGAGGACAGCATGTGTGAGAGACAGTAAGCCTGCGGGGGCGGACGTTCTGGAGAATACCTGAACCGAACTGATCTCTGGAAACGGCTTTTGTTGGCGGCAGAAACGACTTCGTCTTTACAGCGCACTTTTCTTGAAAACGGCACAGAAAATAGTTGGACAGGAAAATGTGCGGCTTCGTGTGGATGTAGCCTGAGTTTGACTGACTTATTGACTGTTTTGTTGACATTCCCTTTAGCGCAGCTCCATCTAGTGTATGCATAACGCAACCCCAGCCACTACTATAGCTTCTAATCTATGCGCCCTATAATGCGGTGCGCCCAATATATGAAAACAGTTGTCAAATAGGCCAGTCATCGAAGGTGCGCCCTATTTCCGAAGCGCCTTGTAGTGCGGAAAATACGGTACATTATGCATAAGAAAAAATGTGACAACTCTGTCATCAAAAAGGCCACGGCGGGCCATGGTGCTGTCCACGGTGCTGAAGCTGGACAGGTACAGGGGCATGGCAGCCCATTTGTCACAAGATGCATACATTTTTTTAATGTAACTCACCGCTACTTGAAGAGCAATGGCATTCTTCTATCCTTCATCGTGGCAAACCGAGTAGTGATTCTGTCATATAGCTCCCCGCGGGACTTGAGGTCTTGTGTGACAGAAGACTCCATGGAGATCTTGGCCAAATGTCCCAGTCTGTCTTGTCCACAGCTGTTTCTCAAGTAGGTTTTGATCCTTTTCAAGCAGGAAAAGGACCTCTCTGCAGACGTGCTTGACACAGGTATGGTGAGCATCAGCCTCAGTAGTTTGCAAACTTCGGGCAAGGCAGAGGTCAGTTCATCTTTAATGAGCATCTTCAGGAGCTCAGCTGGTGGCTTGTGAAAGAGGGTATCTGCATAGATGACTTGCAGCTCATTTCTCAGTCTCAGTTCATCAAAAACTGGGTAGGTTTTAACCAACTGAGAGATCTCAACCCCCGGGAATCCTGCAGGCTGGGAATACGTCTTAAATGACGCATTATCCAGGACACAAAAAAAACTTAGACACTTCATGTCCTCAAACCTGTGTGTCATGTGCTGCACAATACCATCAAGCAGCTGGAAAAAGAGGCGTCGGTAGGCATCCACAGGCCCTGTGTCCTCATGTTCCCCATCCGGAGTGACTCCCAGCTCAAAATCTGCCCAGGCCCGGCAGCGCTGCTTGCGTCGCAGCTGGTTTGGCATCCCAACAGCCTGTACTGTCTCCTCGTACAGCTGATTGAAGGTTTCGGTGCTCCGGGTTGCTTTTAAAGCAGTCAAAGTGCCATTGACTCTTTCCTCACATTTTCTAATGTCCAACGCTCTGCTCTGAAGCACCTGGAAAAGGGGCTCAGTCAGACCAAAAATCGTCTTGAAAACCCCAAGCATGAACATGAAATCAAAGTCATCCAGCTTCTGTCTCAATGCCGAGCTCTGTGCTATTGCATCCTTGTCCCAACCAGGTTCAGCTGTGATCCGATCCAATGCAGTGATCAGTGATCCTCGGCCCTCATGCACTGCGTGCACTGCGCGGCTTTTAAAGTTCCACCGAGTGGTGCTGCCGCCGGGCACGCGGATGCTGTCCACTTCTTTGAGCAGTGCTGTGCGCTTAGGTGAGCGGCTGAAGAAGTTGTGGAAGGAGTCGAGAGAAGCAAAAAACAGTCTTGATTCCCGAATATTGCTTGTCCCCTGAGCCAAAACTAAATTAAGTTTGTGTGCATAGCAATGAACAAACAATGCGTGCCGACATTTTACTTTTACGAGCGCCTGAACGCCTCCTCTCTGGCCACTCATACAGCTGGCGCCATCATAAGTTTGACAAATCAGCTTTGTCTCGGGATTGTAGCTGCCAATTGTTTTCATCACCACTGCAGCAATGGTTTCAGCATCTCTCTCCAGACTAATATCATGGAAACCAAGAAACCTCTCACATATGATGCCGCTCTCGTTTACATAGCGGACTATGACTGTCAGGTGGCACCTGCACGATATGTCAGTGGTATCATCCACCTCAATGGCTATGAATGGAGCAGCATTTATTTCTTTATCAATTTCTTCCTGGATGACATGAGCAGTGCTTTTGATGATGTCATTCTGAATTGTCTTTGATGTGCCGGTAAATGCGGTTGCTGATGATAAATGCTCTGCCATGGTGGTGTCAAATTCAGCAAAAGTCTGCACAAGCTCCATGAAGTTTCCCCTGTTGCCGGAGCTGCTGGTCGATTCACTGTGGCCCCGGAATGCCTGCTCCTGGCCTCCGAGATATAATACAGCAGCAATCAACCTCTTCAAAATGGCACGGTTTTTCTCCACCTGTTGGTTGTGCCTCGTTACGCTTATTGCAGCCGCTTGATCCAGTGCTTCATCAATCCGTACTCGTCCGAAAAGTTTAAGTTTGAGCTCAGATGTTATATGGCCTCTGGACTTTAAATGCCTCTCCATGGCCCTCGCGAGGTTGGCCAGATCCACGAATCCTGTGGTGCTCCAGGGGTTGTTCAAGGAGCCTGATCTGTCAAACAGCAGACATGGCCAGCAGAAAAGCCGGTTAAGCCTGGCACTCCCTGTTAGCCACTCGTTTCTAGCATAGTTAGCTTCACAAAAAGAGCGGACTTTTCCATTGGCTCTGCCCTTCGTTAAGTGGAGCATTGGAGTCGGCCTACCGTCCCGCTTGACCTTTAGTTGAACCTCAAAAGGAAGTTTTTTGAAGTCATTTTTTACAAAAAAATCAAGATCTTTGTCACCATCCATAGCTGAACTTTCTGTGTGGGCTAACACTGACACTCACACTGGCGCCGGCACAGTTGAATCAGTGTGTTTATTTTTTCGTAACGGTGTGTTATTGGCTGGAAGCCAGATTCGATCTGGCCTCCCTCATATCTTTTTTAATGATGCATCAACCAGTAAGCGATGAGCCTTGCTTCAACCTGATTGGCTAATACAGGCTGTTTTTTTTTCTAAGGGAGGCAAAGTGAAGCGGGCCTCCGTGCTGACTGACAGGGCAGAGGGCATGAGACACGTAGTGTAATACACAATGAGAGCTTGACAGGAGGGCGCTGTTTTGCTTCTCACGCTAAGCCAAAGCAGAGGTGCGCCAATGTAGTGTTTTGACAAGGAAATGACAATATAAAATACATTGTGGTTAAGCTTGTTTATAGGCTATTTTTTTTCTTTCTTGTTATATTTTTTGGGGAAGCCAGGCTTCCCTTGGCCTCCGTGAAAAACTGCCACTGGTTAGCAGCCTGTAGCATGTCAATGCTAACTAGTGTAGGGCTTGATGATTTCCCTCGAGCTGAGGAGGAGGCGGTGAGGACGAAATGCTGGTTCTCGGATGTGAGCTGGGAGGTGACGACGTGGACCTGTCCTTCCATCCATCGTTGTTGGGAACGTGGAATCTCGCTCCGGGGGGTGGATGAGCTAGCTGTGCCAATCCAGCGGCATCATGCTGTTCACGGACGTGGCTGACGGAGCAGACATCGGACACCGCGACACATCGGAGGAGCTTCGCCTGCTGTGAGCAGACAGGATCCAGGAGACAGAGACTGAACAGACTGCTGGGGAGGCTCAGTCCTGGACCCTGTGGAGGTGGAGACTGGCTGGGCTGGAGAGTGGTGGACGAGTGGTGGACGAGTGGTGGACGGGATGTCGTCATCTAATTTCTTATGGACATTTTTGCACTTTCTATACTCTTTCTTACTTATGTTTTCTTAAATGCTGCGGTGACTCCTGAATTTCCCCTCGGGGATAAATAAAGTATTTTTCTATTTCTATTCTTTCTTCTATTCTATTCCCCGGGCCTCCACTGGTCATTATTTGACACCAATTCACGCTACACCACTCAGCCAAACCAGCACCCCAAATAACAGAAAATTTTACTCAAAGTGGCTGTTTTCAACCCCAACAGTCCACAAGGGTCAAACAAAGAAAATGGTGCTTTTCCGCCAAAACAAGGTTTCAAAGTTCTTGTTTGTTTCACTGAGGATATGATTTTGTCTGCCTTGTTTAGGGTTGTCTTGATTGTAATAACTAGAATGTTAATTTCAGTGAAAATGGTAACAGGCAGCTATTTAACCCTAGCATTTCAAGTGAAAGTGATTAGTGTTGACATAACATAACACAGGATCACATTGTTCTTTAACTGTAAAAAAAATTAATCATCATTAATTTTGAAATTAGAAAGAAGAGACGACACTCCAGAAGAGGTCAACTGAAATCGTGACTTTTTAATAATGACCTCAGAATCCTGTCGTTGTTGAGTCAAATGAACCCTTTAACACAGCTTGCCTACAAAAGTCCAAAACCACTGTCATTTGTTGAGATGCAGCTCTCCAACTGAAAAAAAAGATCTCCATAAGAGCAGATATGACCAGGCAACCTGAGGGTGCGGAAGCATGTGGATGAAGTTGGATGCTGTCCTCGGACAACCTCCACCTTCATGTCAATCATGGGTATTTCCCATCCAACCTAGAACTTAAAAATCTGCTTCATTTTTTCTTGGGATGCTGAAAGTACACAGAAGCAAAGCACAACACAGATATGTCAGATAAGATCGGAAACTGAGACAATCAATAGAACAATAAAAATTAAGCTACAGCTTTAGGGGATAGTATGGCTCTTCTGATGTCAGTTGTATAAGGTGCTTGTGCCTTGCACCTGGAGAAGGAGGGAGAAAGGTGGTCTTTGTATTTGTAAGACGTGCAACTATTCAATGCAGCACTATGCTCCACCCTGCATACACTTTGCACTATTTCACTAAACAGTGGGCAAGCTGAAGTCCCTTATTTACATCTCATCAGAAGAGCTCAACTCTGTCCTTAAAATCAATAAAAAAAAACTATTTAAAAGGCACACTTCAAAGCAGATGGGTTTTGAATGCAGCATACCTGTTCTCACAAATTAATGCAGGTACCCAATTGTTCTATGTTTGCAATCAAGTGGCTACCCATCATCTGTGTCATCCCCCAACTCTGCATCCTCTGGCCATCTGATATGGTCAAGAAAGATCTAAGGAAGAAAACAGAGCGATCGTGGTAACTTTACAAAAGGTGTGTCATCACTTGCAGCCATTCTTGTTAATGTTAGTGTGCTTGTTGGTTTCTGTCAACACAGGAAGATCCCATGCCAGTGCTAAGTCAATTATGGCTGCTCTCTGATCCTCTGTGAGTGTACTGTGTTTGCTGCATTCTCCTCCTTTCTTGTCTGAGCCTTGATCCTCATAGAGCTTTTGAAGAAAGACAAGAAAAAGCAAGATCACTCTCAAATAGTAAGTTAAGATGTATTAGATAGAACTATAGTGTAGTCAAGTATTATCAAAAATGCAAATGTTAGCTTGTGTATTGGAAGCATCACACTTAATATAATTTTGATTTCAAAAATCAGAGCAATGTGGTATATACTTTGATTTGGGGACATTTACATACTTGTGCTAAATTACCTTGTAAACATTTTTCAACATAACACTAAGCTTAAACACAACTCTGTTGTCTATCAGGATGTGAAAAAGAACTTTAACATTTAACATTAATCAAAAAGTGGTAAGAACAAAGAAAACTGTACCACCAAAAGTATGAATTTCTCCTGTATAGACTTACAGGTTTTAGAGTCTCCCTGACATCCATGTCTGCCACATCTTCAAGGGTAATTGTAGCCGTCTGTGGATCATCACCTAACAGCACATGAAGCACTGCTGGACTGAACCCAGGCAGACGAGAGCCACCGTGTAGAAGAGAATGACCAATCATCCTTCCTGCCACAACAAACATTTCACTCTAAACCAGCACTTGAGAGGTTGATGGGATTAGATGGTCAGCTTGGCCCTCAAACAGCAGAGCCCCAGTTGCATTTCCTATGAAGGTAAATATTGAGCATTAAGGGTGTTACAAAAATGACATTTCAGTTATTACATCTGTCAGACAGTTCAGCAGATAATAAAGAAATACACAAAATTCATTCATTTTCTGAACCGCTTATCCTGTTCAGGGTCTCAGGAGGCTGGAGTCTATCCCAGCTTTCATTGGGCAAGCAGGGTACACCCTGGACTGTTCGCCAGTCAATCACAGGACTGACACAGACAGGTACACAGCCTTTCACACACACACACTCGCACCTACAAGTTTTTCTCTACAATTTAGTGTTCAATTAACCCTGATGAGCATGTATTTGGACTGTGGGAGGAAGCAGCAGTGCCCAGAGAGAACCTACGCATGCACAGGAAGAACATGCAAACCACACAGAAAGGCCCACCTGCCAAGCTGGAAATCAAACCCGCAACCTTCTTGCTGTGAGGCTGCAGCACTAACTGTTGCGCCATCCGAAATACACAAAATACTACATAAAAAGTTCACGTGTATTGTGCATTTACACAGGATTTGGTTTTGTTGGTTTATTTCTTGAGGATATACTATGAGTCTAGGTTGAGAGAAAACTCAACAAGTCATGCAAAGTCAAAATGTGGCCTACAGCAATTTACAAATTTTATGTCAACGCCCATAATAGATTCACATACCACTGTAAAAAAGAGGAAACTACATTGGTGCTGCCAAATTGTACAGGCCTACATCACATTCTACAGACTGAAAAAAAAATATTTGTTTGAGAATAATTCATTTGAATAATTCATTTGAATTATTCTCATCTCTTAAAATAAAAAGTTTTTTTCCCAGAACTATTAATGTTTAGATTGGGAAAAAAACCATTTCTTTAAGAGCTTTGAAAAACATTAAGAATGTTGTCTCAACTTGTGTAAAAATCCATGGTCCAGGAGTTGCATTAAGCAAACGTGTTCTTTTTCTTATATCACTTTGTACAACACATTTGTCTTGAGGACTTACCTAGATCAACTTGGAAACCATGATGCAATTTGTGCATTACCATACTGAAGAAGTGACGATTTACACCATCTCCAATAGCCACATCTCCTGGAGACACAAGTAATAGTACATAAATGCAAAGAGTGACCTCCTGTATTGTACCAAACTTGACTGTTCTTTTTCTATCCACTTTATTGTGTGAGGTACCAATGCATAGTCAGTGTACCACATGCAGTGGATAGAGGTGTTCAAATCAAGGTTTTGAGAAGTAAATAGAAGTCCCACCAAAGAATCAATGGATCTACTGTCCTGAGAGTGGGTGTGAGAGTGAGTGGTTGTTCGTCTCTGAGTTTGCCCTCTATGACAAAATGGAGACCTGTCAAGGTCACTCATCAAAAGTCAGCTGGGATCAGCCCTGGCCTCTCACTTCCCCATCAGAGATAAGTGAGTAAGATGATGGATGAAAACACTATTACAATAATATGTCAGCTGCTGTACTGGAATTTCTGTGTGCTTCTTTTCTAAACTGGGGGTGTGCCAACAGCCAACAATAATGGATAAGGACAGGATGAATATCTCATCCAACCACCTTCAACAAATCAGAACTTTCTCATCAAAGGATTAATGGAAAAGTGAAGGGCAGTTTGTGATTCAGTATTGGGCATAACGTACATCCAGAAGCTGTTTCATATGCAAATGATATTTAAATAAAAAGCATTGTTTATATACATTTCAAGCTCCAAATTAACCCGAAAGTATGCTTCTCTGGTCTTAAGATAGAAGAGAGAAAGAAAGTGAAAAACCAACATGCTTACAGACTTTTAAAACAACACAGTACATCTTTTTTGGTCAGGTATCAGTACCTTGTAGCTTTGCTTGAAAGGGTCTTGCCCAGTCAATCCTGGGAGCTTTGTAAA
This sequence comes from Halichoeres trimaculatus, assembly GCF_033239565.1. Lineage (NCBI taxonomy): Eukaryota > Metazoa > Chordata > Actinopteri > Labriformes > Labridae > Halichoeres > Halichoeres trimaculatus. The sequence goes on from NW_027437212.1 coordinate 84,707, forward strand.
AGCTCAAAATTCTCCCTTCTTGCTCCTCTAGGTCTTCCCCTATGTCTATCTTGATCTTGAGGGTGGGCTCATCTTCACTGCTCTGAATTAATGTCCTTTTGTAATGGTCCGCTGCTAGTTCTGGATCAGCAATCGCTTCCCATGCTGAAAATTCAAAAGTAGTTTACAAGGTACCTGAAACAAAGTGGGCAGTATACCTTGCATACTCTATGCACTGTAGTAAATACTGAACAAACCAAATATTAGAGTCTTTATAGCAATTTTTAAGGTGCAGATCTATGATTTAAGAGAACATTCCTAACAATGCAAATCTTTCATTTCATTATACTATAATTCCAACTACCTTGAACATTACATTCCATGGGAGTGGGCTCCAGTGGGTTATCCGCTTGTGAAGAATTGCAGATAATCCCAGGAAATCTAAACATTAAAAAAATTCAAATAAATAAACGAAAACACACAAGGACAAGCAAAAATATACACCTCATTTTGATATTTGAAACAACAAGTATTCCTACTACCAATAAGTTTTTGCAGGACCCCCATGGCAACTGCACACTCATAGGTATCCAATTTATGTCTGCTATACCTTTCCCCATAGACATTATACACATAGACGCCTCATTGACTGGCGATGCCTATTGGAGCTGACATAGCTGCTGGCCGCCATCTTGGATGGGTCTCACACACTGCCCCAGCACGTTCATTATACTGAGAAAGGTGTAGAATGCACAACTATTATGAGCATAACTCAGCGAATTTTTACCCGATTTTCACATGAAAACGTTAGTTATACTGACATAAAACGATAAATGGTCAATAAAACAAAATTATTGTGAAGTCTTACTTGTGAATGGTAATCCCACATGATCTACTCTCAAAATTGCGCTGGTTATAGCAACCGTAGGTGGCACAAAATACCGGCATAATTAATCACTTTGCGCTCAATCCATTTGTGTCTGCTGCTGGAATGTAGTGAGGAGACCCATCCAATATGGCGGCGACACGCTACGCGGTTCAGTACGTAATGAAGTGTCTATGTATATATGTCTATGCCTTTCCCCACATGAACTTGCATGGAATGCCAGGCTCTCAGCTGGGAATTACTCATATTGGACAGGAGTCCTAAGGGCACATCCTTATACGGGGATACACACACAGTGGTTATTGAACTACAAAGAACTTACAAAGAATGAAATAAAACTTTGTTTTTAATATCAGTTTTGGTAATTTGTCACTGATTTTGCCTTAAAGTGGCATATGAGTGGCATCTTACCAAACCAGCATCCTGCTCTGGTGTTTGGTCCTCAGTGGCATCACTCCTCTTGTTAGTAGAATATAAAAAATATGAAAAAAAAATACTTTTCCGGCAGTTACATTGTCAACCAAGGTACAGTATTCAATCCTGTGATGGTTAAAAAATTAACAAATGTGCCAGGGTAGATTAGCTAATTTAGTTATAACAGGGTTCCTACAGCTCAACCCAGGTTAAATTCAAGACTTCGTAAGACTTTTTTAAGGTTGTTTGAAATAAAATTTAAGACCAAGTCAACAACGAACAACAATTGAAACAAAGAAAACAAATAAAAACATCACATGAATTACCTGGCAATTTTAACCCAATGTTTGTTTTTTAATAAAACATCACTTTTTACCTTCTTTTTAACCCCATGTTTACAAATGTATGCCTATTTTCACATGTCTTTTGAAATTTAATATCAAATTTAATTCCCAATTTTGCTGCCATAATCATTTTTCCTAAGCCACTTTTGGACCAATTTTGCCATTTTTTGCGATTTTATACCTACTTTGCATCTATTTATTAACCTTTTTCTACTTTCATACCATTTTTACCCATTTTTTACAATTTCATGCCTATTAACCTCAATATAAACACTTTTTTCCCACTTTTGGACCATTGTTTTACATTTTTTAAACCCAATTTTAGAACTTTATGCCTATTTTGCAGCAATTCATCTTTTTTGGCCACTGTCAGAGCCATTTTTGCAATTTTTACATGGTTTTTGAAATTTAATTAAAAAAATTTAATTCCCAATACTGCTGCCACAGTCAATTTTCTCAGGCCACTTTTGGATTTTTTTTGTCAATTTTTCCCCATTTATTTCTATCTCCTGGCACTGTAGGTAGAACCAATACATGCGTCTGCTCTAAAAGATCCTGGTGCAACCACATCACCGTTTTGTTAGTTCTGCTATTGTGATCATGCGATGTTGCTGTGAGAGTAAACCGGTGAATTATTTTTGAAAAATAGATAAATGTTAGTAAATATTTTTTAGTTCAATCCAACATAAATCTTACTGATGTGTTCAAAATTTTAAGACTTTTGAAAATTGGATTTAAGACATTTTAATGCCAATTAAGGCTTTACTTTTAAAATAATGAGTTTAATGCCTTTTAAGACTTTTCAAGGATCCGCGGGAACCCTATATAAATCATTCATAATCCAACTTACATGTTCCTGACAGGACTGAATGTGAACTGGAATAAGTGGAAGGGGAATCAACATTCCACAGGTGATACGAGTATTTTTTGGCATCCTCTGAAACTCAGCTGCATCGAATGGCAGTAGACTGGTTGTTAGTTTGTCTTGCAGTGGGACAATGTAAAGGATGTTCTTTCCATTGTTTGATGAGCTCTTCAGAATTTTAGCAGTATACCCCTCAGACCCCTGAGGCAATGGAGTGTTTTTTTCTTTGACCACTACCTCCTATAGATTAGATTAGACAAGACAAGACAAGACAAGACAAGACAAGTATAAGTTGCAAGACACTTCACCCATGTTGCCTGTGTACAAATGTGACTGAATGTCTGGCAGTGATTGGAGAGACCATAGACCCAGTATGGCAGCCTCAGAGCAGCTGTAGCAACAAATGTATAGCTTACCAACACCACTGTGATAATGTGAGAGTGAATGAATAATGTATTCAGTAAAAGAGAAAGGTTTTACAAAAATACAATGCATTATCAATATTATTGTTATTATGAGTACTAGTCACATAATATAAACTAAAACTCTACATAAGTGACAGGAGAAACTCACTAAGAGCTTTTTCAAGCAGCCAGCCAACACGCAAATCTCACATTTTGGGATATTCTTCTAGCAGCACCCTGCATATCTGGAATAAGATATTGTGGCTGAACATATAAAGTAAAGTAACTTGGCTGATAGGAAATTCAGCCTGGCTGTTTATGCCCCTATGCACTATATAAAAAGTGGATAACGCATGATTAAAAAATTTACAGTAGGAATATGTTTGTACATCAGAATACAATCAGCCCATCTTTGTCTCTCCTCATGAAATATCTGCACAACCATCTTTTCAGTGCCGTATGATCTTGTTATTTGTCAGTCTTTGAGGCTCACCTCTGTGTGATCTGCATCATCTGCAATATTTATAGTCCTTCTTCCAAGACCTGCCTGGAGAAGCACTGTTTCGTCATGGGGTGTTCTGTCTGTGTTGGCAGGCTGCAGGTAGAACTGCAGCTCCATTCACCACCCTCGTCTGCACATCTGCTGGTCTTTTTTTGCGTTTTTGTCCCCTTGAATACATTGCTGGGAAACATCTTGAGTAAAAGTTTGACAATAATCAATAAGTGAAATTTGAAAAATAAAATGATTGATTTCTTCAATAAATGTAATTTTAAGATGCATTGCACCATATTGTTGTATTTGTAAAATTCTGTGTTAAGGCTTTGTTATGCCCTGTCCAGCTCTTAATAACCATATTATCTCCATAGGAAGTAATTAATAAGCATCCTCCACTGACATACAGATGTTCAATAGCACTTAGCCTTGAACACTAGTAGGCAAAAACTTGAGGCATGGATACATTCAACCTGTGGACTTTTTCCCCCAATTTATTTCACAGACACAGTTATAAGGAGTTAATTATGTAAACTTATTCATCACAGCAATTTTGATCTAATAGGGGAGACTGGGGACAGTTGCAACACTTTTTACATTACTCTCAGTTACTCAGAGAATATTTGGACTAGTCTCACCAAATCTTTACATATTAAACCTACATCTGTCTGCCAAATGGCCATACCATTTAAAGATGGCTACTTATAACATATTAATCAGAATATTTATTTGAATAGAGGAATTCAGACGTTGCAACTGACCCCAAACCTGGGGACAGTTGCAACACAGATCAGGGACGGTTGCAACATATAAAAAAACATTAACTTTTCACTAATTATCCTCAGGGTTTTGTCTAAATAGGACAAATACTAATGTGGGCTCAAATTCAATTTTCTTTTTTGTACAGCTTTAAGGTATTTAATTTGTTTTGTTTTGTTTAAAACATGGGCCTACCTTGAGTCAATGTGCAGATATTACTGAAGCTATAAAAACTCAATATTGCATTTTTGGGACAAAAAGAATGGAATAACTTGCAATATTATGTTTTGATGCCGTGCTTGCAAGATTCTTTTTTTTCTTGTGGAACCTGAACAATGTGGTGTGGCATATGTCAAAGGCCTTGGTCACTGCCCTCACTGATTTGCCCTCAACTGTAATAATATCTAAGGCTTGTTCCAAAATACTGAGGGGAACCCCTCTGTTAGTGACTCTCTTCCTCACTCTTTGCATACTGAAAATAAACAGAATACAATTTCTCTATTTAGATGATTCATTCACTCTATGACAAGTTTATATGACACATACAACATACAACAATAACTAAGTGCTAATTTTTGCTTTACAAGTTATTTGGGAAATTATTATGTTTATCATTAGTGTTACTTTCTTCATATGATCGCCTGTTCTGTTCATCATGAGCAATAAAATATATTAATTTTGCCTATTTTGAACTAAAAATGTTAAAAAAAATATGGTTGTGTGGTCTTTTCTAATATGACTAACCTAATAGCATGGGGACAGTTGCAACAGTTGCAACTGTCCCCATGGTACCAGTCATGACAAAACACCATGTGCTAGCTAGCCACATTGACATTGACACATGCTCACCATGTCATTTAATAGTCAACAAACAGTGATTCAAACTAGATAGGTTTGGATTCATTCATACATAAGGTCAGGACAGTATGACTAAACAGCTCATGAAAAAAGCTATTTTCATACCTCCAAAACAACTTTACTTGAGAAAAGCAGGACCAGATGCTCAATATGGCCTCTCTCTTCTTGGTGGGTAGAGGGTCTAACTGAGCATGTGCAGTGTGAGTGTCATCACTCTAGCATGTTTCTGATTAGAGAAATAAGGCTTGTTGCAACCGTCCCTTGTTGCAACTGTCCCCAATCTCCCCTAATAAAAGTGTGTATCTGAGAATTTCTTCACAGCTTAAGATAAAACAACAATAACATGATTTAAATATAGTGGACACTTGCCGTTACATCTCCTGATGGACACTGGTTGGTCTTCCAGTCCTGGGAGTGACAAGCCCAGAGGTGAAGGGCTGAGCTTGTGCACTGTTAATTGTGCTCAGAAGTGCACGTACTGCAGCCTCAATTTCAGTGGTACTCTAGAAAGATAAGGGTTTTGTATATTATTTGATACTTAATATTACAATGTACAGTACATTTAACTTGCATAACTCATAATGTGGTTGTTTGGGTTTTGAGTTTTCTCGTGGTTGTGGGTTTCTTATGAGCTTTAATTATGGTATGGCATTTTTATTTTTAGTGACAGGTCAGTTGGTCTTAAAAATCTGTTGATTATGCCCAGATAAGTCCTGAGATACTTCGATATGACTGGCTAACAAAACCTTTAGCTATTATCGTCTCAGAACATTGGCCATGATAATGTACTCACCTGAGAGGACCCACCCTGCTGTCATTTTCTACATGGTAAAATAGAAAAAAAAATGTGAGGCATGGTTCATGCTAGCAAAGAGGCTCAATATGTCCAGGGGTGTTTTTAACGGGAACGGGAGGCTAATTTATATGAACTTGTTTGTTAGCTTGCTAAGTTTATAGCAAACACAAGAAGCTAATCCTTTCAAGGCGGTCATGTTTAGCTATTTACATTGCTCACTGAGCGACCAGTGTGCATACTTATCCTGTAAGTTAAAAGTACTATGGTTTGCAATACCTTAAATCACTTGATGCTGGCGGCGAAGGGTCTTGTTGGTAGATTCACTCCATGTCCACGCGCAAGCGCTCTGACCTGCCAGGGTGGCCCCGCTCTGATTGGCCAAGGTGGGCCGTGCTCTGATTGGTCATAGTAGCAGCCATTCTCCAACAGACCCCGCCTCTGTATCCTGCAAGTGCTCAAATTACTTTTGCATCAAAGATCTCAGACAAACCGGAGCAAAAGTGAGAGTGCAGAAATTGCTGTATGAGCACTCGCAACAGTGGATTTGTGCACTTGCAAAAAAATAAATCTGAAGACCTGTAATTGTTGAAATGTATTTGCAGAAAAAAAATATCTTCAGGTATGCAAAAAAAAATTCTTCAACTACACAACTCTTAAAGCACTTTTATTTGTGAATGCAATTTTTTTTGTTACACATACGCAAATTTCTGGGTATCTTTTACTGAGACTTCAGATTTGTTTTGCACCAAAGATCTCAGAAAAACAGGAGCAAAAGTGAGAGTGCAGAAATTGCGATTTGAGCACTCGCAACAGTGGATTTGTGCACTTGCAAAAAATAAATCTGAAGACCTGTAACTGTTGAAACGTATTTGCAAAACAAAAATATCTTCAGGTATGCAAAAAAATACAACTACAATACAATTCAACTACACAACTCCTAAAGCACTTTTATTTGTGAATGCAGATTTATAGTTACACATACTCAAATTTATGGTCATCTTTCTCTGTGACTTTGAAGTCGTTTTGCACCAAATATACCTTCATATGGACGACAGAGAAAGCCAAAATGTGTCATAAACAGTAACACTAACCACAGCATGAACAGTGATTTTTTTGTCACATAATACCAAGGATGGCAGAGTTCCACATGAACCTGCAGCGTCTTGTACGTCGTGTTTGTGCCAAAAACGCTTTGCAAAAAATGAAAAATCATTCCAAAATCACACTTAAACACATCTTTTTCGATTGTTTTCTCCTGGATTTGAATGCAACACAAGAAAAAGCCTTGGGAGGGCAGAGATAGCAGAAATTTGAAATGATGACAGTAACCACAACAATACTATGCCGGATGCCAAAACATAACTAAAAACGCACAGCAGTGATTAAGATGGAATTTGTATGACAAAGACACATAGCAGTGATTAAGTCACAAAGTAGTGAGGATGGCAATTCAGATGAACCTGCATTACAGATTCGTGTTTAGTAAACGAAAAAAAACCTTGTAGAGCGAAAAAGAAACTAATCATGAAGAATTATTCAAAACCGTGCTTTTAAGCTTTGATAAACACATTTGGAATGTTTCCTAAGCAAATTTGATGTAACTCATGTATTTTGTGTCAAATATGATAGGGTTTGCAGAAAACAGCTAGGGAGGATAAAGAAAGCAGAAAATGTGTTGTTGATCACCGTTAACAATTTTTCCGTGTTGGATGAAAACGCTCAGAACACCTATTTTGGTCAGCAGTCATGATGAACAATTCAGACACAAGCTCCTGTGGCTACGGCTCTTTGATATTCATTTTCTGATTGGCTCACCGTGAGAAATCACGTCCACATGATATGCACATGATCGCAAAGGACGAATCACAGACCACTTTTACTCATTAATATTAAAACGCCTTCCCTGATCAGCCAATCATAGACGAGTACTCACGTGAATATTAAAGAGCCATGTGCAGCAGCTCAGGTGAATTTAGAAAAGGCTTGATTATGTGATATTATTTAATCAAAGAACAATAGTAAGTAACAGAAGGTATGAGGAAAAACTGACCCATTTATTATTAACCAATGGGTAACAGAAACTGCTTATGTCGGAGTGCTTATATCAGAGATTTTAATTGGATTCCGATATGATACCGATACTTTTTTTTTTTTTTTGCTGATATCGGACCGATATCCGATATCAATATCAAACTGGGACACCTCTACTTTCAGTAATACTAGAAGGTTAATAAACATTCAGGGCTCTAAATTCGTACACCAGGCGCAGGTGCAGGTGCACCTGCCCTGCGCCGGCCTTCGCTGTGCGCACAGGGCGTGACCGGCGCACTTTGCAAGTTTCCTGCAGTGCCAAGAATGGCGCAGTCCAGGCACAGATGAGCGCAGAGCTGCGCGTCCACGCCTCCCTCCGCGCAAATGGCAGTGAGGGAGGAGAAAAGCCGTGAGTGGGTTTAACACAGCCGAGCGCTGTATTCACCAATTAAATGAGCGCCTCTCCTCACCTTTAAATGCCCTGCGAGGCGCAGCGTCTGATTGGTCTGACTGATCTACAGCTGATTACAGCTGCGTGGGGTGCGCTCCGCCTTGTGCCGAGGATAGACCAGGTTGGAGCTGGCGAGCTTTCAGCGCACTTTTTTGGCACAGAATTGTCACTGCGCCAACATGAATCTGCTGACACCTCCCCCTGGTGCGCCGTCAACTCCCCCTGGCGCGCCGTCACACCCATCTCTGCGCAGTGGTCTACCAAATTGTCAAATTGGCAGCGCACGGCGGTGCGCTGCACGAAATTAGCACTGCGCAGGCTCGCGCCCCCTGCACTGCGCCACGAAATTAGAGCCCTCAGACTCCATCCCGGCTGAAATCATCCTATCTCTAGACGCCGAAAAGGCTTTTGATCGGGTGGAGTGGAGCTACTTGTTCCATATTCTATCTATTCCCCATCTCTGTTTGCTCTAGCGGTCAAGCCCTAAGCCGTATGGCTTCGTTATGAAGATAAATTTGAAGGGATTTTCTCGATTTGGCTTATCTCTTTATGCAGATGACCTTCTGCTTTACATCACCAATCCAACTTCATCACTTCCTGTTATCTTGGATATTCTAGAACAATTTAGGAAATTATCTGGCTATAAAATTAACCTACATAAAAGCCAGTGCTTTCCAATTAACTCCACTGCAGAGAACGTCCCTCTAGCAACTCTTCCCTTTTAGGAAAGCGACCCAAGGATTAAAATATCTTGGTGTTCTTGTAACAAAACCATTCTCTGAATTTTTTGCAAAAAACTTTCAACCTTTACTTGAGCACTGGAGATCAGTTCTATTTCGTATAGGCTTCACCCTTTAAGGCTATCGCTAGTTGGTTTACCCTAGTGCGTCAGCGCAGCACTGAAAAAACTTGGTCCACGCCCACCCACGTGATGGGCCTCCCGCGCTACCTGCCTATAAATAGCCACAGGTTCATACAATCTGCTTCCTCTTTTTCTTCAGCAGTCATGAGCATCACTAGGAGAACTTCGGTAGCAGTAGGCTTGTCACGATACTGGATTTCTAACTTCGATACAATATTTTGAAAAATATAAATTTTCGATACGATTTTCGATACCACGCAACCAGGGCTTGACATTAACATTTTTGCCCACCAGCCACTGTGGCTAGTGGTTTTTCAGAGTTACTAGCCACTCATCATTTTCACTAGCCACAATTTTGTTGTTGGATAATTAAGTCTAATATGATGAAAGCAGACAAAAACATGCTAAAGTTTACTTGAACTAGATCTAAAACCTTTTTAAATGTGAATGACCTCTGTTTACACTTAAATCAAGACTACATAAATGTTTAACCCCATTATCAGGAATTTAGTTCTAAAATGGTTGTGCTCCTTTCATATGAAAATTTGCAGACAATTAAGACAAAGTAATTAAAGGAGGAGTTTATTATTGCATTGACTGAAATTTGTTATACTTGAAGGTTAATTGAAAAGATAAAAAATAAACTGAAAAACTAGCAAGAAAAAATGTTTGCTTAGATATTTATTTACAACAGTAATTTTTCAGTAATAAACTAAGTACCATACTTTCTGGGCTATGTCACTTAGTAGTATAATTATACATTTTTTAAAGTCGTATCAAACAAAAGAAGAAAAAAAACGTCATGAAGACGAAAACAGCAGATAGGCTATAAGTCACACTGGGGCATAAGTTTCATTTATTAAGAATGATTTGGTTTGTTTACAGTATTCCCAGAGTGAACTTTTTACATGTAACTGTGATAAATGTGTGTACATGTGTGTAACTCTTCGGTTAACGAGCAGCGCAGCCGCGAGTCATCAAAGCAGCACACCGCTCCTTCACACACGAAACGCTCCCAGTTTGCTCCGGCTGATGCCAAATTAAATTTTCATGAGCCCACGGACAGAGATTCTCTGCCCCGTGTGGACAGGTTGGCTACACCTTTTTCCCTCTCTTCACAGACAGTGGAAAACGAGCCTGATCAGCCCTTTCGGTCCGAGCCCCCCTATGGGCTGCAGCGCAGCTTTCTCTGACGCAAGCAGCGGCGGCAGGGGCTCTAAGCTGGCTCACCTCTCTCTCGGAGGAGTAGCCACAGCAACATGTGCGCCCACTCTCAGAGCGTTGCTCAAAGTGCCGGCGCGTATGTTCGCTGGACAGGTGGATGGACAGGCTGATTGCTAGGGGCAGTTTGCTTCGACTCCTCCACCGTTCAGCGGGATTCTGGAGACACACCTGTCCTCACAGGACCAGTGTGTGTTCCTCCAGAAGGAGGTGCAGGAGCTTCTGCTAAAAATGTAATCTCCAGAGTCCCACGGGGAGAGGAGAATCAGGGGTTTTACTCCCGCTATTTCCTGGTTCCCAAGAAAACGGGAGGGATGAGACCCATTCTGTACCTGTCACTGTTCAACAAAGTGATAATGCAGCGTCTGTTTCACATGCTGATGACAAAAGAAGTACTGGAATGTATCCACGAAAACGATTATTTCACTTCGGGGGACCTGAAAGACGCATACTTCCACGTCTCTATTATTCAGAAACACGGGAAATTCCTTCGTTTCTCATTTCAATGGGTCCAATACCAGTATAATTGTCTCCCCTTCGGTTATTCTCTTGCTCCCCGCATGTTCTCCAAGTGTGTGGAGGCAGCTCTGCAGCCACTACACAGGAGAGGGATGAGAGTTCTCTTTTACCTGGACGACCTGCTTTTGCTGGCTCGATCCAGGGAGGAGGCTGCAGCACAGACCCGGTGTTGGTGTCTCACCTGTCAAAGCTGGGCTTCGCTATTAAGAGCTCACTTTTTCCGTCTCAGCAGATAGTTTATCTGGAAGTGGAGCTGAATTCAGCCACAATGAGCGCGCGGCTATCTCAGGAGAGGTCGCAGACTCTGACAGCCCTCCTCAGACGAGTTGTCCCCGGCAGAGTGGTGACAGCAGTCTCTATTATGCGGCTGCATGGCACAATGTCAGCAGCTCACGTGATAGTACCGTTGGGACTGCTTCACATGAGGCGGCTACAGAGGTGGTTCATCCGTCTGTGCATCGACCCGGTGCGTCAGCCAGGGACCCAGTCCCGTTAGGGAAGGCATCATGTCACGTTTCTGTGTTCACGGATGCTTCTCTCTTGGGGTGGGGGAGCACGTGTCTCTCTCAGGTAGAGGGGGGGCAGTGGCCAGCTCACATGTCTCTCCACATAAATGCGTTGGAGCTTCTAACAGTGTGGAAAGTGGTCCAGCATTTCGCTCCTGTTTTACAGAAGCAGCATGTTCTGATCCACACAGACAACCAAGTAACAGCGGCTTATATAAACCGTCAGGGCGGTGTGCGCTCGGCGCAGCTGCTAGACATAGCCAGAAAGTTGTTATGTTGGGCGCACAGACATCTCCTCTCGATCAGAGCGGTGAACATTCCTGGTGTGCTAAACAGGGGGGCGGACATCATGTCGAGGGGAGGTCCTCAGGCGAGAGACTGGAGCCTGCACTCCGAGCTGGTGTTTCAGATTTGGTCTATGTTCGGTAAGGCAGAGGTGGACGTGTTCGCAGCGCGAGAAAACACTCAGTGTGCCCTGTGGTTCTCTCTGAGCGCACGAGACAACCCCCCTCTGGGGGTGGATGCGTTCTCACACCGCCCCTGGCCCCAAAAGCTTCTTTATGCTTTTCCGCCCGTCCCTCGGATTGCTCGGTTTCTGAGGAGGATTCAGGAGGAGCAGCTGTCAGCTGTCCTCATAGCTCCGGAACGCACGGGAGCGTCATGGTTTCCATGGTTACAGCGCCTGCTAGTGGGTCTGCAATGGATGATCCAGTGGCGGGGGGATGCTCTCTCCCAAGCAGGGGAATGATCAGGAGTTTCCCAGTGATAGGTCAGCGTCTGTGGGCCTGGCTGCTGAAAGGGAGCGCTTAGAGAGGCTCGGACTCTCGCCCGGGGTTGTGCGCACAATCCAGAGCGCAAAAGCTGCATCCACGAGAGCAGCTTTTCAGCGCTGGTGCATGGAGTCAGGCTGGGACCCAGTGACTTGTCCCCTGCCTCGCGTGCTGTCTTTCCTCCAGCTCCTAATGGACAGAGGATTGGTTTTAGAACGGTTAAAACTTATGCAGCTGCGATTTCAGCTTGTCATGAAGGGTTTGGTGACAGAACTGTGTTTAGTCACCCGCTGATGAAACGCTTGCTCAAAGGCGTGAGGAGAGACAGACTGATTTCTCGTTCTTTTGCTCCTCGGTGGGATTTATTGCTGGTTTTACGGGCGTTGAGCAAGGCTCCGTTTGAACCCCTGTCTCAAATCTCACAAAAGTTCTTATCACTAAAGACAGCTCTACTTTTAGCTCTTACGTCAGCTAAGAGAGTGAGAGATATGTCAGCTCTCTCGGTTGCTCCATCTTGCCTGCGCATTCAGGGAGATTGCAGCTCGGCTGTTCTACGCCCTAATCCTTCCTACATGCCTAAGAATATTAATAGCTCTTTTAAATGAAGAGTTATCAAGTTGGAGGGATTTTTCCCTCCTCCACATGTCTCTGGGGAGGAGACTACATCACACCTTTGGCCTGTGCGCGCTCTGTCATGTTATGTGGAGCGCACGGCCACACTGCATCACCCTCAGCGCTTATTTGTGCATCATAGAGAGCACTCGCAGGGGCGCCCTCTCTCTGCTCAGCGCCTGTCACATTGGCTGTGTGAGGCTATTTCACAGGCTTATGTGTCAGCTGGTTGTGTTCCTCCGGAGCACATCAGAGCACATTCTACGAGAGGAATTTCTTCCTCTGTGGCTTTGCACGGTGGGATGTCAGTGGAAGATATTTGCGCTGCAGCATCTTGGTCTTCCCCATGTTCTTTTGTTCGGTTTTATTTGAGGGATGTCTCTCTCTTCTCTATGTCCCACTCTGTGTAAGGAATCCTATCAGAGTGATAGTTAGGACATGAATGAATTCATTTTGTTTTTTGGATGAGACAGATGTGTTATTGAGTCTGTTCTGTTCATTGTTTGACTGTTACAATGCGTAACGGTCGTCTTCTCTGCTTTTCAGCAACAGAGTCGCAGAGTCAGCCCTTATGGATCGTGAGTATTCATTATCTGGAAGCTGATTAGGAAACACATCATCAGGCAGTTGGTTTTGCGCACGTATGCGCATTCAGGGCACAGGAGTTCACATGATGCAGAATTATGTGAATGGGTGTGTGTGCGGGCCTGAGTTAATTCTTGGAAGCTTTGATGCTGGGCTCTTTCGGATGAGGACCCAGTGAGGCATTGACTACATCCTGCTTTGCCTTTAACCCACAAGCGAAAGCCTTAAAGAGCGAAGCCTATACGAAATATAACGTTAGTTACGTATTGTAACTCCAGATTCTATGGGTATAGGTGCAGCCCTTTAAGCCATGTGCCTCACTGGTTCCCTTATCAGCTGAAGAAAAAGGCTGTTATCGGGAGCAGATTGTATGAACCCATGGCTATTTATAGGCAGGTAGCGCGGGCGGCCCATCACGTGTGGGCGTGGACTAAGTTTTTTCAGTGCTGCGCTGACGCGCGAGGGTAAACCCACTAGCGATAGCCTTAAAGTGCTGCGCCTATACTCATAGAATCTGGAGTTACAATACGTAACTAACGATCCGACTAGGTGGTCCACTATCCCTTTATCATTACCAGGTTGTATCAACCTGATCAAAATGATGGTACTTCCCTGCTTTCTTTATATCTTTCAACATGTTCCAGTGCTCATCTGAAAATCTTTTTTTCTTCACTTGGCCAGCTGAGTAATTCCTTTTTTTAAGGTGCAATAAATAAGCTAGAATAAAGATCAACTCTCCAAATTCCTAAATCTCTCTGGGGTCTGGCCTCACCTGATTTTTGCCATACTACTGGGCTAGCAATATCAGCAAATCCTTTATTGGAATGTTAAGGTCGCTCCTAATAATCACCCTCTATGGGCCTGCATGGAACCAGCCTCCTCACCCGTTGCGTTATGGTCAGTGATTTGTTCACAGTTAAGTTCACCAATCAAGCGAATAGCACAGAACGCCATTATTTCTGAGACCTTGAAAATTTGGAGTCAATTAAGGAAACAATTTGGCCTACATTCCTCATCGAAACTTGCTCCAGTTTATCGAAGCCTTTTTTTTCTTCCATCCTGCTCCAACTTAGCTTTTGAATCCTGGTCAAATAAAGGTCTGCAAATTCTTGATGACTTTTATATCCTGGGTGTTTTCCCTTCATTTGCAGAACTATCAAAAAAAAATCTCTACTTTAATCTCACTTATTTTTTAGATCCGTCATTCGTGAAAAATCAATTCCCTCACTTTCCCAAGATCTTTCTTCTTTCTTTCCCACTCTCCCTAAAGATCCTTAAAACCCCTTAAAACACTTAAAACCCACAGAGAGAGAAAAATAACACTGGTGTTTAGTGTTTAAAAAGCTCCTTGACCCAATTAAAACCGAGGTTCAATATAAAAAGGTCCTGTGAGGGTACTTAACTCAGAGAGGGGTGCATCCAACGTTGCTTCCCCTCAAAGCCAATGCCAGTGCCTCACAGCAACGGTCCCCTTGGCAACTCCACGGTGACTACCCAACATCAGCCTCCACCCAACCGTAAAGGCCCACAACCTGCTGCTGCTTCTTCTTCCTGAGCAATCGGGTCTTTTCAGGGTTGCTTCTCGTGCTTTGCTGCGGCCCTGCTGTCGTCCCTCTCTGCTATCTGTTGCTCTTTTTAGGTGTCTGTACTGAAGTCTTGCCCAACGGTCCCCAATGAGCTGGTTTTAGGGGGGATACTTCAGGGCCAGTCAGAAAAGTCATTACCTACCCACACACTTCATAAAACACAGCATGCAATAAAAATGTGAAAGACCAACCCTGTCACACATACACAGATTCTGAAGATTGTCGTTTAGGCTCCTGTATGGCAGCTGTTACTACTGTCAGTCATGTCTGTGACTTTTGAGGAGCTGACTGCACCCGGCGTACTGCCGGTAAACATCAGAGCAGGTTATTTTGACTTTTTTTTCTCGTCCTTTCGACTTTGATCTCAAATTATTTTTTGACTGTATTCTTGACATTTCAACTTTATTCCCGTCATTTCGACTTTAATCTTAAATTTGTTTTTCAACTTTATTCTGGTCATTTCCACTTTGATCTTGAAATTTCAATTTTATTCTCGTCATTTCAATTTCATGCTGCATTCCATTTGTATTCGGAAGTCAGAATTTCTGAGTTCCAGGTGGGAACGCCCAACAGGAACAGCTGCAGTTGCTCTGCAGCAGGCGATGTAGCTGATGCCGAAACAAATTGTCTTATGGCTGCCAGAATAGCTCTTCCTATGCTCTCAGCCATACCAGTCTCCCTCCACATTTTGTGCGATATATGTCTTTTTAATTAATTCAGCTAAAACACCACAATTAAATAAATCGGATTCTCTCTATCAGCTGTGATAGCAGCCGTTTATTTCTGACACTGCATGATAACATGTTGAACACCACAATGGTACCTCTGTGAGCTTTTATTTTGGTACTTCTTGTTACCGGGAGTTTCAATTTGTTTAAGATTTTTTGATGAAGGAATATGCAAATTTCTGTTCTTAAAACAGACCTAATGTGCAAAGAATTACATCATAGGTCTGTTGCCCCACCCTACAACTATATTAACTTTTTTGCTTATATGACCAAAATATGCAGCTCATCGATGCAGATTTTTCTCGACAACATATCAGTTGTAAATACTGACATAAGCATCCAATATTGATATCATCCAATATAACTGTGTATCCCTAATGCCATTTAACCAAACCTGAGCTTCTTTAGGCATAAAAATATGGTCAATCTAGAACTTTTTGTCAGTTATGTGTGCTACTGCAAGATGACTATCCTAAGATGTGTTGTGACTGCTTGTCTAATGAATGAATCCAGGCCCACGCAGTGATTCAGGAGTTGGAAGCCACCAGCTAACTGTATAATAATACAGTTAGCTGGCCACTCTCAGATTCACCTACACCCACTTGTGCCAAGTTTCAAACATCCATTCTGCACTTCCAGTTACCACTGGCAGGCATTTCAAAATAAAAGTGCATGTTTTACCAAACATCACAAGATAAAGGGGCTAACATGGATGGCTACCCTGCAAGTCTGCAGGTAATGCAACACCAATTGGATTAAAATGTTGGAAACAACCGTTACTTTAATTATACAATATATGTCATATTTCCAGGTGGTCAGTGCGAAAGAAGACCAATCACGATTCCACCTGATTCTAGTGGTGTCAAGGGGTGCGTCTCAATGCGCTAATTTTGTGCCCCTACCCACTCTATCTCCTCCGCAGCACCGGCAATACTTTTAGTCGCCATTTTGAAGACTGTCCCTAAGCAGTAACTGTACTTAGGGGAGAGAGGAGAGAGCATGTAGGAGACTGATCGGAGGAGCTATGATCGAGGAAACACGAGAGCTGGCTTTGCAGAGGTCTTTTCACTGACTGACACGCTCCCCATATGGAATATCACTCTCTGATTGGACGCTGCAGCGGCTCAGACTTCTCTACATGAAACTTCACAGACACAACAGAGTCTGATGAGAGAGAAAAGGCGAGCTGAGGACAGGTACAGAGGATTGTGCAGAAACTGATCATAAATCGATTATTAAGTGTTTGCTGTGAGTTTAAAGCGCAAAACACTGAACACAACCATCATCAAATCAATATAATGGAGGATTTTTACTGAAATCTAATAAATAGTATCTTTCTGAAACTCAACAAACTAGGTTAAATTAATAAGTTTCAGAGTTCACGATGTAGATAAAGGCTAAAGTATTCATAAATCTAACAATTACGCATTTTACCGGTAAAGTGATCCTCGAGCTTCTTAACTGCACACAGAATAAACTGAGTGCAGGTTTTTTTCATGGCAATGTGTTTCTTAAACTGGTTCAAGGAACAAAGCTCTGTTTACTGTTTATGTTATGTGCCGACACACAAACAGCTGTTAGAGCTGACTGACAGATGATCCAGAGGTGATCAGCTGATGCCGTCATCAGTGAAACACGTCACTTCATGTGACGCTCTGGAGGAGAGGATGTCCCATTGCTCTAAAAAGGAATCTCCTCCATCCTCTCTCCTCTCTTTATTTCTTCGCATCTTTATCGCTTTGAGATGCACCCAGGGCCTCCAGCTCTGCTTCGTAGCAGCCTCTCCCTTCCCCCCTCCTTCCCTCTTTTCCTTTTCCCAGGTGGGCATGAGTAAGGTGTGCGGAGTGCAGGCAGGTGCGCGGAGTGCAGGCAGGTGCAGGCGATTGGTAATCACCAGACTGGTTCACCAGCAGTCACCTTCCTCTGCCATAAAACCAGACTGCAGCCGCTACTGTGAGCTGGATCTTTGCATACCACTGTCAGTAGTAAGCTTAAACTCAGTCTTTTCTTTCATAATGCTCTGGATTTTAACACCCTGTTTCCTCAGATCCTGGACCCACTCTGCCTGACTCACCTGTATTTTCTTGATTATCCAACTCTGAAGCCTCCCCCGGCTCGCTTGCACACCTCCTCAGCCTGCCTTCCTTAAAGCTCTCCCCTCTCTTTGGCTGTCTAAGGTTTCCCCTCTCTCTCTGGGTCAGCTAACTCTCTAGTGCGAGCTCTGTAGTGTGGTTGGGTCTGTTTGGTTTTAGTCCGTTTAGTTGTGTCCTTTGTCATGAAGGTTGTGTGTTTCCTAGCTCAGGCTCATTTAGTCTGAGATAGTGTTTTCTGTTTATCTTCCTTGAGTTAATTTCAGCATAGCCTTCGTTTTGTAGCCTCCTGTGTAGCTCCTTATTTTGCCTGACTTCTTTAGTTAGTATTCTTCTCCAGCCAGTGTTTGTTTACCATGTGTTCTTTTTTTTCCTCTACTATATATGGTGTCTTTTACCTTTCCGCTGTTTTGAATTATTCTTATTAACGAGTGTTTTAATTGATTGTGTTTTTATCCAATGTGTTTTTATTGATCCTGATTTTAAGCCTGTACAGCACTTTGGCCAACTGGGGTTGTTTTAAAATGTGCTATATAAATAAAGTTTGACTTGACTTGACTTGACTTTGGTTATATAAATAAACTCTTTACTGCAAATTTTCTGGTCTGCTGTGTCTCCCTGTTGTCCTGCATTTGAGTCTCTGATCCATTATTTGACAAGTGGATGTACTGGGACCTAATCTAAAGTGTCACGGTGTCAGGGAAGAACACTCTCTTTATTGTGCATCCAACGTGAGTTTGACCTCCACTACCACCAGATGCAATTGAATTTCGAAGCATGCCAATAGCGGAATGCCCATTGTGCAAAGTAAGTCTTCCTTTGCAGATTTTGGCTCTTCATGTTCAGGAGTGCATGGAGTCTCAATCTGCAGCAGAAGATAATGTGGTAAATGTAGCTCTGGTATACTTGATTTTGCTTTGTGAATGTGACACTAATTTTATATTCTAACTGTTCTTCAGTTTTGTTGTAACACAGATATTTGTGGGTCATATTATAGACATGTCAAAGTGAGGTCCAGATGGTTCCTGCAGATGACAGCCTCTCCTCTGTGGCATGACACAGAGACATTTAATTGAATAGTTGCAGTACTTATAGTTAATTACTATATGACCTTTTGAGATGCCTGCAATGTAAAGGATGAGGGGCAGTATTTAACCCTTAGGATCCCAAGCAAGGAACAAAAATTGAATTTTTCTGATTTAAAAAAAATCTGGAAATAAGTTGGGAGTATACACAACACACTTTTAGGTTCCCTCAAGCATCAAGAACACAGGAAAAAGTGGTGTGGCCCTACCCTTACAGAATCTACAAATTCTGAGACCTAAGATAAGTTGATTGGAATTTTTAGGCCATTTTTGCTTCTGTCACATTTTTACTCACTGTGGACTTATTTTTCACTGCAATAATAATTTATACACTTCTATGAGGTCAGACGAACCAGGGCTGAAGCCAGATGTAACTCAACAACCTCTCATTAATATAGCATAACCAGAATACAAGAAAGTGTTCAATAAAGAAAAGCGGACATTGAAGTTTTCTGAATATTTACTTTAAATCAATGAAAACTGTGAATACCTATGTACAGAACACTTAATTCAAGTCTTGGATCAAAGAAAAAACAAGTTGTTAAGTATCTAAAAGCTCTGAACACACAAACTGTTGCTGATTGGTGCAGAGCAGCCCCAAGCTGAAACATGACACAAAGCAGATGGAAGGCAGTTCTCAAGAATTATTTAGATGTAAATACAGGACATATATCGAGGGCTTGTACAGAGTGTAGAATTACTTGTTTTTGTGCAGAATTGAGCTAGGGCAAATGGTTCATTTTCTGCAGATTTACAAAAAGGGCGTGTGAATAAACACTGCAAACGATGTCGATGGCAGTTTCACAAAACCATCGTTCTTTCCGGCATTTCCTCGGCATGTTGCTGACATCGCGTGTAATACATCAAGGTACCCTCGGAAACTTGAGAATCTGAGGATAACGCCACTTTTTACAGCTTATGAATAGGACAAACTGTTTGTACATGCCAGTCGGCCTGAGATCTTCAGGGTTACTCATTTATTAATCTCCATCAGAAGTTTTGATGCCATATCTGTTTCATCAAATTCACCCCAGAGTTCTTACAACTTCATGCAAGCACGTGTGGGGAAAGGTAAAATAGATAACATTATATAGTGAGATGCTATTACGACCTACTACCAATAGAGGTTGCTAGTGAGTTGTTTATACAGGGGTATAACCAGAAGAAGAGTGTGAGTTGCTATGATAGAAAACCTGTTGTAAGTTCCCCCCAAATTCAAAGTCAAGTCGAATAATAAGTAAATGCGTGCTTCTCTTCATAAATATCTGAAGATATTACATATAATATGGGGTTATTTTACATGAAGATGCAACTTACATTACCCGTTTTTGCTATTCTTTTCAACCAAGATTCTTATTGTACTTTTGTAGATGAATAGACGATCTTGAGACGGGTAAGGCAAATGCCTTGAGCCAGGATAATAGAGAAGAAGTCATCAAAAAGTAAATCTAGTGTTTAAATACATGAAGTTATCCTTGTGCATTTGTTTTCAACACAAGTGGTTTACTTCTACTGATTATGCTTACTGTTTGACAGTGTTGATGATATCTTGGAAACCATTTGTCGAAGAGTTGATGTTGAAAAGCAGTTCCGTATCCAGATCTCAACAAACATCCTTGAGAGAGGCCTTCTGTAGTGGTAACGCCAGCAGAAAAATTCTCCCACTGCTACACTGGCAGTCACCTTCTTTGGAGACACAGGGGTGGACACAGGTGCCCTCCGACAAAAAAGTCTCACTTTTTCAGTCTTACACAGACTCTTACAGAGCAAGCAGAAAATTAGATCGAGACTTAGATGTTGATTCAACTATTTAGTCATATTGTTTTGGCTTTTCTAACAAAACTGTGTCCCTGATTTATGGTTCTTAG
The DNA here is from genome assembly GCF_033239565.1 of Halichoeres trimaculatus. NCBI lineage: Eukaryota > Metazoa > Chordata > Actinopteri > Labriformes > Labridae > Halichoeres > Halichoeres trimaculatus. The sequence continues at coordinate 105,419 of NW_027437212.1, forward strand.
GAGAATTCCATGATTCTCCTAAGAACCACGCGTCTTAAAGGGGTTCAATTTTATGACCTTTAAGCTACTGAATGAGAGTTTAAAAAATAAAAATAAAGAAAAGGACATCCTATGTTAAACTTTCATCTATTAAAAAAGATATGCACTTACTTAAGGATTTCTATTCTTGAGAAGTATGTTACGCTGCAAACTTTGTTTCTGTTCTCTTCTGTCTTTTCCTGTCTAAAGTCTTATCTACTGCTGTTACAAATTAGAAGAAATATAAAAAACGTGCAAATTATTTTGTTTGAGCACCACAGTAAATGCTTTGTTTTGTTTTGTTTTTATGTTGAAATGGTGACTGGAATTGAAGGTCGATTCTTTGAGGGACCTCGACATCACAAAAGCCCACAATATTCTCTGACTGATTTTGATTGTGGTCTCTACAGGTGTGTTTATATTTTTATGCTGATCATTTTGTAAGGTATTCTAACTTAAGTGATACAACTGTGCAATCATTTTGTGAAAAGGACCGTAGGAGAGATTTTAGCTGCAAGTTTGGCTCAAGGTGCCCCGACCCCAGCCTTTTTCAGCCCTGGGACCTACAGTTACCTCGGTAGTGGCCATATAAATCCAATAATTCTCAACAGTGATGCAGTAGCAGATGACCAGTTTCGAGGGTTAATTGACCAGGTATAACCTTGATGTGCTGGAAATGATGAGCTATAAGAGGATATAGAGCATATTGTGTCAAGAAATACTGTTAAAATATATATATATATATATATATATATATATATATATATATATATATATATATATATATATATATATATTTTTTTTTTTTTTTTTTTTTTTTTTTTTTTTTTGCCGTGGTCATTTTATTTTCAGGTTGAGCTTTGAACTGCCTGATCTAGCGGATGAAATCCTAAACTGTGGATATACTGTTTATACTATCTATCTCCAACAGGGAGTCCATTGTTAGGTATGCAATTTTTTCTGTATGCACAAAATGTACATACAGAATGGAGGGTGCCATTCTGTATGTACAGAATGTTGTGGTGTTACAGGTCCCGGGCACGGTGACCACAATAACAAAAAGAAATCAATCTGCAGAATAAAGGTAGAGTCTCAGAGTCAGAACGACAGGAGCACTCGTATCTTTCTCCAGATTGCGTCTCTTTAATTCTGACTAACTTGTGTACAAAAGACATAGTGCATTTTCTTTGTCCTAAGGAAAAATATCCTCCTAAAAACAACCAAATCTGGTTTATGTGTAACAGTTCTATTCACAACAGCTATAAACTGCATATTTCTGTGCTTTCAAACACTTTAAAGTGACTTAAGTTTTACTAAACATCTTTAATAACAAAGTGACAAAACACATTTAAGATTACTCATCCACACTCTTATGTAAGTGCTACAGCTTTTTCATATATAGACATTGCACTTAAACTGTACATTTCTAACTGAACATGACTTTCTCTGAATTACAAAACAAATACACAACTAGGAAATGTTAAAACACTAAGAGTCACATCAGGAACCGTTTCACATGAGTGGGAGCATTATGTGAGTACAAAACCCTACACAGATGTTAATGAGACAATACAATACAAAACCTTAACCATCTACTGACCTGCAGAATAAAGGTAGAGGCTCAGAGTCAGGACAACAGGAGCACTCGGATCTTTCTCCAGATTGCGTCTGAGGGGAGTGAGATTTTTTTCCCTAGGATGAAATCGGGAAATCCACGCCCCCAGCCCATGTGATTGGTTCCTGCAGCATCTCTTCTTCTTCTGTGTAATCCTGCTGATTTGTCATCGAGTGCGTTTCATGCGCCACCATCGGTCTCCGAGGGAAATGAGGCTTAATAACATTTAAAATGTCACACTACTTTAGAATTACCACATATTAAATTTCAATTCAAGAACTGAACACTTTCAACACAGCGTGGTGAGAGCGGCGATGTAATTGCAGTGAAAATATAAAAACCATTCGAGCATTCGAGGTAGAAGTGTGTGGAAGTGTGGAAGTGAGAGACGTGGAGGGTTTTATAGCCCACTACCCCTCCCCACGGATCAGTTTGGAAATGGCCCTTAATGTGGCGGACACTCCGCGAGAACGCGCAAACGGAGGGGTAAGCTGGTAGGGAGAGTGTGTAGGGGGCGGTTTGAAAAAGGCCCTGGGTGCATCCGAATAGTCCTTTTTTGATAAGGAACCTTCCTAACTGAAGAAATGACCCGGAAGCATTTACGCGTCGGCCATGATAAGTGCCGTTCGAATTCTCCAAAAGTTAAGGAAAGGAGGGTCGTTGCTTCCTTTAATATCTCCTTTAGCTTAGGAAACACCGGACCATCCTTTTCAAAAGGAAAGGAGAAGAAAACGCCCCATAATGCCTTGCGGCAAGTGACGTGTATAAATACGGCTCCTGCCGAAAGTTTATGGAAACTTATGATGGAGAAGGGACAGAAATTATGTGCGAGACTGTTGCTTTTCTAACATTTACCATCATGTGTCTGCCTGAATGTGTTTATTGTGTTCACGATGTATGAACCTCAAAAAGATTTATAACCCGAAACGTTTGGTTGCAATTCCGAACTGAAGCAATGGATCACTAGTGATAGAAGTAATAATGTTTATTAAAATAAATAAAAGAAGGACAAATGAGGAATATTACAATACTCCAAATATAATAAATTCAAACAATGTTCATAATGATATATGTGAATGAAACAGGGGGTGTAGTGTTTCTGACAGTCTGCTGTATTATCCAAGACAGTCCTCTTGTGTTATTAGGCAGATTGTCAACATTTATAGATGCTCTCACGAACCTCACAGCTGTGAGCAGGAAACACACACTGTATGACCAAAGACAAAACACCATCACATCTCCGCTGATCATGGATTATTGATGTTAGCCGGTGAAGACAAGAAACAATGTGAGATAAGGCACAGGACAAATGCGCTTCTTGTAGTTCATTTTTCAAACATTGTAGTTCGTCGTGACTTCGTCACAAGTAATTGTCGTCACATAAATATGACATCAAAGTGAAAGTGTAGTCGAATTCCTCTTTGGCCGCAGTTCTCCTTTCCTCTCATCTTTTCCCCTCCTTCCCTTGACCCTGTGACGTTTTTTATCGGGGTTAAGGTAAAGTGGATAGGAAAGGCCTTAGGAAGGACTATTCGGATCCACCCCCTGAGGGGAAGGCGGGGTGTTCGTCCACAGTAGGCAACCGGGGTGCGCGACTACAGTGACAAGGTTCCGCTTTCTGTTTCTATCCCTTATTGATACATATGTTCACAGTGATGCATCTCAAAATTCTAAGTAAAACTCTTCTTATTGACGAAGCATATTTATAAAGAGTGAGGCAACAAACAAAGGTTGATCCATGCATCAACAAAAACAATAACCATACTAAATGTGGTTACACATATTTAGGTGTACCACAGTGGCCCAACTGAAAGACCATTTACAGGCTCAGCAAACTTTTGCAGGAGTTTGGAGTTTATTAATTTTTTAATTTTTTTTTTAATTTATTTGATTTACAGGGACAATGCATATTAATAGACATTTACAGTAAATATGCCAGAGTTAGCCAAAAGGCTAATTTTCATCTGTAGTCCCTGGCCAGATGTTAAAATGGTCAACCTAAAAAGCACAAGATGAAATAAAACAGAGCAGAATGAGAGAATGCAGAGTTCGTTATTGAAAAAAAAAAAAAAAAAAAAAAAAAAAAAAGAAAAGAAAATAAATCAATAAAATCACACCCTAAAGTTAAACAGTACTAGGATCTGAGAGAGAAGAAGAGAGAGACAGAAAGAGAGAAAGAGAAATAAAATAATAATTATAATACATAAGGGTAAATAACCACATATATGAAAAAGAGAGGCAGCTGCATAAGGTAGGTTTCCAAATCATGCAAAGCATATAAAGAATCAACAGAGAACACAAAATACAAGGCCATGCAAGTAAGACATAAGGTATACCAAGGTACTGTTAACACAGGACAGATCTATATAAAAGCATATGATTATTAAAATAAAGCATGCATGACTGGGTTGAGCAGCAGAGGAAAGAGAAACAAAACCAAAAATGCAACATAGCACAGAAAAAAACATATACAGTTGGCTCTTGCATGCACAAGACAATTTTGCAGAAGGCAGACATGAGGTAGCAGGGACAGGGGTAATGGTTTTAGTGCTGGCAGTTTTGACTTTTTATAAGCCACTGTTTTAAGTAAGACCTGAATGACTGATATGTGTTGAGCTCTCTGACAGTAGATGGTATGTTATTCCATTCTCGAGAGGCTTGGACAGAGAAAACTGACTGACTAAATATAATTTATTCCTTACCAGGTATTAGCCTATACTGCTCTGGCAGGGGGGACAGCCGATGTAAACTAGCCTTTTGGCTAACTCGGGTGCATTTACATTTTTTTTTTTTAATGAAATGTTTATTAATGTGCAGTGTCCCTCCGAAACAAATAAAGGAAAATGAAATGAAATGAAAATGACTAAAAGTGCTTTTTCGAAGAGGGATAATGCAGTCTCCTCTTGTGACTCCTCTTGTGTGATGGGAATTTGTTCTAAGACTGACAAAATCAGAAAGCGGTGGGGGAGCCATATCGCGTGTGATTTTATAGACGAGACATGCATTTATGTGTTTTACCAAGTTTTCCCAGCTTAGAAGCTTATGCTTTTTCAGAATCTCACAATGATGAAATTGTTTTTGTTGTTTGTCAAAGACTTTAAGTGTTTGCTTATACAAAGACTGAAGTGGTTTCAAGGTTGTTTGACCAGCCTGGGACCAGCTAGTTAGACAGTAGGTCATGTGACAAAATATCATTGAATGCATGTACATCTTGGCTGCTTCGGTGGACATGGAGTTCCTGATAACTCTGAAATTTGCAAGGTTAAACTTCACCTGTTTACAGACTTTTTTTACATGTTCCCTGAATTTTAGATTAGAATCAAGAATAACACCCAGGTATTTAAATTCTTTTACAATCTGTAGCTTTTCACCTGATACAATAATATCAGGGTCTTCAGAGTCACCTGTTTTAGAGAAGAACATTCCAACTGTTTTAGATAAATTTAGTTGGAGACAGCACTGATTGAGCCATGCTGTGATTTTAGCCATTGCATTGGTCAGTTTTAGAGCTACTTCTGCTTTGGTCAAGCCATGTACATACAAAACAGTGTCATCAGCATACATTTGGATATAAACCTCAGGACACACAGATGGCAAGTCATTGACATACAAACAGAATAGGAGTGGGCCCAATATGGATCCCTGCGGAACACCAGTTGACAAGTAAAGGGCTTCAGATTGATGGTTATATATTCGCACAGTTTGATATCGATTATGAAGATATGACTCTACCCATTTAAGGGCATCAGAAGAAAAATTAAATGTGGATAACTTAGATAAAAGAACCCCATGATTGACAGTGTCAAAGGCTTTCCTGAGGTCCAGAAAAACAGCACCTACAAAGCCCCGACCATCTAGTAGTGACTTGATTTTTTCGATAAGGAAGCAATTTGCAGTCTCGGTTGAGTGGTTAGATCTGAAGCCAAACTGCATTGGATGCAGATGAAAAGAACTGTTGTTCAAGTAGTGTATAATTTGCTCAGCTGCCCATTTCTCTGCAACTTTGGAAATTACTGGTAAAATACTGATAGGTCTATAATTACAGGGGGAATGGGGATCACCGGATTTGTAAATTGGTGTGACAACTGCTGATTTCCATACTGTTGGAAATTCTCTTTCAGATATTGAGAGGTTAACAATACTTGTGACATGTTTGACAAGTGTTGGACAAAGATTTTTTAACATGGTGGTGTCCATTCCAAAAACATCTTTTGCTCTTGATGGTTTTAGAGATGTAATGATTTCTGAGATTTTTAAATTATCAGCATTTTTAAAACTGAAAGGTGGCTCCATTGTGTTTACTGTATGCCCACCTTCAGGGTTTGTAGAGAATCCATCTGCAATAGATGTCACTGAATCAACAAAGTACTGATTAAGAGCTCCAGCTACCTGGGCTGGGTCCTTTACCAAGTTTCCATTAAGATTAAGTTCGATTGATTTGCCTGTATTGTGATGTTGTCCGAGGAGCTTTTTTAGCTGGTTCCATATTATCTTAGGATTACCCTTTGCCTCACTAATGACAGAAATGAAAAAATCCGCCCTGGCTTTCCTCATTCCCCTAGTTACTTTATTTCTTAACTTGGAAAATTGGTATTTATCATGAAACAGTTTGGTTCTGATAGCTTTTTTCAAAGCAAGATCCCGTTCTTTCATTAATTTCAAAATGTCAGAGTTTATCCAAGGAAGGCTGTTTTTTTTACCTCTACACTTAATCTTTCGGGAAAATTCTTTGATGATCAGCTGCATTTTGTTCATAAATACAAAACTGCCCTCTTTTAAGTCCTTTTCAGAAAGTAGCTCAGTCCAGTTAAAATCCTGAACTGCTCTTTTAAAATGGTCCTCTTTGCACCTGGGGATCCTGACAGATTCATGTTCTGGGACATGAGAGGGGCTGAATCTCCTATTTGTTAATTTTCTGGCCACCAGTACAAGATAATGATCAGAGAGTCCAGTAATCATATTGAGAGATTTTGTGATTCTCTCAGGCCTGTTACTGAATACCAGGTCAATCTGAGTTCTGGTCGATTGAGTTATTCTTGTTGGACCCATAATCAGCTGTGAGAGGTCATAACCATCAGTTATTTTTTTGAGGTTTTTTCTTTTTAACTTGTCTTCCCAGTTAACATTTAGATCTCCCATTACTATCACCTCTTTTTTAAAATTGCATTCTTTAAGCATGTTTTGGAGTTTTTCATAAAAATCATTGTTAGCGGAGGGTGGACGGTAAATAACAATGAGAATAAAAGACATTTGTGGTGATAGAGTGATATTCAAACCAATACATTCAAGTTCACGGTTTACCCAAGTCAATTCGTGACATTGTATACAGTCTTTTACGTAAACCATAACTCCGCCCCCCTTTGATGTCACTCTGTCTCTTCTAAAGATTTGATAGCCTGGCACTTCGATTGATGAAGATGGTGAATATTTTTGCAGCCAAGTCTCTGACAAACAGAGGAAATCTAAATTCGAATCAAGAAGTAGATGATGAATTTCCTCACTTTTAGATACCAGACTTCTTATGTTTAAATGTCCACCGAATAGTCCCTTAGGTTTTACTCTTGAGTCCCATATCATTCTGGAGTGATTGACAGTTTGAAAAACTCTCCACTTCCTGTTTTTTGCGATCGCTTTATTGATTATTTTTTCCCGGGTTGGATTAGTTACACCCGCATGTAGATTAACGTGACCTTCATTCCGGATAACAGTTTTTAATGATGATCGTGCGTGTGGAATGTCACCTTTGATGTTTGCTGCGGCCGTGTGTCTCTGTTGGTGTGGTGTCCTCGCGGCGCTCCTTGGCAGGGGACCGCCATCCAGACAATCCGGACATCCCCGCGATGGTGACTCGTCCTCCCGCACCGAGGGAAGCACACCCGGTCCAGGCCATGGAAGCATGCCAATCCCACCCAACGTGCTGACCGGCACATCTCCCACGAACCCCGTGTCTATGGTGCCGCTCGGAGAGGCGACACGATCAGCCAGGTCAGAGTGCGGTTCCTCGGTGTAATTTGGCATGTCGGCATACATCGTGTGTACCTGAGAGAAGGTAGTATTGCTCCACCGGGCTGTGTACACAGTGCGGGATTCATCCTGTGCTGGGTTGTTTTCCGGGCCAGGACACTGATGAATATCTCCGGATAGCAAGAGGCAGATGATGATAATCAAAGTGTGGCTTCGTTGCAGTTTGTACATGGCTTTGGTGCGTTTTGACGCCCGGTTGTAGAGAGACGGATAGATGAATGAGACAACAAAGACGTGTCTCCCGAAGCCGAAATGTTTGTTTATTTGGTTTGTGAGGAGGGTTTGCTCCTCAGCTGCACAGTTTGGGTTCAGAGCATCTCCAAACAAAATTGATCTCTTAAAAACCTGTCTGGTGTCATGATGCTTTAGCATACCTGTTAAAAATACGTATAAAAGAAGAGGTGCAAGAACACCTGTCCTGCCTGCCGCCATCTTGAAATCCTACCTTAAGCTGATTCTGGTGTGACATCATAACTTTACAATAATTAACTTTTCCCAGAATATTCTAACCTCACTGAAAAAAAACCATTGGTTGAACGTAAAAAAAATTGAGGTAATCATTCACATCCAATATTCTTTGGTTGACTCAATGTAAAATAATGTGTTCAGTTTAATCCAATTTCTTTTAATCCAAGCAAACTGTTTTCTGACAGTGAGGCAAACTAATTATGTTGAGTTGACCTAAATTAAAAACGAATGTCTTCATTGATTCAATGTAAATATTCTGTTCAGGGTAACCTAAAATGGTTACATTTGAATGTAAATAAACATTAAAGCAAATCAATTATATTAAATTGCCCTAAATTAATAAATATAAACTTTTTTACAGTATAGCATATGCAGAAATGAAATTTTAAAAATGCTTAAAACATATTTTGAAAAAATAAAGAATACTGTCAAAATTATTTTACAACAAATGTAATTATTGTTCCATTGTTTTGAAACATTTTGGAGCGGTGAAACATGCAAACATGAAAACATGTTCACTCTGGTGAACTGAGCAATTACAGTACAAATGTTACTACTGCAATACAAATTCCATCACTTTTCTAAAGGATTTGTGGACTCAAGAGTATTTTAAAACAAGTAGCCAACTCTGCCCTGGGATGGTTGGTAAACAACTATGACAAAATCTTCAACAAATACTGAATACTATAGTGAACAGGCATTGGTTTTAATGCTTTTTCTTTTCCTCAGACACTAAAACAAACCTCAAACACCTACAATTGCAACAAACATGCAGTAAAGAAGAGATGCATGCAGAGATAAAGAAGCCTTTCCGAGGATGTCGTGCTGGTGCAAAGTTCTTTTTTTTTTTTTTTTTTTTTTTCTTTTTTCCCTTGTCCTGTTCAGCGTCACGACAACAGAATTATGGTCTGGCTGCCGTATTGTGCAGAACACATTTGCTTTTCCAAAGGGAGCCGTTAATGTATAGAGCTGCCCTTGAGTGTTAAAATGGTACTCTTTATTAGTGTTTGTTGTTTTTTTTTTTTTTAAATTATATATTTATATTTTATACATAAATACACATACATATATATACATACACACACACATACGTATGTATGCACATATATATACATACGCATACATGTATCCATACAGTTTCCCTCCCGTATATTGCCAAGTTTGAAGATTACTGCTTAACCAGAACAAGGTGATATCAGGAAAGAAACAGTGAAAAAGGAAAAGATTGTAGAGAAGAGACTAGACAGGGGGGGGAGAGAGAGACAACAAAACAACAGTAGAGAACAACCACAACAACTGAACAGATGACTACAGACAGGAGAAACAAATAACCAGCTACTGAGCCTGAAAGGAGACAGTATCCTGGGGTCTTTGAAGTCATAATCACAAGAAGAACCTGGAGAGATGAACTGGAGAAATCATGAGTAGCAGTGAGCACAACAATGACAATTGCAAAGAGGTACATATACGTATATAGATCTATACACAGACGCATATACTCACCTACACATATAGGGCTACAGGTGGCAGTATGGAAAATTGGGTTTGATTTGGGTCAGGTGATCATGCCAAGGAGTGATCATGCAGATGTGGCCCCGCTGCTCCCAGAGGCCAGACATGCACTGAGATAGCCCTCATCCCCGGGCGTCCCGCAGCCACAACAGAGCACAGGTCCCAGACAGACCACCATGGAGACAGCAGCACGCCAATCCAGGAGGAGGCAAGGGGGGAGCGTCCCGGGAAGGCTAGAGGCAGGCCCCCGACACTGCAGAGGGAGGACCCCAGGGGCCAGGGACTGAGGTCTGCAGGCCCCGCTAGACGCAGGGCCCCCGATCGAGTGCAGGGGGTAAGACCAGGGGTCACCTGTGCCCAAGGGCCACTCACCCCCGAGGATGGGGGGTTCGGCCAGGCACCCGGGAGGACGGACCCAGCCCAGGCCACCACCTATCACGAGTCGGTGCCGGCCCCCAGCGCACCCGGTCAGACACCAGAGACCACAGAAGTCCTCTCCCCAGAAACCCAGTATCCCCCGTACACAGCCTACTGTCCCAACCCACCCCTATCCCCCTCTCATCTTTATCACAGCTCACCAGCCCTCCACCGTGGACCCTGACACCCGCACATAAACATTCTGTCCATCCATACCCATACGTTCACACAACAGCACAACAACACCACAGCACCACAAGACGACCACACAACAATATCACAACACGGCATATATATATATATATATATATATATATATATATATATATATATATATATATATATATATATATATATATATATATATATATACATATACATACACACATATATATATATATACACACACACATATACATACATACACACATACATATACACACACACATACACATACATATATATATTCATACATATATAAATAATTTTAAAAAGAGGATTAAATAAATAAATAAATAAGTAAATAAGTAAATAAGTAGATATAAAGCCATGGGCATCCTCCGGGGCGCCGCGGGACCCCTGCTGTGCCACTCGCCCAGAACCCAAGGCAGCGGATCCCCTTTTTACCCCATGCCCCAGGGGGCATGGTAGAAACAGGGGTGTGAGAAGAGCCCCCTGCCCTACCTCCCCCGCTCTGTAGTGTGTGGATGTTTGTGATCCTAATGCAGTTAAAAAGAAAAGTTAAAATTGGGGAGTGGACGGCCTCGTAGCTCATGGGGCAGTGCCCTTCAGGTGGTTAGCTCAAAGTGCCCTGCCTACCATATACCACTTGGCCCACCCCAAGGGTCTCTGTGTGTGTTGTGTAGAGTAGTTGGTATCATGTAGGGATGTCTAAGTGTAAGTAAAACTGAGGCGCAAGTCTTATCAGGGTGTAGCAGAAGTGGTCCCTAAGGACCTCTACCACCGCACCTGACGAACGTGCACCTCAAGGTCCTAAGTGTGTGGATGCTCTAGATGAGCGGGGGAGTGAGGGCTGTGGGGCAAAGTAAGACCAGAGAGGAGAAAGCTCCCCTCTGGAGGGTGAGCCGCCCTATTGGCAGCAATAGGCACCCCTGTTCCCCGGGGCCCACCGGGGCAGGGAGGTCCCAGGATCCGCCAGACTCAGAGCACCGGGCCGCGGCAGCCAGAGGGTCAAGGACACCCCGGACCACCCTGGCCCATTGTATATTAGAGAGATATATACTATTATATAGTAATATATAAATAATAATAGAAATAATAATAATAGAAATAATTATGGTAATAATAATAACAATAATAATAACAATAATAATAATAATATTATTCCATTGTTTAGAAAAATTCACACACGTACATAAACACAGACCTGCACACACACACATCTGAACGTACCCCCATCTGCCCACAAGCACACACAACACACACACACACACACACACACACACACACACACACACACACAGTACACACACACACACACACACACATACACACACACACACACAGTGGGGGCTGGTTAACCCTCTGGCCTGTTAACCCCCTCACCCCTCCCACTTAGGCCTCCATGGTCTCTAGAGCAGGGACCGGACGCCAGAGGCAAGCCCCGACCCGTCCCCATGGAGGCGAGCCCGGGCAGGCCCATGCCCCCCTGGCCCGGGCCGCCCCCCTCCCCAGGACAGAGAGCAGCCCTCAGGCACCAGGGCCCACAGCCCACCTCCCAGCACACGTCAGGGGTAACCCAGCTGTCCAGCCTGGTGCCGGCAGCCCGCGTCCAAGGCCCACCGTCAGCCCCCACTCACCGCTGCCAGGACAGCCCCAACCCTCCCAACCCCCCCGGCCACCCCCACCCACCACCCCCCCCCAGCCAGACCCACCGCTGCCCCCACGACAGACAGCCCAGCCCGGCACCCCATGGGACCACCAGAAGCCCGGGGAATCCCAGCCCTCCCAGCACCTGTCCAACCACCAGTAGACGCGGAATCCCTGCCTATCACCTGCCTAAGTGATGGAGCTAATCACAGGGGACCAGAGAGTGTAAACATCTTCCGATTTGTGGTTAGAGGAGGAGGCAGACATTATTTCATTGCTGATGTAGTCTAATAGAAGGTTCTTAAACTGATTGGTGGACAGATTTTTTTTGCTTTTCCAATTCAAGAGGATTGTTTTCTTTGCGATGCATAGGGCAGTGAGGACCAAATATGCAGAGTTATAGTTCAGAAAGGTGTCATCCAGGTCCCCAAGAAGGCATAGTCTGGGGCATACAGGGATATTACACTTAAACCATGTGGAAAGGTCTTCACACACCCGGAGCCAAAAGTTCTGAACAGGTGTACAGGACCATACAGCATGTAAATAATCATCAGGTGCGTTACTGGTGCAGTGTGAGCAAATGTTTGATTTTGTTAGACCCATCTTGAACATCCTGTGTCCTGTGTAATGGATTCTGTGGATAATTTTGTATTGTATAAGTTGTAAACTTGAGTTTTTAGTCATTTTAAATGTGTTTGAACATATTTGCGACCAGCTGTCATTACTGAGACTAGCAGATAAATCTGTTTCCCACCTTATTGTTGGGAGTGAGATGGAATCCTCTATCTTGACTAGTTGTCTGTATATCTTTGATAACAGTTTTGGGGCACTAAGATTAATAAATTCAGCAACCCCAACAGGAAGTTGTAAATCCAGCTGGTCAGAATTATATTTCTTGCTAATTATGGATTTCATTTGTTGGTACTCTAGGAATTTGGCGCTACTGATTTCATATTGTTTAGTGAGTATGTCAAATGATATGAAGTTTCTGTTTTGAATGATATGTTCAAAATGTTTAATACCTTTAATATTCCACTGGGTAAAGTTGATCATTTTCTTATTTTGTAGGATGTCAGGGTTGTTCCAGATGGGTGTAAACTTACACGGAATGATTGAAGACTTGGTTAATTTAAGGAACTCCCACCAGGCTGTAAGAGTGGAATTAATGTTGATTTTTTTGTAACATTTATGATGTCTAACGGTTGAGCTGATAAATGGCAGATTAGAAATTATTAGGTCATCACATAGTGCTTGCTCTACATCAAGCCATGGTTCATCTAGTTGGCTGGGATTCAGCCATTTTGAGATATATTGCAATCTGTTTGCTAGGAAATAGAGATGAAAATCGGGCAAATCCAAGCCACCGTTGTTTTTAGTCTTTTGTAGAGTTCTTAAGCTGATACGTGGAGGTTTGGCTTTCCAGAGGAACTTATTGATGACTGAGTCTAACGATTTAAACCAGGCGGAAAGGGGTTTGATGGGGATCATTGAGAACAGATAGTTGACTCTAGGTAGAACCATCATTTTTATGGTGGCAACTCTCCCCATGAGTGATATGGGTAAGGATGTCCACCGTATGAGGTCATCCTCTATTGTTTTAAGAAGCTGGACATGATTTAGTTTTATTAGTTCAGAAAGACAGGGGGAAATGTTTATTCCTAAGTATTTAATATTCCCCAAATTTAGATCAATATCCTGATTATTCTGGAAAGTACAGTTGATGGGGAGAACAGTAGTTTTTGACCAATTTATGGAGTAATCAGAAATTGATGAAAATTTCTTAATGAGTGTGATTGTATGAGCAAGAGACGTTTGTGAGTTCTGGAGGAAAAGTAATACATCATCAGCATAAAGACTTGTCTTGTGTTCTATTCTTTTACCGTGAATACCTTTAATGTCTTTGTTTTGTCTGATACTAGCTGCTAAAGGTTCAATAAAGATAGCAAAAAGTGAGGGAGAGAGTGGGCAGCCCTGTCTAGTACCCCTTTGCAGATTGAAGCTTGGGGAAGTTTGATCGTTTGTCCTGACGCATGCATTTGGGTCATTATATAAAATCTTCAACCAATCAGTAAAGGATGGGCCGAATCCAAATTTGTTCAATGTTGCAAATAAGAACTTCCAGTTGACTCTGTCAAATGCTTTTTCTGCATCTAAAGAGATGAATATGGATTCTAGATTGTGTGTGGTGGTGCAAAGTTAAAGGCCAGGAGATGGAGATACAAGCCCTTTCTTCCTTCAGTCATCATTGGGAATGTCAACTCTCTGCCCAACAAAAAGGATGAACTAGAGATACTGGTGAAGACACAAAATGTATACCGTGAGTGCAGCCTCATGTGCTTTACTGAGGTTGAGTCAAAACATCTCTGATTCTTGTGTGGATATCCCTGGCTTCACGCTGATACGTCTGGACAGAGACACCAAAGCTAGTGGCAAGTCAAAAGGTGGAGGACTGGTTTTATACATCAATCAGAGATGGTGTAATCCTGATCATACTACAGTCAAGGTGAAGATGTGTTGTCCGGACATTGAACTGTTGGCAGTTGGGATGAGGCCATATTACCTTCCCAGAGAATTCAGTCATATAATAACAATCCTCGTGTACATTCCACCCAAAGCAACTGCTGAAGTTCCATGTGATGTTATCCAAGAAACTGTTGCCAGGCTACAGACTCAACATCCTGAGGCTCTCATAATAATATCTGGAGACTTTAACCATGTTAGCCTCTCCTCTTATCTCACTGGATTTAAACAGTTTGTTAATTGCCCAACCAGAGTGAACAGAACACTTGATCTTCTATATGCCAACGTCAAAGATGCATACAGTGCCACTGCATTACCACCACTGGGCAGGTCGGATCACAATCTGGTTTTACTTCAGTCTTGTTACAGACCCTGCTTATTGAGGCAGCATGCAACTACTGTAACAAAATGGACACCTGAGGCCAGTGAGGCTCTGAGAGACTGCTTTGAGTGCACAGACTGGAATGTATTGTTAGAAACAGATGAAAATAGTATAGATATTGATAAACAGGTTGACTGTTTTACTGAATACATCAACTTCTGTAAAGACAATATCATACCATCAAAGACTGTACTCCGTTTCCCCAATAACAAACCCTGGATCACAAGTGACATCAAGGATATCCTCAATCAGAAAAAGGAAGCCTTTAGAGATGGCGACAAAGAACGGCTCAAACTGGTGCAAAAAGTGCTGAAGAGGAGATTAAGGGAGGCTAAGGTGAAATATAAAAAGAACATTGAGAGAAAACTACAAAATAATAACATGCGGGAGGTGTGGAGAGGAATCAACAACATCTCTGGCTATAACACAAAGACAAGGCAGCCAATTGTGGGTGATGTTGAACGTGCTAATGAATTCAACCAGTTCTTCAACAAGTTTGACACAGCGACCACTTCCTCTTCTACTGCTGCTCCTTCTACACATCTGTGTCTCTCCACCACTCCTGCTACATCCCCTCTTACACCTGTGCCTCTTCCACCGTCACCGTCTGTCACAGCTTTAGGAGTGAGGTTAGAGTTAGGAAGACTGTGCTCAGGGAAGGCTGCTGGTCCAGATGGTGTGTGTCCAAGACTGCTTAAGGACTGTGCTGCCCAATTGTGTGAACCCCTTCAGAGGAACTTCAACCTGAGTCTACAGTTGGGTCAGGTCCCGGCTCTGTGGAAAACATCTTGTATTGTGCCGGTACCAAAACTCAAATGCCCAGCTGAACTTAACGACTACAGACCAGTTGCCCTCACCTCACATGTTATGAAAACCTTTGAGAGGCTGCTTTTACGTCTGTTGAGACTTGAGGTCAAAGACACACTAGAACCTCTGCAGTTTGCATATAGAAATCATATTGGAGTGGATGATGCAGTTATATACATGCTCCACCGTGCCCTGTGCTATCTAGAAGAACCTGGCACCTATGTAAGAATTATGTTCTTTGATTTTTCAAGTGCATTTAACACCATCAAGCCCATGTTATTGAGAGATAAGCTCAAAGACATAGGAGTGAACCCATCCTTTGTCTCCTGGATCACAGACTATCTCACAGAGAGGCCACAGTTTGTCAGGTTGGGAAACTGCGTCTCTGGGACGGTCATGAGCAGCACGGGGGCTCCACAAGGAACTGTTCTGGCTCCATTCCTATTCACACTTTATACTGCAGACTTCAAATTCTGAGTCCTGCCACATCCAAAAATACTCAGATGACACTGCTATTGTGGCGTGTATCCAAAATGGACAGGAATCTGAATACAGGGATCTGATAAAAGCTTTCTGTGACTGGAGTCATAGAAATTGTCTCCTACTGAACACCTCAAAAACAAAGGAAATGATTGTGGATTTCCGAAAGTCTGGGCTCTGCCATCAGCCAGTTAACATCCATGGGGTGGACGTGGAGGTGGTGTCAACCTACAAATATCTTGGTGTACATCTGGACAACAAGTTGGACTGGTCCCTTAATACAGATGCACTCTTTAAGAAGGGGCAGAGCCGTCTCTTTTTCTTAAGGAAGCTCAGATCAATTGATGTCTGTGGAAAGCTGCTGCAGATGTTTTATCAGTCCGTGGTAGCCAGTGCTTTGTTTTATGGTGCAGTATGCTGGGGAAATAGTTTAAAGCAGAAGGACAAGAGGCGACTGGAAAAACTAGTGAAGAGAGCTAGCTCCGTGGTTGGATCCAGTTTGGACTCACTGGAGGCTGTGGTGGAAAGGTATACACAGAAGAAAGTGGAGGCCATCATCCGTCACTCTGATCACCCACTTCACAACATCATAGTCCAGAGGATCAGCAGCAGTTCTGGACGTCTTACCTCTGTGCGCTGCAGGACCGAGAGGTACCGAAGATCATTCCTCCCTGCAGCCATCAGAGTGTACAATTCTTTGCTTGGAAGAGTGCCAAAACAACTTGAATTTCCCTCCGGGGATTAATAAAGTATGTCTTGTCTTGTCTTGTCTTGTCTTGTCTTGTAATGTGACTGGAACCTCCAGCATCAACCCCTCGTACTTTGAACTGCTTGAATTTTCAACTGGAAATAGATCTACACAAAATTAAACCACCAGTAGAAACAAAACAATGTAGTGAGTCAGTGCAACTAAACTTAGCCTAGTCTGAGCTGTACAGCTGGCTGCACAGTTTTTGTCAACTCTCGGGCTCATCTTTTTGCAATCAAGATCCATCAAGACTTTTTGCAAAAACTCAAAGGTGGATTCCAATTTCTTTGGATACTTCAGATTAAGTGTGTACATGAGCCTGAAGATCATGGTAAAAGCTGCTGCAACTGAGGGCAAATTATTGACAACCTCTGTTCCTTCAATGATTATCTTGATGTCTTTGGCTGGGTGGAGTGGACTCTCCCATCCTGTGATCAAGATGGCCATGGTAGTCTGCTTCAGCTTTTCAGCCTAATTTTCTGGAATATCCTGCCAAAAAAAAAAAAAACATTCAAAGATTCTAATGTGTTCCCATTTTATATATGGCTACAGTGGTCACTTTTATACCAAGATTTAACTTAAAATGAATGTGGTATCCACTGTAGTGGTATGCACTGTATTTACAGTGATCAGTCAAATGACCCAAGCACAATTTTCTCTTGTGCACCATAGAGCACATTGTGGTACGAGATGCAAGATTCACCTTCAGAAAAGTTGCAGCACTAACTAGAAAAGCACTCAGAGAGCACATACCTCTGCCAGCACCACAGTCCTCGACCATATTATGATTTTTACTATAAATATTACTCCTACCTTTATTTGATGTACATATTTAGATTCCTTGACCATAAAAACACTCCATTAGCAAACGGATTCATAATGATATCTATTTTATATCAGTAGTTATTCACAAAAATCACATTTTCGTCATAGTGGCCAGACGCTGATCCGGATCAACACCAAAATCGAATCAGTTCTTCCTTTTTTCCATGCCGAACATTTCCTGAAAACTTCATCAAGATCCATCCATAACTTCTTGAGTTATTTTGTTCACAGACTCACAGACAGACGGACAGACTCTCCCAAAAACATAACCTCCTTGGCGGAGGTAAAAATGTGTGCAACTTTTTGCCTTTCATCTCCAGGTATTTTAATTCATCAGTCATCATCCTGCTTTTTCTTCAGTCAAGTTCCCCCTTTTGTTCTTGTTTCATGTCTTGTTAAAGTGTTAAGTTTTATTTTGAAAGTTCACAAGTCTTTTCTTATTTCTGTAGATTTTGTTTCCTGCCTGGCACTGCCACACCTGATCCCTGATTGTGCTTCCCCAGCCGTCTCCTCACTCCCAATCACCTCATTGCCTTAACCCTTATGTCTTCCCTTGTCTTGTTGCCAGATTTTGTTCCTAGCAGGGTTCATACAGATTTTTCATGGTCAAATTCAAGTACTTTTCAAGGAGCTTCAAGGTCAATTTTCAAACTTTTCAAGTACTGTGAGCGGTTGTTAATTTCATAATGTTAAGAAATTGATGCGCACACAAAACAGCAATTTCATTGTGTTGAACAGCACATTTGTTCACAACTTCACAGAGAAGACTCGTATTTACAAAAAAAAAACATTTTTTTCCTGATTCTTGTCTTTTTACTACTTCTCAAAGAACTGATTCTCATCACTTGCTGACGAAACTGGTATCATTATCTTTTAAACTAAGAGTATTAGGAGTATTATGAGGATTTATATTATATTTATTATATTACAACAATTTTTTTAATGCAGCTCCCTCCTTTGTGAAAACAACATCCCTCCACAGTAGATGGTCCACAAACAGGGCAGACTGGGAGAACAAATTAAACGCACCCTTCCCAACACCGTGTATGTTAATGAAGCAGCTGACAGCTCTCAGTGGATCAGTCTGAAGACAAACAGTGAAGTCATATCTCCTGTCCAGACCTTCAGAATTAATCTGAACACCTTGTAACAAACAACCACCCGTTAAAAACACCAGCGTTCAACACATGGAGCTTATCATTTAGCGCGAGCACATTAGCAGTAGCTCGCGCAAGCGTCAGCTGATGAGGAGGATGATTGACAGCGTTTTCTCATAATCTGACACAGACGTCATGTTGCAGCAGGACAAAAACACTGAAACAGGTGGTTTGACGCTGTCTCTCTGCAGTTCTGATCAAACATAACTAATGCTAAGTAAAATCTGTTACGCTAAGACTGCTGCATGCCAAAGTTGTGATCTCCTAATGAAGGAGAGCGTGAGGAGACGCGCTGATCCAGATGCATCTTGGGCAGATATCTACTTCATATAACCCTACAAAAACTCGCTGTCAGTTATACACAGATAGGGTATGACTATATATCCCACACTGACTTGCAGGAACGGAATATTCTGTGTGGAGCACCTGCAGTCCAAAACTGAAATCCGGCCAAGAAAGGGAATATTTTCTTTTGATTAAAAGATCGATCGATGTCAAATTTTGAAGATGAGGATCGTTTTTATTTTTGAGAATCGATTTTTTTTTAACCCAGCCCTACTTTTTTTGTATCCAGTTCTATGGTTTTTCTTATTCTCAAACAATGAGTAAGATAGCCACATCTCAGACGCTTATAATAAACCAAGCCGGTAGCGCGGCTTTAGCACAAACAAGCCATCTAACCGGCAGGTTATCACATGACCGTTGTTCATCTGTGCCGGGTCTCAATGAGAAACGCCGTTTCGTTCCTTCGTATGTACAGGGCGAGCCTCCCACTCCGCCGCGGCCGTATGCTCAGACCAGGCACGACCCGGTATTTGTAGACAAAACCTGTCACCGCCTGACCGCAGTTATTTTATAACCTGCCCCGACAAACACCCCCGGGCAACACTACCTTTATGTTAAATGGGACACTGCTCATCACTCATGCCTAGCATGAAGCATAAAAAGGTGGTTAGCTTCAACAGGTAGCAGGCTAATTGGCTATTTAACATGTAGGGCTTCCAGGGTACCTCTCGTGGCTGGCGAGTGCCGACTTGCCCATAGCTTCCACTGCAATCTCCTTTTTACATACACTGCAGTATGCTGCACGGGGATTTGCGCTACATTTAATCCAAAATTTGTATTTTTCTTTCTCCAGCCAACGGTCATGCCTCCCGGCTTGCTGTTTAAGGAACAATCCTCATGGGGGAGACGTCACAACGCACATATAAACAGACCAGTTATGTTACACCCGCGAGCCCATCAGATGGAACATTTTTTTTCCCCCACAATTTATTTTATTTCTCTCTATTTGATCGATCTGTTGAGTTAGGAAGCTGAGTAGTGAGTTATATACGATTATAAATTCAAGCATTCTCAAGCACTTGAATAGAAAATCAAGTACTTTCAAACCTTGAAAACACAACATGAAAAAATAAGCATTTTCAAGGATTTCAAGGACCTGTACAAACCCTGTCCTAGATTTTGTTCCTTTGTTTCACTGTGCAGTGCTCCCTCTATAAACATAGTTTGCTAACAATGTGTTTTGTTGAGATCTTTCCTTATGCCTGGTGTTTTTTGATACATCTGCTTATGAGTTCTTTTTGTTCTTAGAGTTCAAGCCATGACAATAAAATATGATTTATTCAAATCACAAATATCACCTCTACAGTCATAGCCCATTCATGCTACGGTCCAAATCTTTCATTTTTGCATAATGAGCAAGTCTCATAAACTGAGTATGACTGTAACACTGAGGCTTGAGAGATCAAAGACCTTGTATATATTCATGTGTATATATGCACAAGAGCCATTTTTAATGAAACCTAAACATACTGTATAAAAAAACTTTTTGCACTCCAGGTTAAAACCTCTTCCCTATATGTGAGTGAGATGCCCTTACCTGATATTCTTTGATCAAATGCTCAACAGGTTCCCCCAGGTACATCATCAGAGATGTGAAGATAGGCTCTCTTCTTGTGTTGATGTCCAAAGTCTGATTCAAAAAATGGTATTCAGTACAATCACAAACAAAAAATAAATATTTAGCATTCCTCAGACAAGAAACCCCTTCATAGATACCTCATCCAAAAGCTGTAAGACACCAGACATCTTCTGTCTTACAGCTCCCCCCTTCCGCCTGATAACCTCCAATAGTTTGGAGTGCTGGTCCAACTGTGCCAGTAACTTAGTCCCCAAGGGAACTGTTTTTATTCTCATAAACTCAGCATTGATCTATAAAACAAAAACAGAAGTGCATCCAAGATGAAGCTTGAAAACATATATTTTTCACAGCTACAATCACAGCTGACCACCTGAAAATAAGGACATCACCAATGAAATTGATGCAAAGCAACAAATTTGTACATAAAGTAGACACCAGCATGTATATTATGGTCCTGGCTGTATTTTTAAGATGGTGTGACATTCAAACCTGAAAAGAAAAAAGTAATAAGTTGAATTATTTCACATAAAAATCACTAGTTGCTTTTTTTGAAAAGAAAAAAAAAAAGTCCCCAAGTTGCCAACACAGCTGCTCACTATATCACAGCGGAGTGGGAGATGAAGGGCCCTGTGCAGGCACAAATGTCTGTGTGAAAATAATGTGGACATTGACCAGTTTTTAATTAACTTTCCATGTTCAAGGGAATAAGATTGACCCTATCCTGAAATTGAATTTGTTTTAAAATTACCTTAATAGCCATATTGGACATTTTTAATTGAATGTTGTCTTTTTTGATGAGCTTTCTTTCTGTGATGATTGTTGAGAAGGATGATATTTACTTAGGTGCGTTAGTAGAGCTTTCCAATAAACACAGGGGTAAGGATGGCCCCGCCAATAATGCAGATGGTAAAGTTTATAGTGTTTCAGAAGTTCAGATCTTCTTGACAATGAGTCGTCACAGTCTTTACATTTCCACATGCATGGATAACTGATGCAACATGAAATACAAGAGAAAAAAACAAGAGATATTTTTAATTTGTTGGGGTAACAACGCCATAAGTTTTATATTTACATTTTTTTATCTACCACGAAAACTAATTGAGATTAAAAATCTCTATTTCAAGAGGGTCCTGGAAAAGACAGCGGCACATTCAAAAGTTTTAAGCAAACACACAGTCATCACACATAAAACAAGACTTCAATACCTTAAGTTTATAGAATAGACCTGGAAACTGCCAAATCAATTTGTCAGATTTCATTTGAGCCAGTGCTATTATTGGGTCAAATTAAGTGTCCAATTAATTAAAAATGTTCTCATGATATTGTGAAGGAACTTACCACAAGTTATGAGGACAGGCCTCAGAGCAGCTAATTTCCTTGAAAAAGGAAACAATATTCTCTTGTTATTAATAAGCCAACACACTTAGTAGGTGCTAGATACAAATTGGGAACCATTAACATGTAATGTAAACTGGTTATACATATGTTTAGGCTTTATGTTGAGAATGGATATATTGTAAATACATAAAATGCAAAAATATAGTATATTTCAAGCGCACATCCTGCAGTCATTGTGTAAAATACAAACCTAGTGAGAATTAGCAAGACCCTGTAAAACTATCCATAGTAAGTTTTGGACAAACGATTATTTGGGCAGTGAATGATAAATTACATTTTTATAAGGTATTAACAACTAACTTACCACAATGGACAAGTCTGGAAGCTTTTCAGATGTTGCACTGCAAGATAAATAAAAAAAAAAAAAAAAAACGTAAGTTAACTTTAGCTGAAGCCATACAGACACCTTTGGAAAAGAGCTATTTCACACTTACATAAAATATCATTGATTATTTAGTTGTTGTTTTTTTCTTTTTTTTTTTAGAAGACAGCTAGTACTCCGAAAATATGGGCAAGTTAATAAAGATAGAAAGCTCTGATAGTTTTGGCATTGTCATCGAAAAGGGACAATGCCTCCATCCTGACACTTACAAGCGCGCACATAATCTCTCTCCATAAACATACACACACATAACCCAGAAGCGGGTTAGTCTCTGTAGTTTTATTTGCACGCACCTACTGGCACTCCACGTGTTGTTCAACTCGTCCAAACTTGTACTTCACGGTTGACGAGCTCACGCTGTAGAGCAGGAATGTCCAACTTGTGCCATGGAGGGCCAAGAGGCTGCAGGTTTTCTTTCCAACCAAGAACTCCACCAGCTGATTCCATTGAGTACCTCACCTTCAAGCAGAGAGCAGGGGCTAATCAGTGGAATCAGCTGGTGGAGTTCTTGGTTGGAAAGAAAACCTGCAGCCTCTTGGCCCTCCATGGCACGAGTTGGACATCCCTGCTGTAGAGCATACACCGGTGTTTCGGATCAAAGAGTGCCCGTAATAAATAGTGACTTCCGGCCAAATGCGCTGCAGTCACAACAGCGTTGAAAATTATCTGGTGGCTGCCTCCTCCTTTAATGTTACATTTAAAAAGAAATGGGAATAAGTACATTTTCTCATTTTTTTTCTCATTTTTCTCATTAATAAAGATAACTAAATATAGAGGCGAGGTCCATACCAAGCAGTGTGCCGGCGAAAAACCCGCGTTCGGCTACAGGTTACTCGTTAACACGGTCACTCTATAAACCGCTCTACCCCTCATGGCTCCCGTTCACAGTACTAACACGTTACGCCGTCAAACATTTGAAACGACTCAAAAATGCATACTAAGTTAACCAGTAATTTAAACAGGGATTGAACGTGCACTGTCGAAAAATTATAGATTATTTGTCGTGGGCTATAAGCTAGCAAGCTGAGTTCAACAAGACAGCCTGGTGATACCATGGCAGACGACCCAAAGGGCGGTTTAATAGATGAACGGGGCGATAAAACCATGGTTGATGTCACAGTCTAAAAACGCATTTTTGTCTTTTATTACCTGAAACAAAGTTTCCCTCCACCCAGGAGTTGCAGAGGCTGAAGATGGACTCGGCCGTTCCCGTCAGATCCTCAGGTTTCGTTTTCCGGAACACGCATGCGCGAAACGATCAACACCTGATCCGTTCAGGTTGATTGAATGAGTCATTTCATTTTGATGTCAAATTGCAAACTCATATTGAAACGAAATAAAAAATATTGATTCAGTCAGAAGTGCAAACCTGAAAATATAGTTTAAATCTGAAAACGATTTTTTGAGTCCATATAATGTGAATTTATACATTAAATGAACAACAGCAAAGTTTTACTTTTTTCAGTGCTTTGAGACACTGAATTTGGGGGTTTCATTATCTGTGAGCCATAATAATCAACTTTAAAAAAAAAAATAGATGCTTCAAGAATTTCACTCTGTGTGCCGTAGATAGATTTACAATATAGAAATGAGTGACCAAAAAATCAAACTTTTTCATGATATCCTCTTTTTTCGAGATATACCTGGAGCAATGCTACTCAGAACTACAACACAGAGTACAAGGTGCTCCTGGAAATTGTACTTACTTAGTACCAGTGCCAAGTTCAGTGTATCTGTGGGATTCTGGAGGAGTCCCACTGTCCACAGTTGTTGTTCTGTTCTTAGGGAGTGATTATCCCAATCCACCCTGGAGACATCAAGGTCCCTTTGCAGAAGCGGAAAGGAAACATGCTGGACACAGAAGAGGTGGATGCTATTGGAGGGATCTAGAAGACCTTCATCTTCAAGGCTGTGAAGAGTCTCATAGTGCACATTTGTTACAGCCATCCTTGCATCTCGCCATAGACGTTTTATTCTATTAGAGAAAAAGTACAATTAACTTCGAATTCTCAAAGTGCATTTGTTCTTTTTTTTTTATCATAGATGATTTTTTTTTTTTTACTGAAAATTATATATAAATGCATAAATACCATTCATTGTGCACCCTCTTTCCTGACAGGAAACTGCCCCTGCCACACCCCCTGATAGTGAACATGCATCGTGCTATGTCAGCATTTTCAACTCCTTGGTCTCACTGATCACACTTTGTGCAGCACGAACAGCTCAGTAAAAGCATGGTTGATAATCTCCGGCATCTCAACCTGGCTGGAAAATGTTCTAAAAAGTTGCATCCCCTGGTTGACAACAGTCGACATCGAGGGGCAATTTTTGTGTGACTTGAGAAAGTTTGATTAGAAGCCTCTGAAGAAATTCCCGTTTTTAGTTCCTCCTAGAAAAAAAATAGCTCCATGCATCTTTTTCTTTCATCAAATTAACTTTTGAACTTAAAAGGAGCAAAAAGAGGACAACTTTATGTTGAAACGAAACATGCGCACTGCAGTTTATCTGTAATCTATCCCGGTAGTTTACCTTCATTTAAACTTGCAAACACTTGCCACAAGGGGTGAATGGAGCAATAAAATGTTTTGAAGGTCTGGAAACGTGTGATGATTGGCACATGGAGGGAGCTGACATATTCACAGTTCCTCCAGCATTTATTCACTGTAAGAAGACAGTAAAACACATGAATTGTCTTCTAAAATTTCCCTTGTACTTCTGTTCCTTCAGCGGTGCTACACGACACAACTGTGACATCTAGTGGACGAAATAAACAATTACATGCCGCTAGATGTCTGAACGGTGCTGCACTGAAAACTGTGACCATCGGAAAATGTGACCGCAGGGGCGATGACGGGCATTGGCTATGTGTGCATTGTTCAAAAAAGAGGAGGAGAAGTTGAGTTACGTAAATGTCGTTCTCAAAGATTCATCTGGGGTAAACGTTTGCAAAATCTGTAGACATTGTGTGTAATTTATTCAAAGCAGTTGATTGATGTTGCTTTATTTGCTACCCACGAGTAAGCACCGCTTGTGATGGCTTCCTACTGATAAAGGAGAAACCATCGTATATACAGCTTCATAACCCAGGAACTGAAAACCCTACATTAGATCAGGCGACTTTTAAAGGAAATATGTACTATAATCATAGTTTGCTAAGAGCTACATTTTATGTAAAAGTCTATATGAACTGTTTCAAATATGTAGTTCGCTGTGCCTGCTCTCATGAGATACATGTATAAATCCTTTTAAATTTACGTTTTAGTTTATCTATATACTTATCTTCACGATCGTCATGTAATGTAATCCCTCTAAACATGTTGAATAAATAGGTAAAAATTTAAAATGAGCGTTGTGGCTATAATTTAAAAAAACAACTATTTAAGAACATGCTGTAAGGAGACAACAGCGTAGCCATCAGATAATGTGACCCTGCTTTACTCACATATTAACTGATTAAATCACCCACATAACTTTTATGTGGACATTTGTCATCTCTCACATTGATCTGGACTCAAGTATTCCTATTATGGATCATCATACAGTCAGAAACAGAGCTAGGCGCCGCCCTGTTGGCTATGGCTGCCTTTTGCAGCAGCTCTCTCTTTTTTTGTCCATTTCTTGTCTTTTTTTTTTTGTCTCTTTTTCGTAATTTTTGTATTTGGAGTAGATCATTTCTTTATTTGGCTCATTTGTTGGTCATGGACACCAAACTTTTTGTGGCTTCAGTGATATTTTTACTATTTTTGCTCCTGTGTTTGTCTGGAGATCCTACATGTAACCATGGCCACATTGTTTACATGTGAACTCAGCTGTTAGCAGTCTGTAGCATGTCAATGCTAACTGGTGTAAGGCCTGATGTCTTCCCACAAAGTGAGGAGAAGGAGGTGAGGACGACATGATGGTTCTCAGGTGTGAGCTAAGAAGTGACGATATGGACCTGTCCTTCCATCCATTGTTATTGGGGACGTAGGATCTATCTCCAATAAGATGGACGAGCTAGCTGTGCTAACCCAGCAATAGAGGGAAAACCAGAGGGCAGAGTTGCATCATGCTATTCACAAACATGGCTAACGAAGCTAATATCAGACACCAACGCCATGTTGGAAGAGCTTCACCTGCTGTGAGCAGACAGGATACAGGAGACAGAGATGGAGCATGACTGAAGAAGCTCAGTCCTGGACCCTGTGGCTGGTTGAACTGGAGAATGATGGACAAGCTGTCATCATCTATTTTCTGATGGACCTTTTTGCACTTTCTTACTTTTGTTTTCTTGATTGCTGCCGTGATTTCAATTTCGTTGTACATGTTACAATGACAATAAAGTTCTATTCTATTCTTTTCTGTTCTATTCTCACCCACCCAATCAACACAATCCCCCGAACGTGTATAATGGCACAACACAGATGAACATGACAAAACTTACACACAATAAACATAGATAAATACGGGGAATGAATTGATACAGACAACAGAGCCTCTCCTTCTCTTTTAGCGAACCCCCTTCAGTCGAGGATGCATCTGCCAGAATACCTTACACATTCTCGGTCCCACATAATCAAGAAAGGGAGTCCATATATGATGAAATGTTCCAATTTTCCTTTTTGGTGCGATATGTCAAATAATCTATGGGAAGCAGAGCAAATATAACTTTGTGCCATTCTGAGAGGGTTGGTGGCTTTTCTGAAATCCATTTAAGTTACAAACTTTCTTGCAGCATAGGTCAACATTCCACAGTTTTTCATTATAGGTGTTCTTGATTTTAACCCAAACAAGAAGGCATACAAGGGTCCATTCTCCAATCCTTGTTAAAAAGCACACTTTGAAACATTTTTCCCCAAAAATTCCTTTATATACACACATAAGACTACATAGTATGTATAAAGCTACTGATCTCTGTGTTACACTTGGTACACTTTTAGACTTCTGAAGGTCCATTCTCTTTCTAAGATGAGGCGATATCCTTATTCCTGTTTGAAATGCTTTTTTTCTTCCCTCACATTTATCTGAATCACCCCTTTAGCTAAGCATGAGTAGTAGATCTGCACAATATTGGGGCCATATTTTTGGTTCCATGATATCAGTTTCCCTTTGCAACCAAATACTACAACAGGGCCCAAGTGAGTATGAGGCCCTACGGCTTTTCCGTTGCTAGGCGCTACCCAAGTAGCTGCCTGTTGCAGCAGCTCTCTCGTCTTTGTCGTCTCTTGTAATTTTTTTGTCTCTTTTTCGTAATATTTGTATTTGGAGTGGATCATCACTTTGTATGGTTCATTGTTGGTCACGGACACCAAACTTTTTGTGGCTTCGGCGATATTTTTGACTACTTTTCTCCTGTGTTTGTCTGGAGATCCTACATGTAACCATGGCTGCATGTTTACATGCGAACTCAGCTGTTAGCAGCCTGTAGCATGTCAATGCTAACTAGTGTAGGGCTTGATGATTTCCCTCGAGCTGAGGAGGAGGAGGTGAGGACGACGTGCTGGTTCTCGGATGTGAGCTGGGAGGTGACGACGTGGACCTGTCCTTCCATCCATTGTTGTTGGGAACGTGGGATCCAGCCCCGGGGGAAGGACGAGCTACCTGTGCTAACCCAGCGGCATCGTGCTGTCCACGGACGTGGCTGACGGAGCTGACAATGGACGCTGGTGCCACAGTGGGCAGACAGGATCCAGGAGACAGAGACTGAACAGACTGCTGGGGAGGCTCAGTCCTGGACCCTGTGGAGGTGGAGACTGGCTGGACTGGAGAGTGGTGGACGAGTGGTGGACGGGATGTCGTCATCTAATTTCTTATGGACCGTTTTGCACTTTCTATACTCTTTCTTACTTTTGTTTTCTTAAATGCTGCGGTGACTCCTGAATTTCCCCTCGGGGATAAATAAAGTATTTTCTATTCTATTCTATTCTATCTATTCTATCTAATTTCTTATGGACCTTTTTGCACTTTCTTTACTCTGCCTTACTTTTGTTTTCTTAAATGCTGCGGTGACTCCTGAATTTCCCCTCGGGGATAAATAAAGTATTTTCTATTCTATTCTATTCTAGGCAAATTACATTTGGGGGCCCCCTTACACTGAAGCACAGACTTCTGTAAATGAATGCTGTATCATTCACACATGGTTATCGTTCACCAACACTTAATCTCTCACGTCCACTATAAAGTACACTATATCTCTTCAACATAATGCGAAGCACTCATAATTTTTATGTCTTTGTTAGAGATGTGGTCTTGTATTAATTTACACCTTAGGATTAAATACTCTGCATGCAGTCACTGCTGTTTACTGAACAAGTATCATTGAATTGCTTTTGGTTTGCAAACTGAAAATTTCAACACACACTCACTGCGCTCAGGAGTTCCATAAGAGACAGGATGCTCTAACTGAAGTGTGTGATGAAGTAGGGATGGAACGGTTCACAAAATCCACGGTTCAGTTCTTATCACGGTTTTGTAGTCACGGTTATCGGTTGAGTTGGGTGTAAATTGTTGTTGTTTTTAACACCTCAGATTACTATATACCCAAATAATCCACTATTAACAGATTATTTTTAATCAATTATATCATGTATAGTCATGAAAGACCTGAAAGAATAAGACTGTTTACCATTTCGAACATCATTACAGCTGAGTGAAACATTGCCAGTTTCAACGTGCCAACTCCTCAGTAAGGAAAGTCACTATTGACTGTCCACAAAGTCACTAAAAGTCACTAAATGACGCTGCTGTCTAATCTGCAGAATAATTCATGTGCATGTAATTGTCATGGACTTTGTAGGGCAGAGAAATAACAATGTAAGAGAGAAAGCAGGTAAAACACAACATCATAATCAACTACAAAATTACTACAACTACAAATTAACTGTCTTCCGTCCATACTTTTTTTTTAATGTCTAAATAGCAACCCTCTTCCTTAATCTGGGCCGGGGATGATAGAAGTGACCATAATGAGACACACACTTGCGTGATTCATGTGAATGCAGGAGGAGACTACTGTGAGTGAGGAGTAGAGGTGGGCGGAACAATACAAATATTGATAATATCGTGTAAAAGAGCAATACTGTAGTTTAATTTTTTTCTCCTGCACCCCCACCCCCACCCTCTCCTGATTTTTGATGATGACAATCACGTGGCTAAGCCGCACCAGGAAAACAAAAAAGCAGACTCCAAAAAAGGGGTTTGTTCCAAATTATTTTCACAACATTTATTCTGGTGTGGTATTTCATTAAACTTTACTCTTTTAAAAAAATGAGTGCAATAATGGGGGAACATTTTATTTGTTTACTTATTTTTTGTATTATAGTCTTTAACTCTGTACCCTAAAGAAGAATTTGTATTAATTTTACCTTAAAGTGATAATTTTTGGCACTTTAGTTTCCTTTAAAAAAAATGTTGTTGGGTAAATGTTTTGGGTAAAATTTGTTTTGTTACCGTTGTATTGTTTCTTAACATATAATTTATAATGACACGAGCCTTACAGAAGTGACACGGCTGGTTGTCTTGCTGTGTTTTCCTGTTGACCTTTTTGTCCTTTTGTATTTTTTTTCTTTTTTTGATTGCTTTTGTTTGGTTTTATTTTTTGTGGCAATGTAGCTAAGGTGTTTCTCACTTGTGAGGTTGTAGCTTGGTGGTTTAGATCTTTTTCTTGTGGCCCTCTCTTGTGAATGGATGGGGATCAGGTCACTGAATAGCTCCAACAGACTAAAATGAGACAATAATAGACTACACGTGAATATACACATAAACTCAACTTTCGTGTGTGTGTGTGTGTGTGTGTGTGTGTGTGTGTGTGTGTGTGTGTGTGTGTGTGTGTGTGTGTGTGTGTGTGTGTGTGTGTGCATGCATCTGTGTGTATGTTTTTCATTTAGGCTTTACATGATGAAGTATCACCTACTGTGGAAGTGGTTGGTTCTTCCCAGAAAGTAGTTTATTCCTGGGGTGTAAAGACAATGATCTTCACTGTCTTTCCACATGCAAATGTTTTTGCAGCTCTGTGCAATATTATTTCACATTTTGTCATTCATTGCTTTGTACCACAACTTTATTTAGTTTTTATTTTACATGTTTTGCATTTTCAGTTGTCATGCACTGCTTTTGTGCAATTAATTTCACAGTTTTGCATTGCAGTATTTGGTGTCAGCCTTTCAACGCATTTTCTGCAAGGCACCTTTCCAGTTCAATATTGTTCAGCCTGAATACTGAAGATAAAATTGTTTTGCGGTGATTTCACTTGTAGTCACATGCTGCCATCTTGTGGTCACAATGTACAGCTTTGCACGTTTTAGTTCCAAGTACCATAAAGGCAGTAAAACTTGCTGATATCGCATTCTGAAGCACATAAAAATATTGTGAGTGATAATATTGTGATTTTTTCACTAAAAAGCAACAACCGCTCATGTTTTTAGAAGCCATAGCTGAGTTTCTACCTTTGCAGAGTGAAATAGCACGTCGTTACAACTCATTCAAAAAGTATTACCTAAAGCTATGTGACATGAGCTTAAAAGCAATTATGTGTTAATTAAATACTGATCGAAATAAAGAGCACATCACAGTTTTGTGCATATAAGGCTGTGCAGAGCAAAAAACACCATGTCATGATTCAATTTATGATTTGAGATGCTGAAGACATCTTTATTGCGTCTGTCAGCTTTTTGTAGGTAACCCAAGCGTTTGATGTTTGATTTTGAAAGCTTTTTGTTCATCATTCAAAATCACTCTTGAACACGTCTTTTCCGATTGTTTTCTCCTGGATATGAATGCAACACAGGAAAAGTCTACGGAGGGCAGAGATAGCAGAAATATGCTATGATGACAATAATCACAACAGTACTATGCCGGATGCCAAAACAGCACTGAAAACGCACAACAGTGAATAAGATGGATTTTTGTACAACACAGATCACACAGAAGTGATTAAGTGACAAAGTAGTGAGGACGGCAATACCAATGGACCTGTTTAGTGAAAGAAAAAAGGTTTGCAGAGCGATAAAGGAAAATGAAAAAATATTTTAAATCGTGCTTTAAGTTCTCTTGAAAACATGTTGGGCTGTTTCCGAAGTCATTTTGATGTAACTCGTGTGTGTTCTATGTCAAATATGAAAAGCTAAAAAGGAGAGAGAAAGCAGAGGTATTGATGTGTAATGACAAAAGCGCAACAACACCATGCTGTATGACGAAACAGCAACAAAGAGGCTCAGGACACTGGACTCTGGTTTACTCATTTCAGTAGTAGTGTCAAAAGCTTTATTTTGTCACAGTTCCCATTAATCTGCACCATAGAGTCGTTGTAAAGGACCAAAAACGCTTTACTTTAGCCATAAAAGCACATAAAAGGCTCATGACACGAAATTACATGGATTTGTACTCTGATTTGCTCATTTCAGTTCTTATGTCATAAAAGCATAATCATGCGTTACGGAGCAAGAAACGCCAAAAAGACAGGACAACATGCTGTATGACAAAACAATCGCGAAAAGGCTCAGGACACGGATAATGTACTCTGAACTACTCGTTTCAGTGAGTGTGTCACAAAAGCATAATGATTCCACAATTCTCTTTGACCTGCATCGCAGAGTCGTGGTAATGAGCCAAAACGCTTTGCAGAGCGAGAAACACCAGAAAACACAACAACATACTGTAAGACAAAACAACACCGAAAAGGCTCGGGACACGGGAGGTGAACTCTGATTTTCTCATTTCGGTGAGTGTGTCTCAAAAGCATTATTGATTTGCACAGTTCTCATGCACATGCATCATAGAATCCTGGTTAAGCACCAAAACGCTTTGCCTTAGCGAGAAAAACCTTTTAATGACATGTTATTCAAAATCATACTTTAAGCTTGAAGAACATTTATTCGCGATTGTTTTCCCTTGAATTTGAAAGTTTCTCGCGTTTTGAGAGTTAAATAGAACAGCTTTTGCAGGAAAAAGCTAAAGAGGACAGGGGATGCAGAAAGGTGCAATGATCATAGACAGCACTACAATATCATGCTGGATGCCATAAAAGCACATAAAAGGCTCATGACACCGAATTACATGGATTTTCAGCTC
Source organism: Halichoeres trimaculatus (assembly GCF_033239565.1). Classification (NCBI taxonomy): domain Eukaryota; kingdom Metazoa; phylum Chordata; class Actinopteri; order Labriformes; family Labridae; genus Halichoeres; species Halichoeres trimaculatus. The sequence goes on from NW_027437212.1 coordinate 137,973, forward strand.
ATTTCAGAAACAGTGTCACAAAAGCATAATGATTCAACAGTTTCTTGAATCTGCATCGCAGAGTCGCTGAAATGAACATAAACGCTTTGCGAGCGAGAAACACCAAAAAGACACAACAACATGCTGCATGGCAAACAATATCGAAAAAGCTCAGGACACGGAATTACATGTATCTGTACTTTGAATTGCTCATTTCAGTAAAAGTGTCTCAAACGTATAATGATTCCACAGTTTTTCTTGAACCTGCATCAGAGAGTCGTTGTAATGAACCAAAATGCTTTGCGGGGCGAGAAACACCAAAAAGCCATGACAACATGGTGTATGACGAAACAACACCGAAAAGGCTCAGGACACGGGAAAAGTACCTACTTTGGTTTACTCATTTCAGTCATAGTGTCACAAAAGCATTATTATGTTACAGTTCCTATGTACCTGCATCACAGAGTCGTGGTTAAGCACCAAAACGCTTTGCTTTAGCGAGAAAAACCTATTTATGACATATAATTTAAATCAAACTTTAAACTCTAGGTACACTCATTCGCGGATTATCTTCCCTTGAATCTGAAAGTTTCCCAGGTTTGGTGGTCAAATACCAGCGCTTTTGCAGGAAAAAGCTGAAGAGGATAGAGACAACACAGTAGTGCAATTGATCACAGAAAGGACAACAATGACATGCTGGATGTCGAAATAAGGCTCAGGACACGGAATAACACGTGCTTGTACTCTGAGTTGCTCATTTCAGTAATAGTGTCTCAAAAGCATAATGATTCCACAGTTTCCTTGTACCTGCAACAAAGAGTCAGTGTAATGACACTAAACGCTTTGCAGGCCGAGAAACACACACACACAAAAAAAACCCACAATAACATGCTGTATGACAAAACAACACCGAAAAGAGTCAGTACATAGGAGAAATTCTCGGAACAAGTAATTTTCGTGATTGTGTCACAAATGGACTACTGATTTGTACAGTTCTAATGCACCTGCATATAATAGTCGTGGTTAAGCACCAAAACACCTTGCCTTTGCGAGAAAAACCTATTAATGACATATTATTCAAAATCATACTTTAAGCTTTAAGAACACTTATTCGCGATTGTTTTCCCTTGCATTTGAAAGATTCTCAGGTTTTGGATGTTAAATATCACAGCTTTTGCAGGAAAAAGAAAGCTAAAGAGGACAGAAAATGCATAAAGGTGCAAGAATCATAGAAAGCACTACAATACCCTGATGGATGCCATAAAAGGCTCATGACACGGAAGAACATGGATTTGTACTCTGATTTGCTTATTTTGGTTATTTTTCCATAATGAAAAACTATTCATTTGCACAGTTCTCATGCATCTGCATCAAAGAATCCTGGCTAAGCCCCAAAACGCTTTGTTTATGCAAGGAAAACCTATGAATGACTTATTGTTCAAAATAATACTTTAAGCCCAAAGTACAATTATTTGCCATTGTTTTCACTTTATTTTGGAAGTTTCTCACGTTCTGGGGGTCAAATATGACAGCATTTGCAGTAAAAAAAAAAAAGAGGACAGAGAATGAAAAAAGGTGCAACAAACAAAGAAAACATAACAATACAATGCTGGATGCCAAAACAGCACAGAAAAGGCTCAGGACACGGAATTACATGTATTTGTACTGTGTTTTGCTCATTTCAGGATTAGTGCCACAAAAGCATTATAATTCCTCGTTCTCTCTTGAATCTGCATCAGAGAGTCGCTGTAATGAACCAAAACGCTTTGCGGGGCGAGAAACACCAAAAAGACTAAACAACATGCTGAATGAGACAAATCAACACCGAAAAGGTTCAGAAAATTACTCTGATTTACTCATTTCAGTAAGTTTGTGACAAAAGCACAATTGTGTTACAGTTCCCATGCACCTGCACCATAGAGTCGTGGTTAAGCACCAAAAGCGCTTTGCTTTAGCGAGAAAAGCATAAAAATGACATATTATTTTAATCAAACTTTAAACTCTTATTCGCCATTGTCTTCCCTTGAATCTGAAAGTTTCTCACGTTTTGGGGGTCAAATATCACATCATTTGCAAGAAAAAGCTAAAGAGGGCATGACCAATTTGCAATGACCATAGAAAGCACTACAATGACATGCTGGATGCCAAAAAAGCAAAGAAAGGGCTCAGGACACGGAATTACATGTATTTGTACTCTGTATTGCTCATTTCAGTATTAGTGCCACAATGCATAATAATTCCTCGTTCTTTCTTGAATCTGCATCAGAGAGTCGCTGTAATGAACCAAAACGCTTTGCGGGGCGAGAAACACCAAAAAGACTAAGCAACATGTTGAATGAGACAAATCAACACCGAAAAGGCTCATGAAACGGGAAAAAGACTCTGATTTACTCATTTCAGTAAGTGTGTGACAAAAGCACAATTGTATACCAGTTCCCATGAACCTGCATCATAGAGTCGTGGTTAAGCACCAAAAGCGCTTTGCTTTAGCGAGAAAAGCATAAAAATGACATATTATTTTAATCAAACTTTAAACTCTTATTCGTCATTGTCTTCCCTTGAATCTGAAAGTTTCTCACGTTTTGGGGGTCAAATATCACAACATTTGCAGGAAAAAGCTAAAGAGGACAGAGAATGCAGAAATTTGCCATGACCATAAGAAGCACTACAATAACATGCTGGATGCCAAAACAGCACAGAAAAGGCTCAGGACACGGACTTACATGTATCTGTACTCTGTTTTTCTGATTTCAGTATAAGTGTCACAAAAGCATAATAATTTCTCGTTCTTTCTTGAATCTGCATCAGAGAGTCGCTGTAATGAACCAAAACGCTTTGCGGGGCGAGAAACACCAAAAGGACTAGACAACATGCTGAATGAGACAAATCAACACCGAAAAGGCTCATGAAACGGGAAAAGTACTCTGATTTACTCATTTCAGTAAGTGTGTGACAAAAGCACAATTGTATACCAGTTCCCATGAACCTGCATCATAGAGTCGTGGTTAAGCACCAAAAGCGCTTTGCTTTAGCGAGAAAAGCATAAAAATGACATATTATTTTAATCAAACTTTAAACTCTTATTCGCCATTGTCTTCCCTTGAATCTGAAAGTTTCTCACGTTTTGGGGGTCAAATATCACAACATTTGCAGGAAAAAGCTAAAGAGGACAGAGAATGCAGAAATTTGCCATGACCATAAGAAGCACTACAATAACATGCTGGATGCCAAAACAGCACAGAAAAGGCTCAGGACACGGACTTACATGTATCTGTACTCTGTTTTTCTGATTTCAGTATAAGTGTCACAAAAGCATAATAATTTCTCGTTCTCTCTTGAATCTGCATCAGAGAGTCGCTGTAATGAACCAAAACGCTTTGCGGGGCGAGAAACACCAAAAAGACTAGACAACATGCTGAATGAGACAAATCAACACCGAAAAGGCTCATGAAACGGGAAAAGTACTCTGATATACTCATTTCAGTAAGTGTGTGACAAAAGCACAATTGTATAACTGTTCCCATGACCTGCATCACAGAGTAGTGGTTAGGCACCATAAGCGCTTTGCTTTAGCGAGAAAAGCATAAAAATGACATATTATTTTAATCGAACTATAACCTCTTTTTCGCCATTGTCTTCCCTTGAATCTGAAAGTTTCTCACGTTTTGGGGGTCAAATATCACAACATTTGCAGGAAAAAGCTAAAGAGGACAGAGAATGCAGAAATTTGCCATGACCATAAGAAGCACTACAATAACATGCTGGATGCAAAAACAGCACAGAAAAGGCTCAGGACACGGACTTACATGTATCTGTACTCTGTTTTTCTGATTTCAGTATAAGTGTCACAAAAGCATAATAATTCCTCGTTCTTTCTTGAATCTGCATCAGAGAGTCGATGTAATGAACCAAAACGCTTTTCGGGGCGAGAAACTCCAAAAAGACTAGACAACATGCTGAATGAGACAAATCAACACCGAAAAGGCTCATGAAACGGGAAAAAGACTCTGATTTACTCATTTCAGTAAGTGTGTGACAAAAGCACAATTGTATACCAGTTCCCATGAACCTGCATCATAGAGTAGTGGTTAGGCACCAAAAGCGCTTTGCTTTAGCGAGAAAAGCATAAAAATGACATATTATTTTAATCAAACTTTAAACTCTTATTCGCCATTGTCTTCCCTTGAATCTGAAAGTTTCTCACGTTTTGGGGGTCAAATATCACAACATTTGCAGGAAAAAGCTAAAGAGGACAGAGAATGCAGAAATTTGCCATGACCATAAGAAGCACTACAATAACATGCTGGATGCCAAAACAGCACAGAAAAGGCTCAGGACACGGACTTACATGTATCTGTACTCTGTTTTTCTGATTTCAGTATAAGTGTCACAAAAGCATAATAATTTCTCGTTCTCTCTTGAATCTGCATCAGAGAGTCGCTGTAATGAACCAAAACGCTTTGCGGGGCGAGAAACACCAAAAAGACTAGACAACATGCTGAATGAGACAAATCAACACCGAAAAGGCTCATGAAACGGGAAAAGTACTCTGATATACTCATTTCAGTAAGTGTGTGACAAAAGCACAATTGTATAACTGTTCCCATGACCTGCATCACAGAGTAGTGGTTAGGCACCATAAGCGCTTTGCTTTAGCGAGAAAAGCATAAAAATGACATATTATTTTAATCGAACTATAACCTCTTTTTCGCCATTGTCTTCCCTTGAATCTGAAAGTTTCTCACGTTTTGGGGGTCAAATATCACAACATTTGCAGGAAAAAGCTAAAGAGGACAGAGAATGCAGAAATTTGCCATGACCATAAGAAGCACTACAATAACATGCTGGATGCAAAAACAGCACAGAAAAGGCTCAGGACACGGAATTACACGAATCTGTACTCTGTTTTTCTGATTTCAGTATAAGTGTCACAAAAGCATAATAATTCCTCGTTCTTTCTTGAATCTGCATCAGAGAGTCGATGTAATGAACCAAAACGCTTTTCGGGGCGAGAAACTCCAAAAAGACTAGACAACATGCTGAACTAGACAAATCAACACCGAAAAGGCTCAGGAAACGGAAAAGTACTCTGATTTAATCATTTCAGTAAGTGTGTGACAAAAGCACAATTGTATACCAGTTCCCATGAACCTGCATCATAGAGTCGTGGTTAAGCACCAAAAGTGCTTTGCTTTAGCGAGAAAAGCATAAAAATGACATATTATTTTAATCAAACTTTAAACTCTTATTCGCCATTGTCTTCCCTTGAATCTGAAAGTTTCTCCAATATCGGGGTAAAATATCACAGCATTTGCAGGAAAACGCTAAAGAGACATCAATGAAAATCATACCGTTAGCTCTCACGCATTTGCTTTTGTTTTTTCATGTGTTGGTTGTCAAGTGTGACAGCCACTGCAGGAAAAAGCGAAGGAGAACAATGATAGGTGATCTGAATTTCTGCACAGTGATCCTCCTAGCTGACATTAAAACAAATTTAAGATTTTGCAAATTTAACCTGACTCACGTTGTTTGTTTGAACCAAAATAATTTTTAGAGCCAAACGAACGTGTGTATGACAAAATATTAAAAGCATTATAAGAAAACACTCATTTGTATCTTTTCCTGTGTTTGCTGTTAGATAAGTGTATGAGTTAAATATGGTCGCTAGATGGCGCCCTTGATCAATTGACAAATTGAGTACTGTTCTGAGAAAAGGTTGCCCTGTGCGTGCTGTACTGATTCAGAATCAGAATCAGAATCAGAATCGGTTTTTATTGCCAAGTATGCAACACATACAAGGAATTTGACTCCGGCAGTTGTTGTCTCTAGCACAAGAGGTACACACAAACATGATACATAAACATGACAATAAAAAATAGATAAATAAAAAGATGTGGATGTAGAAAAGGGCTGGGATAAAATGTGCATCAGAAATATTTACAGAATACTGGGATATTTACAATTGAAGGTGGAAAAGTGCAACTGTGCGGTCCGTAGTGCAGCTGTAAACTGTTTTAAAAAAGGTGCCAGTGTTAGTTACAGTTTTTATTATTTAATATGGAGACTGCAGACAGATAGAAACTACTCCTGTGCCGGCTTGTCCTGGTCCGCAGAGCTCTGAGGCGCTTGCCGGATGGGAGCATTTCAAAGAGTCCGTGGAGTCCCTCACAATGTTTTCTGCACTCCTCTGAGTCCTAGAGCAGTAGAGGTCCTGGATGGAGGGCAGGAGAACACCAATGATGCGCTCAGCAGTCCTCACAGTGCGCTGCAGTCTGAATCGGTCCTGCCTGGTGGCAGCTCCAAACCACACAGTGATGGAGGAGCACAGAACGGACTCGATGACTGCAGTGTAGAACTGCAGCAGCAGCTCAGGGGGCAGTCCATGTCTTCTCAGGAGGCGCAGGAAGTACACATCCGCTGCTGAGCCTTCTTGAGGATGGAGCTGATGTTCTGCTGATGATCGTGCCCAGGAATCTGAAGTTCTCCACAATGGACACCGGGCTGTTGAGGACTGTGAGGGGGGACAGGGCGGGGGATGTCTCCTTAAGTCCACTATCATCTCCACCGTCTTGAGCGAGTTGAGCGGGTTGTTCTGTTTACACCAGAGCACCAGCTGATCCACTTGCTGTCTTGTAAGCAGTCTCATCACCATCCTGGATGAGACTGATGATGGTGGTGTCGTCTGCGAACTTCAGCAGCTTCACAGAGGCGTCTGTGGAGGTGCAGTCATTGGTGTAGAGGGAGAAGAGTAGTGGAGAAAGGACACATCCTTGGGGAGTCCCTGTGCTGGTGGTCCGAATGTCCGAAATGGCCTGCCCCAGCCTCACCTGCTGACTTCTGTCTGTCAGAGAGCTGTAGATCCACTGACAGAGTGCAGGAGGCACAGTGAGCTGGGCCAGTTTGGAGCAGAGGGAGGGGGGGGGGCACAGTGTTGAGGGCCGAGCTGAAGTCCACAAAAAGGGCACGTGCATAGGACCCAGGACGATCCAGGTGATGCAGGATGTAATGCAGCCCCAAGTTGACAGCGTCGTCCACTGATCTTTTTGCCAGGTAGGCAAACTGCAGGGGGTCCAGCAGGTCCTTTGTGAGGGTCTTCAGATGGGCCAACACCAGCTGCTCAAAGGTCTTCATGACCACAGATGTCAGTGCGACAGGCCTGTAGTTATTTAGTCCTGAGATGGTGGGTTTCTTGGGGACGGGGAGGTGGAGCGCTTGAAGCAGGAGGGGACCACACCCAGCTCCAGGGACCTGTTGAAGAGCTGGGGGAAGACAGGAGCTAGCTGGTCTGCACAGGCTCGCAGACAGGAGGGGGAACCCCCATCAGGGCCTGGAGCTTTCCTGCTTTTTTTGTCCCTGCAGCAGCAGGGTCACTTCCTCCTCGCTCACTTGGAGGGTCTGGGGAGTGGGTGTGCTGGAGCCCCGGGGGTGAGATGGAGTTGAGATGAGGGGCTCAGTGTCAGTGGGTGGGGAGGGTGGGGGGGGCAGAGTGACTGCAGAGAGGAGAGGAGCAGGTGTGAAGTGGTCCCTTTCGAATCTGCAGTAGAAGGTGTTGAGGTCGTCAGCCATGAGACGCTGATATACACCCTGTTTGAGCAGTGTTCATGGAGTGCAAGAGCAGGGCGGCAAGACACCTGCAGTTCACGTGTCAGATTAAAGTCTTAAAAGTCTAAGCATAAAGATTAAGCTTGTAGTGGCACTGAATAGGGTTTTATGGAGCACCCAGAGCAGCAATGAAGAAACATATTATTGTACAGGTAGGAATATGTTTCAGTTAACACAAATAAGATAAATATAGATAACAAAGTACAACATATTGCTAGGCGCCGCTCTGTTGGTTATGGCTGCCTTTGCAGCAGCTCTCTCTTTTCTGTCCGTTTCTAGTAATTTTTTCGCCTCTTATTTTGTAATCTTTGTATTTGGAGTGGATCATTACTTTGTGTGGCTCATTTGTTGGTCATGGACACCAAACTTTTTGTGGCTTAGTGATATTTTTACTACTTTTGCTCCTGTGTTTGTCTAGAGATCCTACATGTAACCATGGCTGCATTTTTTACATGTGAACTCAGCTGTTTGCAGCCTGTAGCATGTCAACGCTAACTGGTGTAAGGCCTGATGTCTTGCTACAAGGTGAGGAGTAGGAGGTGAGGACGACGTGATGGTTCTCAGGTGTGAACTAAGAAGTGACGACATGGACCTGTTAGAGACCTAGACCTGTTGGATTCATCGTTATTGGATACGTAAGATCTATCTCCAAGCTATCCATGCTAACCCAGCAATAGAGGGAATTCCAGAGGGCAGAGTGCTATTCATGCTATTCACAGACATGGCTAACGAAGCTAACATCAGACACCAACGCCATGTTGGAAGAGCTTAACCTGAGTAGACAGGATACAGAAGACAGAGATGGAGCATGACTGAAAGAAGCTCAGTCCGGACCCTGTGGAGGTGGAGGCTGGCTGAACTGGAGAATGATAGACAAGCTGTCATCATCTTTTTTCTTATGGACCTTTTTGCACTTTCTTACTTTTGTTTTCTTGATTGCTGCTGCGACTTCAGTTTCGTTGTACTTGTTACAAAGACAATAAGTTCTATTCTATGGTGAGAAGTCAGAGTGGCACTGAAAACATACAGACCAAGAATTGGAGGAACTTATGGATAACAAAATAATAATAATAATAATAATAATAATAATAATAATAATAATAATAATAATAATAAAAATGAAAAGCCAACCAAAACACCAGAGATATTACTCCATTTTAAAATGTAAGACTTTAAACTTTAAAAAATCTCTGTTATTCTTCAATTGATTGAGTCTATGAGAAGTCAGAGTGGTACTGAAAACGTACAGACCAAAAATTGTCAGAACTATGGATAACAAAACAATTGAAAGCCACCAAATCAGAGGTGGGGTAGGGGGCTCTTCTCACACCCCTGTTTCTACGGTGCCCCCTGGGGCATGGGGTAAAAAAGGGATCCGCTGCCTTGGGTTCTGGGCAAGTGGCACAGCGGGGATCCTGCGGCACCCCGGGGGATGCCCATGGCTTTATATTTACTTATTTACTTATTTATTTATTTATTTATTTATTTATTTATTTATCTAATCCTTTTTTTTAATTATTTTTATTTTTTTTTATTTTTTGGTGAGTGAGGAGGAAAAGGGGTATTTCACCACCTGAGTGGCTGGAGGCTCCGAGTGTGTTGTGATATGGTGCTGCCGTGTTGTGATGTTGTTGTGTGGTCGTCTTGTGGTGCTGTGGTGTCGTTGTGCTGTTGTGTCAACGTATGGGTATGGATGGACAGAATGTTTATGTGCGGGTGTCAGGGTCCACGGTGGAGGGCTGGTGAGCTGGGGTACAGATGAGAGGGGGATAGGGGTGGGTTGGGACAGGGGGTTGTGTAAGGGGGACACTGGGTTTTTGGGGAGAGGACTTCTGTGGTCTCCGGTGTCTGGCCGGGTGCGCTGGGGGCTGGCACCGACTCGTGATGGGTGGTGGCCTGGGCTGGGTCTGTCCTCCTGGGTACCTGGCCGAACCCTCTCTCCTCGGGGGTGAGTGGCCCTTGGGCACAGGTGACCCCGGGTCCTACCCCCTACACTCGATAGGGGGCCCTGCGTCCAGCGGGGCCTGTAGGCCTCAGTCCCTGGCCCCCTGGGGTCCTCCCTCCGCAGTGTCCGGGGCCTGCCTCTAGCCTTCCCGGGACGCCCCCTCCTTGCCTCCTCCTGGGTTGGCGTGCTGCTGTCTCCATGGTGGTCTGTCTGGGCCCTGTGCTCTGTTGTGGCTGCTAGATGCCCGGATATGAGGGCTGTCTCAGTTCGCGTTTGGCCTCTGGGAACAGCGGGGCCACATCTGCATGATCACACCTTGGAATGATCACCTGACCTAAATCAAACCCAATATTCTGTACTGCCACCTGTACCCCGATATGTGTAGGTGAGTATATGCTTCTGTGTATTTTTCTATATACGTATATGTACCTTCTTACAATTGTCGTTGTTGTGCTCACTGCTACTCATGATTTCTCCAGTTCATTTCTCCACAGGTGCTTCTTGTGATTATGATGTCAAAGACCTCAGGATACTGCCTCTTTTCAGGCTCAGTAGCTGGTTGTTTATTTCTCCTGTCTGTAGTCATTTGTTCAGTTGTTGTGGTTGCTCTCTACTGTTGTTTTGTTGTCTCTCTCTGTCCCTCTGTCTAGTCTCTTCTCTACACTCTTTCCCTTTATCACTGTTTCTTAAGCAGTAATCTTCAAACTTGGCAATATACGGGAGGGAAACTGTATGGATACATGTATGCGTATGTATGTGCATATATACGTATGTGTGTGTATGTATATATATGTATAAAATATATGTCAAAAAACACTACTAAAGAGTACAATTTTAACACTCAAGGGGAACCTTATACACTAACGGCTCCCTTTGGAAAAGCAAATGTGTTCTGCACAATACAGCAGCCAGACCATAATTCTGTTGTCGTGACAATGAACAGGACAAGGGGGAAAAAGAAAAAAAAAAAAGAAAAAAAAAGAAAGCCACCAAATCATCAGAGATATTACTCCTTCATTCTATAGTGTAAGACTTCAAACTTTTAAAATCTCTATTTTCTAAAATAAAATTTCTTGAATTTTTTTTTGTAAGTAGTCAGACTGGTACCAAAAACATACGGAACAAAATTTGTGGGAACTCATGGCTAACAAAAAAAATTAATGTTATTCCACATTAACCACTTGGTTTCTTGTTTGTGAGAAGTCAGAGTAGTAGTGAAAACATACAGACCAAGAATTGTCAGAACTTATGGCTAACATAAAAACTTAAAGCCACCAAAACATCACAGCTATTACTCCTTTATTTTAGGATCTAAAATTTTTACTTTGAAAATCTCCGTTATTTTACAGTAAAATTGATTGCTGGTCAAGTCAAGGAGGGGAAGCTCATTTTTTCCAGCCTTCATCATAAATTCGATTATATATTTAAACGTAAATTCTACCCTCCATTCTTCTCAAGAAAATGATCTGTGACCCTGTCGTATCAACCAGGTGTTTTTTCCAGGGATTTTACCAGTGTTCTCTCAATGGCCAGCAGAGCTAGATGCTAAAAGGGTCTTGGCCCATTGTGTTGTGGGTGTTAGACTTGAGCCGCTTTAAACAGAAGCTCTTCTCTACACCTGCAGGCTGTAAGTGTGAGTGACGGGGGAGACACTCGGCAGCTGTAGCTGTAGCTGTATTGGTGAAAAGAGAGAGAATCTTTAAACACAATGCTCGTCGTTTTTAAGAAAGGTATATTCGCTTGGGATCGCTAAAGCCACCGAATCAGTCCAGAACAACTGAATGTACAACTGAGAAGATGCTCCGGTGGAGGGTTATACTTCAAGATCAATGACTGGCTCATTTCACTGTCAATCAAAAAGGGATTCGGCCTCTGACAGATCATCCAATCACCATGCAGAAGCCCAGCGTCCAGGCCAGCCCACTGTCTCATAGACCCCCAGAGACGCTTCGTGTCCGAGGACGAGACAAAGCCCAGCGTTTATCCAATAACCGTCCAGTTTCCACAGTGGAACAACCCGCTTCTCCGTGAAGTCAGAAGACGCCCAGCGTCTGACTGTGTTTAAGCGCTGAGATGCTGCGGGGATGAACGAGGAGGAGCTTAAGCCTGTTACCTGTGATAGGTAGCTGATTCTGAACAAAAGATGAAGGAATTCATTTTGTCAATGAAATGTACACACAGCAGTACATGGCACCACTTTTTGGGGGCCATTTTAGGGGAAGCTGAGCTTCCCTTGCAGTCTTAGAGCAATCGCCGCTGATATACACACACACACACACACACATATATATATATATATATATATATATATATATATATATATATATATATTAGGGCTGTCATTTTAACCAGTTAATTAGATTAATTAATGACACCGCAAATTAACGGGTTATAAAAATGAACGCAGATTAATCTGGATCCCAAACATGCAAGGCTTTCAAAGACGCACTTATTTTCAAATGCCTAGCATTTACAAACCGTTTGTCCTACATGGAAGAAGTGGTGTTCTCGTCAGATTTTCAAATTTCGGACGGTCCCTGAATGTATCACACCTGACGTCAGCAACATGCTTTGCACCGGGGGTTAGAGAGAGCACTGTTAATGGGACTGCCGTCCACATCTCGTTTATATATGTCCTTTTTGAAAATCTACAGAAAATCAATTCTGTAAAAAACAGGTCATTTAACACTTTTTACTGCATCAAACAAGCCCTGATTGATCGATAAATGTCATGTATTTAAATCTAAAGAATTCTTTGAAAATTTCCTTATATATATATATATATATATATATATATATATATATATATATATATATATATATATATATATATATCAGAGGCGAACCGTGGCCCCAGCCACTGGGCCTTCAGTAGGACCATGGGACCACACGTGGCAATAAACAATCAAAAAAAGAAATAAAAACAATAGCCAGAATCATGTGACATGGAAGTTTAGTATATTGATAGTTTTGTGGGATTAAATATTTATCATGTGCCTGAACACTGCAACACCTAACACAAATTCAAACAATTAAAAACAATTAAGATATAAAATTGAAAAAAAAAACAAAAAAAAAAAACAAGTTTCAAGTAATCCAGCAACCACACAGTCTTCTCCATTACTTTCTGCCATTTCTCTTCACGTTCTGCCAACTAGATCTTCTCTTTTCTCCTCTCTCACTCACAGCTACAGTTGGGTGCTGATCCATGAAAGTGATACTCCAGGATGGAACAAGTTGGGTCCTATCACAAGGTTTAGGGCAGAAATTACCCCTACAGCAGTGTTTTTGTGCAGCAGAAGCCCAGAGCGCTCGCACCAAACACCCCCTCCCTGCTCCTCTGTTGGTTTCCTCTGCACTCAGACGGAGCCATATTTTACTTGATCAAAAACACAAATAAACGGACTCCCACAGAAAAAATCTGATATCGGTCTGCATTCACGCTTTGTGTAGAGCACTTTCAGCGCGTTACTTTTCACACAAAAACACCGCTAAATAAGGCTCTAGTTCTCATAGTGTCTCTTCGTCCTGACAGACTACCTGCGTTTATTTATATCTGGAACGCCACGGACTGACACTAAGTGGCGAGAGCCTCGTAGCCGGCTGTGGCTCTGCAGCAGAGGTAGCGCCGTTTTACGACACCATGAGAACTAGAGCCTTATTTAGCTGTGTTTTTGTGTGAAAGTAACGCGCTGAAAATTCTCTAAATAAAGCGTGAATGCAGACAGATATCAGATTTTTTCAGTGAGTCTCTTTATTTGTGTTTTTGGTCAAGTAAAATATTGCCCCGTCAGAGTGCAGAGGGGCAGGGAGGGGGTGTTTGGTAAGTATTCGCGATTCCCCGGAAGATGACAGGTATGAGCCCGCCCACAATTTAACAAAATATGATTGGCTAAGACAACTGTCATTGTCAAATTGTGTCCACATTCGCTTGAGTTACACAGGCATTCGTTGCAGTTACTGAAGGCCCTACCTGCCAGAATGTGTCCCTGATTTACAAAGATACCATCAAAGGGATAATTGTGATTGGTCCATTTTCCATTTCGTTATATTAACCCCATTGTTTGCCAGGACAAGTTTATAAAAATAATATAAAACTCATTGCTATGATTTCATTGAGTAAAATAAATAAATAAAAACAAAATAAAACAAAATAAAGAAATAAAATAATTATTTAGGAGTACAAAAATTCTTTCAATATTTTTTATTAGGCCTTCACTGAATACCTTGAAGGCCCAGTGGGTTCCCCACTGATATATATATAATTTTGATCAACATGTAACCCAGACAAATATGTCAATAAATAAATAAAATAGTCACAAGGTCATAAGAGATGTTACAATTCAAAAGATTAAAAGGAATCAATAAATAAAAGTTGTATAAATATGGTTAAAATTGTATTTCATGTATGTGTTAAAAAGGTTTAAAATCCCGTGAAAGTAAACGAGTAATGATTATCAGTTAAAAACGAGTGAAATACAAAATGTTTTCATGTATTTTATTTTGTTTTTATTGTGAAAGAGCCAAAAGGAAGTGCTGTGTACACAACCCTTGCCGATCAGTTTTGTATTCGCTTTACTAAGAAACCGGAAGTGGGATGCGCTAGCTTGACCTGGAGAGACGCAATTTGAATCTGCCATGTGGCTGCTATTTTTGAGTAATTAGAAGAGTTTTCTGGACTTTTAGCTCTATGGTCGTCAATGAACACTCGTCTATTGCTTTTGGATTAACTATGGATAATTTCTGCCCGAAGTCTGCCCTGCAGTAGGTTGTTTAAAGAACCTTTGAAGCAGTTTAGCACCGTAGCTTGTAGCATTCACTAGTCCAGCGGATGTAGCGCCGCCAACGGACTAGTTTTGCTCAGTCAGCTTTCTATGGAGACTTCTTTCTCATCATTCCGGACTGGATATGAAGATTGGTCGTTCTCAAAGTGCTAATAGACTGCTGGAAAAGTTCAAAGTGTGGATTTTATCTTTGCTTTCCTGGACATCGCTTGCTAAAGGCTAACCCTACATTCGCCAAAGTGGGAGGACCGAGCTGCCATCTGAGGACACTGTTTGGATTTCTCTTCACGTGAACTTGGACTGGAGGCTGTGAGTACTGACTGAACTACAAGCTCAGGGTTTATTTTGGTTTGCTCCTAGAGTAAAGCAGCCATTAAGTTTTGGGCCTCACCGCAGGCCAGCAACTATAGGGTTTTTCTAAACTTAATAACCAGGCAGGTGTGAGTGTGTGTGGCCCCTTACATAGGTTATTATTTTAAGTTAAGAAACATATTATTTCAAGTTAAGAAACGTATTATTTTAAGCCAAGAAACTGAGAAAATACAGATTTCAGAAGCAATTATGATTTATTGTTGGTTTACTTGTTATAATGTTGATTTTAAAAATGTTCTGTAAACTTGAAGTTTGCATTTAACTTAAAAGTATGATCATTTAATCTGATCTTGGTTTCTCTGCATGTAAGATCGTAATAAGAGTGGGTATCGAATATTAAAGGGACACTTGGGATTTTTTACACAGTAACATAGAAGAAGCAGTATCTCTTCATTAGCTCTCAATATAAAATTTAAGAACCTAGAGGCCCTTTCCTAATATAGTGGGTAAAGGTGGGCTACAAATATGACTAAAGCACCTGATAATGTAGCAAACATAAGAGAATTCTACATAATCATTTGCATGCATCTCCAAAAACAATTGAAACTGATTTACTGCACAAGTGACACAATGATGTGAAGATTGAACAAGTAGTTTTGAGAATTTCAATTCTGATCTGAGAAATGAACCAAAGCAACTGAGAAAAACTACAATAGTTGCATACGAAAAGGGTCCTAAAAAGTGGGACGGCTCGTCTCGTTTATTTGGGGATCTTTCCCGGGATAAGTCAGTGGAAACACCACAAAATCCATGCCTTACCCAGACGAACCGAACTGGTCTGCTTGGTGGAAATGCGGTTTTAGAACCACCCTCTCATCTGAATATTATTTTCTGCTGTATTTCATGCTAGCAGTGTCTGCTACATAAGATAAGACATAAGATAAATAACCGTGAGAGTAGAGGGCTTTTATTTACTTATTTATCAATATTTAATTCTATTTCCACATTTATGTGGGTGCTTGACGTGACGCTCCATTTTGTGTCCTTTGTGACAAATATAAGTAATAATTTATAATACTTGATTAAAACCCCTATTTTTTCCTTTACAGTATAAACTTCCAGAATAAATACATCTGTAGTTAATGAGCTTTAAAATTCAAGTATGAAAATATACTCCCACCGAAAAAATCTGATATCTGTCTGCATTCACGCTTTATTTAGAGAATTTTCAGCGCATTACTTTCACACAAAAACACAGCTGAATAAGGCTCTTGCTCTCATCGTGTCTTAAAACGGAGCTACCTCCGCTGCAGAGCCACAGCTGGCTACGAGGCGCTCGCCACTTAGTATATCAGTCCGCGCGCACGGTGTGCCAGATATAAACAAACGCAGGTAGTCTGCCAGGACGAATCATGCAATAACAACGTAAAGATGAGTGATTATGAGAGCGAGGACGACCTGCCGTTCACTTTGCATTCCATTCCTATATTGTTTATATCTGTTTGTTTATATCTGGCGTGTCTTTTTGAAAAAAATATCTGAAATTATAAGTTCAGGTTCTTTCATTCTCCTTGTTTCAAGGAAGATGTCTTCTAATGTTTCTTTGAGTTCTATTTTATTAATGGTCTTTCAACCAATATTAAAAGGAGATATGCCTTTTTATGTTGCTGTTGCACTTTAAGTTGATTTTTGGTTCATTGTTAAATTTTAAAGGAAGGAGATATGCCTATATAGGGTGCGCGTCATTTTAATTATATTTGCCTTACCCCACATGGAGAGATAAAGTGGGGACCACCGTGTCACATCAGCTTGCAAGCTCTCTGTTAAAGGGTCAAAAATTTTTTTAATCAAATCAGCTAGCACAGGTGGAAATGTAATACCTAGATACTTAATGCCTTTCCTACCAAATTGGAAGAGAGATTTAGGGCAGTATGGTGTAAGAGGAAGAGCCTCAGACTTTGACCAATTTACTTTAAAACCTGAAACGGGAGAAAACCTATCTATAATTTTAAACAGGGAGAGGAGAGAGGATCTGAAACAAATAAGAGAATGTATATAGCATTAATTTATGGCGATGCTCTCCAACTAAAATGCCTGGAAATGTAGGCTCACTGCGGATAGCCACTACTAATGGCTCCAGCGCAACAGCAAAGAGCAGGGGAGAAAGAGGATCTAGTGCCTCTAGTGCCTCTACCTAGTTCAAATGGAGAGGATATGACACCATTAGTGAGAACAGAAGCTGTGGGACGAGTGTAAATAAGGCTGACCCAATCTATGAACCTCTGGCCAAAACCAAAAGACTCCAGGGCAGAGAGCAGGGGTGCTTCCCAATGTGCCAAAATGCAGTCTCCTATCTCCTCTCTCCTCCGCGACACCGGAAGTACTTTGTGAGCAGCCATGTTGGAGGACATTTCAAAGCGCCAAATGTGCTCCGAGGAGAGAGGAGAGAGGAGACTGAGCTGGAGGAGGCATAATCGAGGAAACACAAGAGCAGGCTTCGCGGAAGTCTTTTCACTGACAGACACGCCCCCTTGTGACGTATCAGAGCCGACTATAAAGCGTCGGCTGTCCACATGTGTGAAACGTGAGCTCCATGGAGCAAGATAAGCTGTCTAAGTGTAAAGTCTGGCTCACACTACAGGATTCTCGCCCCGATTTAACCCAGATTCGGTCCTCCCGACAGTTGGGGAAGAAATCTGGTCGTGGACTAAAATCGGCCGACGTTCGGGCAAGATTATCTTCTAGTGTGAGCGGTTGACAGATGAATCTTTAGCCCCACGATCGTCTCACAGACTCGTCGGAGCCGCCCCGATAATTTTCATGTTTGATATTTATCTGGATGATTACAACATTCATTCTCACTGAGGATGACAACAGACAATTAGAAAGTGCCCCAGAGACCGGACAACAGACAACACACACAAGCTGAAAGTGAAACTCAAAGGGTCCGGGTCAGCTGACTGCGCACTCCACTGGCCCACTCGAGCAAGTTCAATAATAACTTTAAAAATAACACATAACCACGCCATTTTCATACAGTAGCAAACTGTTGTTTTATCAGTGATGGGTGTGAGATCATGCCATTATTGGCTGATACAGGAACAGTTTCACCTCTGTCCTTCTGTGTGCGCGTAATGGATGAAAGGCACCGCTGCAGACAGCTCCACTTCTCTCTCCTCCTGTCCCACCAGTGCGCTAAGCAGTGCTTATAGCAGAATAAACACATTATTTATGAACACAAAGTGGCCCCAATATAAGACTTAAAAACTATCAATCTGGGCCTGGGAAAACGTGACATTTTTCTTTTTCATTCATAAACATATTCATGTTAAACTGATCTAAAAGTGAATATGAATTTTCTGCGGTTGAGCGCCCTGTTGTTTACATTATTTTCCTTAGTTTAGTTTGTCTCGTGCGTTCAGACCGGTTTATCCAGCTGTGACGCCGTCATCACTAAAATACGTAGCTTCATGTGATGCTCCGGAGGAGAGGACATCTCAATGCTCATAAAATGAACCTCCTCGTCTCCTCTCTACTCTCTTCGTTTCCTCGCGTCTCTGGCATGCATCTCTGGTGGGCGGGACTAAGACGCAAGTGGAGGAGGCGAGTGGAGGAGGCGAGGATGGAACTTTGGAGCTTTGAGGAGCACCCCAGGAACTGCCACTCAACCCTTTCAAAAGCCTTCTCGGCGTCCAAGGAGATGGCTGCCACAGGGGAGGTGTATATGGAGATAATTTTGTTTATTTATTATTCAATCAAAAAGAATAGATTTGAAACCAAAAAAAGAGATTTGTAATCAAAAGACAATAAGTAGGAAATGAAAAAAAAAAGTTGAGATCAAAACAGAGCAGGTTGCAATTGAAAAAAAAAAGTTGAGATCAAAATACAACAGTTTGCATTTGAAAAAAAAAAGTTGAGATCAAAATACAACAGGTTGCATTTGAAAAAAAAAAAAAAGTTGAGATCAAAACACAACAGGTTGCGATTGAAAAATTAAACTGAGAACCTATTTCTTTCCATTTTGCTTATAAATCAGCCCTCTTTGCTTTCAAGTTGAAAACCTTCTCTTGCAAATCATTCCTTTTTGTTTGCAAACTCCAAAGTTTTGCTTGCGAATTCTACTGCACTTACTGGGCGGGGCCTACGCTGGTGGATGACAGAATAGTTTCTATTGGTTGGTTTGACCTGGCTTTACCGAGTGCGAGCGCCAGCTACCACTTCCTTACACAACGCCTGGAGGTAAGTTGATAGCCTCTCGCTAGAGTCTGCTGTACACTCACAAAAACAACAACAACACAATATAATGAATTATAATGCCCTACTGCTGCAAGCACGCTTATTAGCATGGTTGTCTCTGCTAGTCACGGCCTGAGCATAGTTACATTAGCTAAGATAGTGAGTGATTAAAACACTGTTCCACGGTACACGCGGGGGCATGGTTCCTACACCACAGCACAGGGTTTCTCCCAGTGTATTATAAGCCTGGCGGGCCCGCCAGGCTTTACCTGCCTCCCAACACCAGGCTAAGCTTTTTAATTCACTTTTGGCACTCCATTAACACATGATCAGGTGTCTTTTTCATCACCTGACAACGTTACAACTTCGTTGAGCAGAGTTGCGCCTAACCAGACATGTCACGGACGTATAACGTATAACATTTATGTATAACATTTTAACACCAGTCAAAGCAGAGTGAGACTGCTCAAGACACTCTTGAAATGTTGTTCAACCAATCACATAAATAAATAATTATAATACTGTTTGCACTAAAAACTTCAGGACAACTGTCTGGTGTAGCATTATTTCGTCTCTCTCTGTCTCTCTCTGACACACAGTGACACACGCCTTCCTCCGGTCAGTTGCCATGACAACGTGACTCTCACTGATCAATAGTTTGACCTGAGTGAAAACAAACGCGAGCCCTACGAGCTGAAAAATCAAACGATGGATCATTTTCACATGTGGTGAAAGCATCTAAGCTCACAGAAGCTTTGAGCTCTGCGCTAACAGCTAGCAGCCATGCGACAGCGGCCAGCTGAGCCTTGCCGAGCCGCGTCTCGGTTCTCGTTAACGGCACCGCGGCCCGCTCTGTGCAGACCTCTTTGCCAGCCGGTGAAGCAGCGGTCTGCTGAGCATGACGTCCGTCAAATGCAACCTGTTGTATTTTGATCTCAACTTTTTTTTTTTCAAATGCAAACTGTTGTATTTTGATCTCAACTTTTTTTTTTCAATTGCAACCTGCTCTATTTTGATCTCAACTTTTTTTTTTCATTTCCTACTTATTGTCTTTTGATTACAAATCTCTTTTTTGGTTTCAAATCTATTCTTTTTGATTGAATAATAAATAAACAAAATTATCTCCAAAGGTGTAGTCCTGACAGACCCACTTTATATCAATAAACCTTCTGATATTGTCTGCAGAACAGGGAGGATGTATAAAGCCAACCTGGTCAGGATGGATCAGGGAAGTTATAACTTTGCATAGTCGGTTGGCTAAGATTTTGGATGATATTTTACTTATCGCAGGACGTCAGACTTATTGGTCTGTAGTTTTTGAAATCCAAGGGATCTTTACCAGCTTTTGAAATAAGAGTAATAGCAGCCTCTGTCAAAGAGGGAGGAAGTCTGCCCTTGTCAAATGCTTCATTATAAGTTTCTAAAAGCAAAGGTGCTAGCTCTGCAGAATATGCTTTATAAAACTCTGCTGTAAAGCCATCTAAGCCTGGAGCTTGTGTGACCGCAACTGTACCGTGCTCAAGCACAATTCCCTTCCGTGCTTCGGCACGCTTCGAAGAGGTGGGCTTCGGCACGGTTTACTTCATGCACGAGCACAAGCACGCGGACAGCGAGTGCGATCCATTACGTATAATCACCGCGAGCGCATCTCTCGACGATCATTTTAAACAAAGCAGGGTGTTAGAGGGCTGTGTCGGGCAATAATGACTTAATATAAGTCCTAAAGTCTCTAAAGTTGTAGCAGTGCTCTCTGTGTCTCATTGTGCTGACTCTGATGAGATCGTGCTTCATGTAGCCTAAACAGATGCTTCACGATGACGAAGGCGGGCAGTACGCGTGTCTGATACCCGCTAAAGTCTTGTTCATATTGGGGTAGTGTGACCGCCGGCCGTACTCTCCAGCTGGGGAACAGCGCTGCAGGGGGGCAATCGTGCTTAAGCACGGCACGTTTTGGATGGCCAGTGTGACCGCGTCCTAAGAAAACTATTCTCATGAACTTGCAATCAAAACAGGCAATAAATATTACATTCTGGAAAAACCTCCTTGCCGACCACATATCAATGGAAAATCTAACTGAATCAAACAGGCAAAGGACCGAAGACCAGGACTCAATCTGGCAACCTTTTCTAGCACATCTATATTCCTAACCAAAGATCCCTCTCATGTAAGCTAGTACTGCCCCCTCGTGCTCTGTTCTCTCGTTTTTTGTTTTTTTTTCTTCTGGTTGTTTTTTTTTTTCTTTTCCCTCTCCTCTACTGGTTTTATATACCATAGATTCCTGAGAACTAAAGGAGAGGAAATAGCACAGCTTCATGGGTCCCAAAGGAGGTAAATATACTCTGGTGATGGTGGTCGGGGACATCTTTCCACCTAGATACCCAGGTTAACCCACTACCTTGTGGGGCTAACTGGCCTAGCGGCCTCCTCTGGGGTGCTGCGGTGCTCGGTGCCTTCCCTCCTGTTCCCTGTGGCTGCTGGGTCCATGTTCAGTCTGCAGGGTCTGGGGATGGCGCTGGCCTCCTCTTGCGGTGGTGCCTTGGCTGGCCCTGGGGCTTGGGTGTGGTGGGCTCCTCTGCACCCGTGTCTTTCCTTCCTGCTGTCCGCCCTGCGGCCCCTCCCCTCCTCCTTCCCCCTCACCTGCTCCCCCCTCTCCCCTCGCGGGGGGTTGGGGGCCCCTGGCCGCCAGTGGGTCGGCCGCTGGGGCCTGGCATACCTCCAGGGGGGGCTGCGACATCTGGGCTGTACCACTGGGTCTGGGTGGGGCGACTCCAGATCCTGCCATGAAGCAGGAGACAATGGCGGTGGGTGTCCCCTGGTGCTGGTCCTACCTCCCCCGGTGGCTCGGGCAGGGGGTGGGCACCAGGGACTCGATGTTTGGGTGCCCTGGGGTCCTCCCCTGGGGGGCAGTGCCCTTGGGGTAGCCCGCCTGAGGTGGGTCCCTGGTGGGCGCTGGGCTGGTGGTTCTGGTGCTCTGCGGTCTACAGGCACATTCATAACACTTAGGGTTCTGGGGGTTGGGGGTAACAGGGAGAGCGACCAGCCCGACCCCTCTGTCTTTTCCGTCCTCCTGTTTTAACTGCACTACATACATTACTTGGAGTAGGGAAGGGGGTGGTTGGGGGGATTGGTGGGTGGGCGCAGTCTGTTTTAGGCTGTGGCCACTTTCTGCTCCCCTCCCGCCTGCCCCACCGATCCTTTGTTTTTAATGCAACACAACATCCACTTTTTTGGGCCAGGCAGGGAGAGGGGGGGTTGGTGGACCCCCACTCGACCTGTTCTTCCCCAGTTTTAATGCACCACATTACACCTAGCTGCACTATTCACGGTGTAGGGATAATGTAGCCTGTCTGGGACCAGGTTACAGAATAGTGAGGGGGTTGGTGGGGGTTGGTGGTATAGAGTTTGTCACTGGCATAGGCTTGGTGTGGCTGTGGGGGTTGGGCCTCGCTGGTCATGACTTTGTAGGGGGCGGGTGGCGCCGGCGGCTTCCGTGGTTCGGCTGGGCTCCAAGAGCTGCGGGTCTGGCGCAGGCCCTAGGGGGCTGGTAGGCCCGGCTGGCTCACGTACCCCTTGGTGGGCTGCAGTGCGTGATCCTTCGGTCTGTTGCTCGCTAGGGGCCTTGGCATGACGGGCTCCCTATGGGGTGCTGTCCTGTGCAGGTTGCCGGGGGGCTACCCTGTTGCTTGGGCAGTGGTCTCCAAGGCCTCCCATGGCCTCGGATTTTCTGGGGGACGGGCCGGGACCTCCATCTCACCGCTACATGCCCACATCTTGCCCCACCTGGCCTGGCTGTGGTTCGTGGCCTCCCCTCTGTGGAGGGGTCTGGTCCTGGGGGGGCTGGCTCTTGGGTAGCTTGGGGCCTCCGGCCTGCCGCGGGGGTGGCTGGGTGCTGGGGGTGGGGGTGGCTTAGGGCCAGGCAGAAGGGTGGTCGGGGAGGGCGGGTGTGATCTGCAGGGGGGGCCGCTGCTCTAGGCCCTGGGTGCTGTCTTTGGTATCGGCGGGGAGGCAGGTCTGTGCCCCCTTGAGTCCCGGGGTTGTCCCTGGGCCTGGCGGTTTGGGGACTGTGTGGGGGGGCCCGGATGCCCTGGTGGCCAGGGGGGCGCCCCTGGCTGTGTTTTACTTACTTGGATATTCGGTGACCACCTCACACGCATGCAGATACTCAAGCTTCTGGCGAGACTAACTAAGAGTTTTGATAGATCCCGTCAGAGCATGCTGAGTCGGGTACTATTACACATCTTCTCACATCCTGTGATGCATGCCACTTCTTCTCCTATCCACGTAGGCCCACACTCCCCACACTATCAAGACCCCACATTTCTGGTGCCCCTGGTTTCGTACAACCTTTACTTCCTGTATTGCATTAGCCCAGCACTTGAATTGCTATCTTAAATCAACAATAGTAGACGTTTGTCCTCCCTTCTGTTTGTCTTGTCTCGTCCTGCCTGTCATTATTTCCCCTTCTTTTACACTGTGGTGTGGCACGGCCCTCCCCTATAGCTCACATCAGGGGTTAAATAAAGTTTAGAATGATGGAGTAGCCTACAGGGAGGGCTGGTGATGGTCACTATAGCAGTTAATCTGACTGCTTGAAAAAAAATGCATTGGTCTTTTCAACGCTGTCATATGACACAGTGCTCAGCAGAAAAGATAATGCAGACAAGGGGAAAAGAAGAAAAACAAAAAAAAAAAAAGGAAAAGTTAATCTAGCAGGCGAAAAACTTCATAATTCTAACAACACATTCTTTCTGTAAGGACACCGACACAAAGGAGAAGGCATGGACTAAAGGCGCTTAAGTTTGGAGAGGGCAAGATGAGCTTAACATTAGAGGTGTCCCAGTCCGATATTAATATCGGATATCGGTCCGATATGCAGTCTATTCCAGACTCCGCTCCTGCTGTTTTTATTTGATTTACTTAGGTTATTTTCTGGGTCTTCTAATTTATTCTTTATTTTATTCAATTACTAGTATTTTTTATGTTTAATGTTAAAATTTCTGTTTCCCATTGGTTAATAATAAATGGGTCAGTTTTTCCTCATACCTACTGTTGCTGACTACTGTTCTTTGTTTGAATAATATCACTTAATCAAGCCTTTTCCAACATGTCAGACATACTACAAAATAAGTAATCAAAGTAGGCATGTTTAATGCTGATATCATATCGGATAAATATCTGTATCGTATCGGAAATGAAAATGTAATATCGGGACATCCCTACTTAACATACTAATCAATTACCATGAAGGTGTGTCGTCGTGGGTGGGATTCCTGCTGAAATGTGGTTTTCCTGTGATCTTGTAATCTCGGGTATCCAGATGCTATGGGCTCTGCGCTGCTCTGCTCTGCGCTGCTCTGCTCTACGCTGCTCTGCTCTACGCTGCTCTGCTCTACGCTGCTCTGCTCTACGCTGCTCTGCGCTGCCCTGCGCTGCTCTGCGCTGCTCTGCGCTGCTCTGCGCTGCTCTGCGCTGCTCTGCGCTGCTCTGCGCTGCTCTGCGCTTCTTTTAAGCTCTAAATCCTTATGTGAGGACAATGATGCTGCAGTGCTACTTTCGCTCTCGCCATTGTTGTTTCGTACACAGCAGGAAGCGTCATATGTCATTGTGTCTCTGTACTGTAAATACCGTGAAATGACAAATTTATATTGTCAAAAAAATTATACCAGTATTGTTGTAAATGGTATGATATAGCACACCCCTGATGCTGCCACTGTTAATTTAACAACGTGCACTTTGTGAAAAGTTCTATATATTTCACAATGATCTTATGTTCTCTTCTACAGTTTTTCACACTTGTGTTTGGTGTTAGTAGTATTGGTGTTTGGTCATCTACTTCATGCAAAACAAATCTGTTGTACAAACACACTGGAAACAAATCTTTTATTTATGTATTTGTGTATTTTTTTAATTTAAATTTCAGAACATTGTCACATTCAAACGCTTATATATCCACAGGTATCATGCTGGTGTTGGTCATGAAAGATGTTTGACAATAGTAAGGAGAATATGGCCTAAAAGGGAGTGAGTGACCCAAATAAATCGTAAACATAATTATATATTTATAAGTGCTGTCAGGCAATTAAAAAATTAATCTAATTAATTACAGGATTTGTAATTAATTAATGTAATTAATCACATTTTAATCTCACATCTGCTTAAGGTCCCAAAATAAAGAATCTGAATTCCAGGACATTAGAATTACATTAAAAGACATTTATAAAAAAGGTGGGAATACATACAACACATTTTGAGGTACCCTGAGGCATAAGGAACAAATGAAAAAAGTGTTATGGTTCTATCTTTACAAAATCTACACAGTCCTGCACCTAAGGTAAGCTGATTTGATTTTTAGGACGTTTTTTGCTTCTGTTCACATTTTTAATCGTTGCAGTATGAACTTCTATACTTCTATGAGGTCAGGAGAACCAGGGCTAAAGGCTAAAAACTGTGAGGAACTATGTACAAAACACTTTTTTCAAGTCTTGGATCAAAGAAAAGTGAAGTATTCTCAGTTTAACATGCTCTGAACACACAAACTGTTGTCATTGGTGCAGAGCAGCCCCAAGCTGAAACATGACACCAGGAAGATGGAAGGAAATTTTCAAAGAATTCTTTAGATTTAAATACAAGACCTTTTTCAATCATTCAGGGCTTGTTTGATGCAGTAGAGAGTGTAAAATGACCTGTTTTTTACAGAGTTGAGCTAGAGCAAACGGTTGATTTTCTGTAGATTTTCAAAAAGGACGTGTGAATAAACGAGATGTTGATGGCCGTCCCCTTAACAGCACTCTCTCTCCCCCCCCGGTTCAAAGCATGTTGCTAGGTGTGATACATTCAGGGACCGTTGGAAATTTGAAAATCTGACGAGAACACCACTTTTTTCATGTAGGACAAACGGTTTGTAAATGCTAGACATTTGAAAATAAGTGCGTCTTTGAACGCCTCCCGGGTTTGGGATCCAGATCAATCTGCGTTAATTTTTATGATGCGTTAATTTGCGGTGTAATCAATTAATCTAATTAACGCGTTAAAATGAAAGCCCTAATATTTATATATAAATAGAAAATAGAATAGAATAGCAAATACTTTATTTATCCCCTAGGGGAAATTCAGGAGTCACAGCAGCAATCAAGAAAACGAAAGTAGGAAAGTGTATAGAAAGTGCAAAAAGGTCTACAAGAAAATAGATGACGACAGCCCGTCCACCACTCTCCAGCCCAGCCAGTCTCCACCTCCACAGGGTCCAGGACTGAGCCTCCCCAGCAGTCTGTTCAGTCTCTGTCTCCTGGATCCTGTCTGCCCACAGCAGGCGAAGCTCCTTCAATGTGGCGCCGGCTTCCGATGTCAGCTCAGTCAGCCATGTCCGTGAACAGCATGATGCCACACTGCCCTCCGGCAGCCCCTCTGCTGCTGGGCTAGCACGGCTAGCTCGTCCATCCCCCGGAGCTAGATCCCACGTTCCCAACAACGATGGATGGAAGGACAGGTCCACGTCGTCACCTCCCAGCTCACACCCGAGGACCAGCACGTCGTCCTCACCTCATCCTCCTCACCTCGAGGGAAATCATCAAGCCCTGCTACAGTTAGCATTGACATGCTACAGGCTGCTAACAGCTAATTTCACATGTAAACAATGCAGCCATGGTTAGATGTAGGATCTCCAGACAAACACAGGCGAAAAGTAGTAAAAATATCGCTGAAGCCACAAAAAGTTTGGTGTCCATGACCAACAATGAACCATACAAAGTAATGATCCACTCCAAATACAAAGATGACGAAAAAGAGACGAAAAAAATTACAAGAAATGGACAAAGAGAGAGCTGCTTCAACAGGCAGCTACTTGGGCAGCGCCGAGTGTAGTGTAGTGTTGTTCTTGGTGTTGTAAATGATATAGATTTTAAGTATAATGTTGGGCTTTCCAAGAAATGTGTTTTAGGTGTTTGATCAGTTAGTGAGAAAAGGTGCAAATGTTCACAAGCTGGTCCATGCTGGTCCAGGCGATGCTACCCTCACAGCTCAGTCAGCTCCGGAGGTCCTGTAAAAACAGAAACAAAAGGTCACAACAAATGATTTCACTTGTAGTCCAGTTTGGATGAGGATCAAAGGGGCAGGGGAAACACAGGGTCTTGGAGCTTATGGAAAGAGGAAAGCAACAATTTAGGCTCAAAGTTACTACTGGTATCAAAAGACTATGCAAATATACAGCTACAGCACAAATTCACCCTTCAAGCTGTGAGGACAACCACACCACAAAGACCATCTCTGTGTGGACCAGCTTGTGAACACTTGCATAATTTCAAACTTACAGATGAAACACCTAATACACATTTCTGGGAAGCCTGACATGTTTACACTTTACACCATTCATAGCCACCCACTACAACACCATGGTTATATTTTATCAATAGTTGGGTTTATAATCTACTGGAGTCCCCCCTTTTTAGGCTCCGTACAGTTAACTTATCCCGTTTATGAGCAACACCGGCATTATACCTATGGAAATATAAATGTTTGAGTATGACAATGTTTTGAAGAAAAAAAAAGTAATCATCAGTGGCTGGATCTGTTTCTAGGGACGCAGATTAGGGCCATTTTGGACGGAGAAAACAATTTTGGGCAAATCGAGGTTAAAGTCATAATGATGAGAATAAAGTCGAAAAACAATTTGGAGATGAAGAGGTAATGACGAGAATAAAGTTAAAATGTCCAGATTAAAGTAGAAAGGACAAGAATAAAGTAAAAAAAATTGAGATAAAAGTCAAAACGACGAGAATAGAGTTGAAGAAAAGGTTGAAATGAAGAAGAATGAAGTCTAAAAACGATTTTGAGATTAAAGCCGAAATGATGACAATAAATTCGAATTTCAAATTTAAGGTCAAAATTTGGAGACTAAAGTCAAAATGAGAGG
Source organism: Halichoeres trimaculatus (assembly GCF_033239565.1). Lineage (NCBI taxonomy): Eukaryota > Metazoa > Chordata > Actinopteri > Labriformes > Labridae > Halichoeres > Halichoeres trimaculatus. Next base: position 165,739 of record NW_027437212.1, read on the forward strand.
GAGAAGTCTCAACAACCTGCCCTGATGTTTAGCGGTAGTACACTGAGTACACTCAGCTCCTCAACAGCCACAGGGAAAATTGACAGTAGTAGCAGCTGCCATACAGGACAAACGGCTGTCTTCAGGATCTGTGTATGTTCTGAAAATTGTTAGATGTTCTGATCAGGATATAAAGGATTTTAAAAAACAAAGAAAGAGTGAGCTTTTTGACTTTAATTTTAAAAATCAAAACTGAACATTGAAATTGGTGCTTAGGTTGTGCGCGCTGACGCACAGCCAAGCACTTAAGAGCGCACAGGAAAAATCCAGTGGAAATTCATGCGGTAGGGCTGGGTGATATGGCCTTGAAATAAAATCTCTGATTTTTTCACAAAAATTTCAAGTTACGATTTTTTGATGGTTTTTTTTTTTCCTTTTAAAGAAAACGATAAGTACAAATGACAGAGAAAACTCAAAACCAGTTTTGTTTTAATTTTGTCAAAAACCTAAAATGATAAAAGTAACCTCTATTTGACTCTTGGAATTAAAGTTTCAGCTCTTCTTCTGTTTCAATAACTTCACTTTGTAGTTATAAGGGAGGCACATTCACATTGAAAGCTGCACCATTTTGTACACTTTGAATTTAAAAATCCTGCTAGGAAAAGTGTGTACAGTACTGTGCCAGTGCACTACAGCACTGTTCTGTTATTTTCTGCTTTTTAACGATTTTAAAAAACCACTTTGTTTCTGTCTAGTTTTGTTTATTAAGGCTGTAGCCTGTTTATCCTGTATTTTAATACAGACAAATAAGTAAAAATAAATGCTATTTATTCAAGTGTGGGCTCACAAATGTCATGCCTCCCTGCATAAGTCAGTGCCCTGGTTGGGGGCACCCCAGTCTAAAAAGTCTGGTCCGCCCCTGCTTGACAGAGCGCGGCTCGATGCTGGTTCGTTATGTTGCTCTGCTCGTCAGCGGATGGATTACTGCTGAATGGAGGATTTAGTTGGTGGGACAGAGGGAGTTGCAGGGAAAGACGGAACTCAGCTTTCCCCAGGTAAAAGCCAAACAACTTCTCAGTCATGTCTGTCCAGGCAGTGCTGCTCTGTTCCATCGCCCATTGTCGTTCCGTCTCCCTCCCCGCAGTCTACTTTCACAAATCATGACCCGTCCATGTCACCATAAGAGGGGATTTTCTTAAGTAGAGTGGGGATGTTCTGAGAAAAACTAATGTATATTTCTTTACTATCTAATTTTCAAAATGATCAGAGTATTAACTTTGAAGAGCAGCAGGTTTTACGCGCTTCAGTCTCATTATTAATAATCTGCAGGTGAACATGAAAGGGTCCCGGCTTTGGAAATGTTTGAGTCAAAGATCTTAATCAAACTCCTGAAAGGTGACTGATAGAAAACAGAGGATTGGAGGAAAGGGATTTGAACGTTTACTGACGAGAGGTCTAGTTTATATTAACCTCTTAGGGCTGTTGATACAGACCATTAGGAACACGTGTCTGTCAAGGTGCTGGGTGTCAAAGACATTCAAGAACATTTTATGACACTTAGGTTTCTGTTGTTTTGTTAGTGAACTGTTAAAGCATGCTGCACACACGTGGAGTCAGCGCTTGCTGCGGTATAAAAGGTGCACAATAGCGGGGGAGAAGAATTCAAATTCAAATTTTTAAAATCATCCACAAGAAAAAGTTCGAATTAATCAATATAATCGATATATCGCCCAGGCCTACAGACTGTTTTGAACACTTTAAGATCTGTTTTTTTTTCTATGATTCATACCATGTGGGAAAGACAAAGCCAATGCTGTGTTCTAATAAAGTTTTGATCTTTCAGGTGGCTTGATAAATTGCAGAGGTCAAATCATTCACTGAGTAACATCGAAGAAAATGCCACACCTCAGATATGACAGTAGTTCAATTAAGAGAGACTTATACAACAGAAAAAGTTATGAACAGATTTAATGAATAAATGCATGCAAATGAAGTTTGGCGGTTAGAACCCATCAAGCGTTGAGCAAAATAATCAATGTAGGGGGTACAATGGCATTATGAATTATGATTATCACCCGTAAGAATACGTACCTGAGGGGGAGTCTGATGATTCTAGATAAAAGCAAAGAGATGGCATAGAAATAATGTGAAATAATACAAATAATTGGGGTAAGTGAAGATAGAAAGGGAATATGATGATTACAACTCAACCCATGATGTGAGCAATGACAGAGGTGAGAGGTCCGACAACCTTGGATGTGAGCAATGACAGTGTGCAGAGGTCCGACAACTTTTTGTCAGCAATGACAGTAAGCAGAGGTTCCACGACCTTTTGTCAGCAGTGACAGTGAGCAGAGGTCCGATGACCATTGGTGACAGAAGTGACAGTGTGCAGAGGTCCGATGACCTTTGTGTCAGCAACGACAGTGTGCAGAGGCCCCACAACCATATGAAAGGCAGCAATGACCTGAATTATGCAGCTGTGAATTAATAGTGATAAATGAGATAACTTAGTGACCCAATGTGAATCCGACCACCACCAGTTATATGTTTTGAATATTTTAACATTTAATACTCACATACTGGAAACTTTAGTGCTTTAGGTGCTGCTCTATTTTGCATAATCTGTTGAGCAGTTGCCATTCCTTGTTTTAGGGGTTAATTCTCTTCATGTATGTTTTCTTGTTTTGTAATGGGAGCAGGAGTAAGATGGAGTAGTAGGAATAGAAAGTCTTGTATCTTGTATGATACAGAAGTTAAGTTTTCCCAAGGGATTCTTTTGTTTTGTTTTGAGTGCATGAGAAGCAGAGGGGAACCCTCTGGGCCTTTCAAGGTATTCAGTGAAGGCCTAATAAAAATATTAAAAGAACTCCTTAATAGTTATTTTATTTCTTTATTTTGTTTTTATTTATTTATTTTACTCAATGAAATCATAGCAATGAGTTTTATATTATTTCTATAAACTTGTCCTGGCAAACAATGGGTTAATATAACTATATGGAAAATGGACCAATCACAATTTTCCTTTTGACGGTATCTGGGTAAATCAGCGACACATTCTGGCAGGCAGGGCCTTCAGTAACTGCAACGAATGCCTGTGTAACTCAAGGGAATGTGGACACAATTTGACAATGACAGCTGTCTTAGCCAATCATATCTATTTAAGTTGTGGGCGGGATCATTTCCTGTCATCTTCCGGGGATTCGCGAATACTTACCAAACACCCCTTCCCTGCTCCTCTGCACTCAGACGGGGCCATATTTTACTTGAAAAAAATCTGATATCGGTCTGCATTCACGCTTTATTTAGAGAATTTTCAGTGCGTTACTTTCACACGAAAACACCGCTAAATAAGGCTCTAGTTCTCATCGTGTCGTAAAACGGCGCTACCTCTGCTGCAGAGCCACAGCTGGCTACGAGGCTCTCGCCGCTTAGTTTATCAGTTCGCGCACGGCGTGCCAGATATAAACAAACGCAGGTAGTCTGCCAGGACGAAGAGACACGATGAGAACTAGAGCCTTATTTAGCGGTGTTTTTGTGTGAAAGTAGCACGCTGAAAATTCTCTAAATAAAGCGTGAATTCAGACCGATATCAGATTTTTTCGGTTGGAGTCCGTTTATTTGTGTTATTGGTCAAGTAAAAGATGGCCCGGTCTGAGTGTAGAGGAAACCGGTAGTGATGGTGAGATGAAGCCTCATGAAGCATCGAACCACTTAAGCCCAAGTGGTTTGAGAAAGGGTTCATCTCGCGAAGCTTCATGTGCTCATGAAACCACCTGCTGATCAGGCACACAATCACAGGCAGTTATAGCTTAACCACATAATGTGTGATTGAATTTCTGTGCCTATTTTTGCTCTTGGGAACGACTGTTAATTACAAAAATGAAAATAAAAAAATGTTCAACAAAATAAATTCTCTACATAAATGAACACATATTCATATAAAACAGCATTTTTTAATATTCTGTGTGTAAATTTCCCATAAATGGTAGTATCAATGATATGGCAGGTTGTGTAATAATGCTTTACTGTTGGTTTAGGAAAATTGCATGAGCTCAAACAGGCAGAGCACAGTAAAAGTGTGGAACTAGCGAGCACTGAATATGCTTATGGGCAATATAATATAATATACAGTACAGGGGAGATTTTACTCATTTTTATTTTGAAAACTAAAACTGCTATCCCAACTCTAGTATCAACACTATTAGTGACTGATCAACTCTATCAAAAGCCTACATTTTGAATAGGATAGAATAGAATAGAAAATACTTTATTTATCCCCGAGGGGAAATTCAGGAGTCACCGCAGCATTTAAGAAAACAAAAGTAAGAAAGAGCATAGAAAGTGCAACAATGTCCATAAGAAATTAGATGACGACAGCCCGTCCACCACTCTCCAGCCCAGCCAGTCTCCACCTCCGCAGGGTCCAGGACTGAGCCTCCCCAGCAGTCTGTTCAGTCTCTGTCTCCTGGATCCTGTCTGCTCACAGCAGGCGAAGCTCCTCCAATGTGGCGCCGGCTTCCGATGTCAGCTCTGTCAGCCACGTCCGTGAACAGCACGATGCCGCTGGGTTAGCACAGCTAGCTCGTCCATCCCCCGGAGCTAGATCCCACGTTCCCAACAACGATGGATGGAAGGACAGGTCCACGTCGTCACCTCCCAGCTCACATCCAAGAACCAGCACGTCGTCCTCACCTCCTCCTCCTCAGCTCGAGAGGAATCATCAAGCCTTACACCAGTTAGCATTCACATGCTACAGGCTGCTAACAGCTAATTTCGCATGTAAATGCAGCTATGGTTACATGTAGGATCTCCAGACGAACACAGGAGAAAAGTAGTCAAAAATATCGCCGAAGCCACAAAAAGTTTGGTGTCCGTGACCGACAATGAACCATACAAAGTGATGATCCACTCCAAATACAAAGATTACGAAAAAGAGATGAAAAAAATTACAAGAAACAGACAAAGACGAGAGAGCTGCTGCAACAGGCAGCTACTTGGGTAGCGCCTAGCAACCTGTGATGGATAAACGCCTAACTGTAGCTGTGAGTGAGTGAGGAGAAAAGAGAAGATCTTGTTGGCAGAACATAAATAGTAATGGCGGAAAGTAATGGAGAAGACTGTGTGGTTGCTGGATTACTTGAAACTCTGTTTTTTTTTTTTTGTTCAATTTTATATCTTTTTTTAATTGTTTGAAGTTGTGTTAGGTGTTGCAGTGTTCAGGCACATGATAAATTTGTAATCACACAAAACTATCAATATACTAAGCTTCCATGTCACATGATTCTGGCTATTGTTTTTATTTCTTTGTTTAATTGTTTATTGCCACGTGTGGTCCCATGGTCCTACTGGAGGCCCAGTGGCTGGGGCCACGGTTTGCCACTGATGAGAAGTATGTGTGTGTGTTTTGTCTCTCCTTGTATCTTGTTATCCCTCCTCCTTGTTTTTCTTTTTTCTTCTCTCTTTCTCTGTTTCATTTTCTCTCTCTGCTCTTTTCACAGCTCAGTCAGCCAGTTCTGTGAATAATCCATCTTGATGTCTGGTAGAAATCTTCTTTTCGTCTCATGGAATGTCAAAGGAATGAATAATGTCGTCAAAGTCAACAAGGTAATATCACACCTGCAACACCTGAAGGGGAGATCTGTGCTTCTTACAAGAAACTCACCTTCGCAATTCTGAAATATCTTGTGTAAAAAGGGCTTGGATGGGTCACTCATTCCACTCTGGGTTTACTGAGAGGGTAAGGGGTGCTTGCAATTGTTATACAACTCCTTCGAAACCTCTGTTACTATATCTGATCCTAACAGACGTGTTGTTATAGTCTCTGAGAAACCACCCCTGTAGTCCTGGCTTCAGTGTATGCTCCCACCTGGGATGATGAAAAATTTGTATCTTTTTTTTTTTCTTCTTCACTTAATCTTTAAGACCACCTTATCATTGTTTGGGGCGATTTCAATCTGGTATAAGACACCACACTTGATAGATCATCTGCTAAACATATCGCTCAAACAAAATCAGCTACCACCTTAAAATTTCATACAGACCATTTGGCATTGTCTGAGCCTTGGAGAACTAGGTTTCCTTACAATAAAGAATTTTCCTTCTTTTCTCATGTGCACCATAGCTTCTCGCAAATAGATTTCTTCCTACTGGATAATAAACTGTTGCACAGTACTGTTGCCTGTGAATATCATAGTATAGTCATCTCTGATCATGCCCTTGCCCCATTACTTTCTCCTGCTCACAAATTCTGGAAATTTAAGTCACAGTTGCTCTCTGCTAGCTAAATTTAAAGAATTTCTCATTTAGGAAATCAATTTCTTCTTTAACAATTACAATAATTGACATGCCTGATATCAGCAGTGATATGCTGTGGGATTCTTTTAAAACATATTTACGCGGGCAGATCATCCTATTTGTTTCCCATTCTAAAAAATCATAACTTTCTAAGTTGACAGAACTATCCGATGAAATCCGTATTTTAGATGCCCAATACGCCTCCAATCCCTCAGCTGCATTATACAAAAAGAGATTACAGCTACAGTTTCAATATGAATTGCTATCAACCAGCAAAGTTGAGATTCAGCTTTTACAAACAGAGCAACGCTTCTTTGAACAAGTTGATAAACCTGGCAAACTATTAGCATATCAAGCCCGCTCTGCAACTGCCTCTAAACTCATACCTAACATAGCACCCCCAGCTGGGTTAGTTACAACAGATCTGTAATAGCTAAAGCCCAATGCTTAGCTACCTTGGCGGCTAATATGGCTTGGTAACTGACGCGCTGCGCCCTCCACACCTGTACTGTGTATGGATAATGTCCGACATCATGTCTTGTATTTCTTTTGATTTATTTTCTCACCCAGTGGAGTCCACAATCATTCACAAAGGTCCACTATGTACTCGGCTTCACACAGTTTTACATCCGTTTTACATGTACGGCGTTAAGGAGCAGTGGCCTCACGGCGCTGCGGTCAGAAATCGTACGTGCTCCCCACCGCCTAGCAACACCCGCTCCCACCAAAGGTTCCTACCTAAATACAATTGCATCTATGGCCCCCCAGTGCCATAGCACCCTCTAGTGGATATACTGGGGGTAACACCCATCAAAAAACATGAACCAGTAAAATGGCCATTACAAGATCCTAGGGAAATTTTTAATACTTTCTCTAATTATTATTTAACACTCTACTCGTCCGAAATCTCCTTCCACAACTGGTCAGAGCCAAACCCCCTAGACTACTTTACATTCCCTCAAGTAGACAACAATGTGTTTAGTAATCTAGGAGCCCCCATAACATTTGCTGAGGTCCAAGAAGCTATCGGGTCTTTACAAAGCTCCAAATCCCCTGGACGGATACTCCACAGAATTTTTCAAAACCTTTTCTAGCAAACTAGCTCCCATCCTAGTAAGGGTATTTAATGATGCATTTGCAAGAGGGAAACTTCCTTCTACATTCTCAGAAGTGTCAATAACCTTGTTACTTAAGAAGGATAAAAATCCTCTCCACTGCAGCAGCTATAGGCCCATCCCCCTCTTAAATGTTGACTCTTAAAATTGTCCAAAGTGCTCGCCACTCGTCTCCTGAAGGTCACCCCTACGCTAACGAACCCGCACCAGACCAGTTCATCTCTGGTCGACAATCTTTTTCAGTAATACTAGAAGATTATTCAACATCATCTGCTCTTCTTCAGACTCCATCCAGGCTGAAATCATCCTATCTCTAGACGCCGAAAAGGCTTTTAATCGGGTCGAGTGGAGCTACTTGTTCCATATTCTAAGTAAATTCAGTTTTGACTCCAACTTCATATCATGGATTACATTTCCCTTTACATTTCCCCCTATGGCTAAGATTAATATTAACGGTATAAAATCTAATTCATTTCCTTTATCCTGGGGCACTCGTCAGAGATGCCTGCTTTCCCCATCTCTGCTTGCTCTAGCCGTCAAGCCCTTAGCCGTATGGCTTCGTTATGAAGATAAATTTGAAGGGATTTTCTCGATTTGGCTTATTTCTTTATGCAGATGACCTTCTGCTTTACATCACCAATCCAACTTCATCACTTCCTGTTATCTTGGATATTCTAGAACAATTTATGAAATTATCTGATTATAGAATTAATAGGGATGTCCCGATATTACATTTTCACTTCCGATACGATACCGATACTGCAGCATTGAGTATTGGCCGATACCGATATTAATCCGATATGATATCAGGATTAAACATGCATACTTTTATTACTTATTTTGTAGTATGTCTGTCATGTTAGAAAAGGCTTGATTCAGTGATTTTATTCAAACAAAGAACAGCAGTCAGCAACAGTAGGTATGAGGAAAAACTGACCCATCTATTATTAACCATGGGTAACAGAAATTTTAACATTAAACTTAAAACTTACTAGTAATTGAATAAAATAAAGAATAAATTAGAAAACCCAGAAAATAACCTAAATAAATCAAATAAAAACAGCAGGAGCTTATATCGGAGTGCTTATATCGGAGATTTTAGATGCATTCCGATACGATACCGATATTTGTTTTTTTTGCTGATATTGGACCGATATCCGATATTAATATCGGACTGGGACACCTCTAAAAATTAACCTACATAAAAGCGAGTACCTTCCAATTAACTCCACTGCAGAGAACCTCCCTCTCGCTCTCTTTCCTTTTAGGAAAACAATCCAAGGATTAAAATATTTTGGTGTTCTTGTAACAAAACCATTCTCGGAGTATTTTTGCAAAAAACTTTCAACCTTTACTTGAGCACTGCAGATCAGATCTGACTAGGTGGTCCACTATCCCTTTACCTTTACCAGGTCGTATCAACCTGATCATAATGACGGTACTTTTCCCTGCTTTCTTGATATCTTTCAACATGTTCCAGTGCTCATCTGCGAATCTTTTTTTTCTTCACTTGGCCAGCTGATTAATTCCTTTTTTTACGGTGCAATAAATAAGCTAGAATAAAGATCAACTCTCCAACTTCCTAAATCTCGCTGGGGTCTGGCCTCACCTGATTTTTGCAGATACTACTGGGCTAGCAATATCAGCAAATCCTTTATTGGAATGTTAAGATGGCTCCTAATAATCACCCTCTATGGGCCTACATGAAACAAGCCTCCTCACCCGTTGCGTTATGGTCAGTGCTTTGTTCACAGTTAAGTTCACCAATCAAGCGAATAGCACAGAACGCCATTATTTCTGAGACCTTGAAAATTTGGAGTCAATTAAGGAAACAATTTGGCCTACATTCCTCATCGAAACCTGCTCCAGTTTATCAAAACCTTTTATTTCTTCCATCCTGCTCCGACTTAGCTTTTGAATCCTGGTCAAATAAAGGTCTGCAAATTCTTGATGACTTTTATATCGTGGGTGTTTTCCCTTCATTTGCAGTACTATCAAAAAAAATTCTCTACTTTAATCTCACTTATCCTGTTTTTTCAGATCCGTCATTTGTGAAAAATCAATCCCCCTCCCCCAGAGACCTTGATGGATTCCCTTCTTGACCAAAATAAACCATAAATCCCAGACCCCAGTCTTGTAAAACTCAATATTCAGAATAAACCCCACCTCCCTCCACTCCCTCAGGGCTATTTGGGACCAGGACCCCAGAATCACAGTCTCCGACGAACAATGGAACTGCATACTTAACCTTGCTCATACTTCCATATGCGCCAGACAACAACTTCAACAATGTAAGATTTTACGCAAGAGACACCTCACTAATGTGAGACTAGCCAAAATCTATCCAGATAGAGACGACTCCTGTAACAGGTGTAAACTGTCTCCAGCTGACCACATGCATATGTTTTGGTCATGCACTAAACTGACTGATTTTTGGGGCACCATTTTTGATACGTTAGGGAAAGTCCTTGGCTGCACTGTGAACGCCGACCCTCTTATTGCTCTTTTTGGACTGCTTCCATCCTCTGGCTGGTCAAAATTTTCATATCGTATTTTTGACTTTTCTACCTTGCTAGCAAGTAGGCTCATTCTTCTTAAATGGACTCATTTATACCCACCTACACATAAAAGATGTATTCAAGAAATTTTACATTGCATGAGACTTGAGAAAATCAGATTCTCCCTGAAAGGTTCCCTTAAGACCTCCCATGAAATCTGGCAACCCTTTTTACCTCATATAGATACCCTATCATTGAGGCTGAAAACCTATGAACTACTGACTTGCTGATTTTCTTTCTTTCTTTCTTTCTTTATTTTCTTATTTATTTATTTATTTTCATTATTTGAATATTACTACATACTTAAATGCATATTTCTCCTTTCCTCTTTTTCTTTCTTTTTCTCTTGTCTTTCCCTTCCCCTTCATTTCTGCGATACCACTTGTCCACTTGTTGATACCCCATGTCGATTGAGTGTGTTGTCTTGTCTCTTAGTTCTTGTAGTGTGAATAAGTGTGATTGAATATAATATTTTTGTTCCGAAATTGTTCTGCTTTGTGTACCTAAAATGTCTTTTTCTTTCCTGTACACATAACAGAAAATATAATGAAAATCTTTGACAAAAAAACACACACACACACACATTATGGCTCTGTGATAGGTTGCAGGTCTAGAAAGAAGTGTCTGAGTAAAATCCTAAAAAAGAACTAGCATAAAAGAATAGCTCCCTAAAGGATCTTAAACCCCTTAAAACACTTAAAACCCACAAAGAGAAAAGAATAAAACTGGTGTTTTGTGTTTAAAAAGTTCCTTGACCCAATTATAACCGTGTCCAAGGTTCAATATAAAAAGGTCCTGTGAGGGTACTTAACTCAGAGAGGGGTGCATCCAACATTGCTTCTCCTCAAAGCTAATGCCAGTGCCTCACAGCAACGGTCCCCTTGGCAACTCCACGGTGACTCCCCAACATCAGCCTCCTTCTCTTCACAGGAAACCGTAAAGGCCCACAACTGGCTGCTGCTTCTTCTTCCTAGAGCAATCGGGTCTTTTCAGGGTTACTTCTCGTGCTTTGCTTGCGGTCTTACTGTCGTCCCTCTCTGCTATCTGCTGCTCTTTTTAGGTGTCTGTCCTGAAGTCCTGCCCGCCGGTCTCCTATGAGCTGGTTTTAGGGGGGGATACTTCAGGGCCAGTCAGAAAAGTCATTACCTACCCACACACTTCATATAACACCACATGCAATAAAAATGTAAAAGACCAACTCGTCACACAAACACAGATTCCGAAGATTGTCGTTTAGGCTCCTGTATGGCAGCTGTTACTACTGTCAGTCGTGTCTGTGACTGTTGAGGACCTGACTGTACCCGGCGTACTGCCGGTAAACATCAGAGCAGGTTATTTTGTCTTTTTTTCTCGTCCTTTCGACTTTAATCTCAAATTACTTTATTGACTGTATTCTTGTCATTTCAACTTTATTCCCGTCATTTTGACTTTGATCTTGAATTTGTTTTTCAGCTTTATTCTAGTCATTTCCACTTTGATCTTGAAATTTCAATTTTATTCTCATCATTTCAACTTTATTCTGCATTCCATTTGTATTCGGAAGTCAGAATTTGCGAGTTCCAGTTGGGAATGCCCAACAGGAACAGCTCCTGAAGTCGGAATTTCCGACTTGTAAGTTGGAGCACTCACACCAACCCCGAGTCCCCAGTAGGAAATTCTGAGTTCAGTTGTACAATGTAAATAAGCTTCTATTATATTCTTTTCTAACAATTTCTGACTAGTGTTTGTTGCAATTAAGCAGCTTTGTATACATAGTATAATTCAATGTTTATATACAGAAATACTGCTGTTATGCCAAGTTTTTTTTCCGACTTAGCAACTGGAACGCTGAACCTCGGAGATGACACCCCACTCCCGACTTCCAGCTCTGAGTACAAATGGAATGCAGCAATAATCTCGACCTGCCCAAAATTATTTTCTCCATCTCAAATGGCCCTAATCCACTTCTGTAGTTTTCACAGACTGCCCAACAGATTTGCTTTGCATAAAGTAGAGATGATAACCAAATGTATGGAGCTGAGTCAAGGCCAAAAGTTTTGTAAATAAGAAAAAAAAAATCATTAAAAAAAAAAATTGAAACAATATTTTTTTTAGTTTGATCCTGATTTAAAAATAATAAAATAAAACAATCCTGATTTTAAAAATAAATAACACACTAAACCAAAACAAAAAAATAAGCAAAAGCAATTCTTTTTCAATCCAAAAATAGTCTTGATTCACCTCTTTAATGTTTTTAAACAAATCAATTCAGTTTTTACTCTTGATTTTTTTAACATTTGAGGTGTTTGTTTTTTCTGGTGCAATTTTCTTTTTTATAAAATCTCCCTCAGCCTGTTTTTTTTTAGGCATTCAAATCTTCATTTTGGGTTTCAGATATTTTTTTCACTTTCGGATTGTTTTTTTCTTCAGATTCAAACTTTTGGCCCTGTTTTGGTGCGGGGAGCTTGGTCTTGACTGAGAAGGGTGTGGGATTGTGAGTGACAGCATCAAAGATGGCTCAGAGCCTTCCTTGGTGCTGTTGCTTTCAGGAAGCGTAGGCACTTAAAGGAAAAGTTCGGTTTATACAGTTTTTACATTGTTTATAGAATGAAGTAGAACAAAATACTCACCCAGAAGGTTTTCCTGATCCAAGCAGTGCTTCAGGAGATATTTAGATCCAAAATCGTGCAGCGGACGTCCGTATAATGGGATCCATCGGGGCATAGACAGCACCGCTCCTAAAACTGCATTAATCGTCCAAAAACTCATGTTTTTCACCAATATTCCATCATGGTCCGCTCTGAGATAGTCCTCTGTTGCAGTCTTTGTCACTTCAGACAGCGCAATGTGGCTGTAATGACCTCTGAACTGACGAAGACTTTGTTTACGTTTGTCCCTCAAACGTACCAGTCGGTACCAACCGACTGGTACGAGAAGAGTACCAGTCGGTACTCTTCTCGTCCTCTTCTCGTTGCTCTTCTCGTAGCAACAGTGTCAACCACACGTCCTCACTAAGGCTGTGTCTGAAATCACTTCTTATTCACTATATAGTGCACTGTATAGTGAATATGTCATTTTGTAGTGCTGTCCGAATTCTCAGTAAGCATGGTCATTCAATATATAGTCCACTCAATGTATCCCACAATGCATTTTGTAAAGTACTGTATTAGAGATGCTCACTATAATAGCAATATATACCATCATGATTTCAAACTGAAGGAATGGCTGATTACATGATTAGTGATTACTGATAACATGAAAAATCTTTAAAAACTGTCAGAGAATGACACTAAGCTCTCTGCTAAACTTTCGGACGAACGTGTCTCACAACTTTGAGCAGAGAAACAAACAACACAGATGTTAGCTGCAAAATTTTTCATTGCGGATGATGCATTCACCGGACTTTGTAATTCTTAAATATAGCACAAGTTGCTGTGCAAATATATGGTTTATGAATTTTATAAATAATGTGTAATAAGTTATTCTATTTAGCTGTTGCGGAAAATATGCCAAGTATAACATTAGTTATCACTGAAATAAAAAACGTTTTGCAGTGTTTGAGAAAAGTAATTACTGTAAATCCCTAGCCGTCCATGAGCGACGCGAGTGTAATTATGTCACTGTTAGCGGCTGGTGAGTGAGTGAGTAGTGTTGGAAATGTTGTTTTAATTTAGCTGATGTAGTCCGCTACATCGAATTCACTATATAGTGAGGAGTGAGTAGAGAATGAGTGAATGATTTCGGACACAACCTAAGATAAAAGTTTCTGTCTCCTCCTTGCTCAGAGTTGCTCTTACAACCTTCCTGAATCACTCTTGAGCTAAGACTCCTTGCTGGGAATTTTTAGTTAGGAGCTCTCTGAGAGGACTCTGAGAACCTTTGTGAATATGGGCCCAGGTTATCTGTGTGTGTGTGTGTGTGTGTGTGTGTGTGTGTGTGTGTGTGTGTGTGTGGTGTGTGTGTGTGTGTCATGTTTTATTTATTTTTTTTGTATTTTTAGTATAGTATGGTAATAGTATTTTTATATTTCAAATTCGGAATTTATATTTCAAAATCAGATCTCTCCCATTTTTTTTCACAGGAAATATTGTTCTGGAAAGCAAAAGATACAGAGTTTGAAAACCTATGGCACAGCATCTAAAAGTTCGGAGGCCTTTTAGCATCTATGGATAACTGTTAAACCTGAATCCGGAGATAACCCCAACCTCTTCTGAAGAGTTTGACCTTGCCCAGGCTGGTCTTGGAAAAAGTCATTCCAACATGTCCAGGGATATGGACCATGAAGAGGTGATATATTAAGAAAATGCAACCGTTACATACAAGTGACTTGTTATGCAAATTAGTTGATTACTGATTTAGTGTTGTAGATAATCTACAAAACACAGCACTGAAGAGTGAAGAAGATTAAAAAACAAAAACATAATAGAGCTAACTGGGCTGGTGTCAGGGGTAGAAGGGTACAAATATCAAGTAGTAATGGAGCCATATGTGCTCCAATACAGCAGGGATAATCATTTTAGTCTGAACACTGCAAAGACTCAAAATCTTTCAAAAATGTCTTGTTCCTAGTTAAAATGTCATATCTGTAGTCAGAATTTAAAATTTATCCCCCAAAGTGACTTGATTTTACACTTGCTTGAAACAAATTTCCATTTGAAAAATAATTGCTGTTTAAGTACGCCAAAATGCGTTTTATCTGAGTACTCGCGTACTCAATGTAATTTTCAGTAGAGTACGCGAGTACTAAAATTTGATAGTTGCAGCCCTAGAGGAAACACGTGAGCTGGCTTTGCGGAAGTCTTGCCACTGACTGACACGCCCCCATATGGAATATCGCTCTCTGATTGGACGCTGCAGCAGCTCAGACTTCTGTACATGAAACTTCACAAACACAACAGAGTTTAATGAGAGAGAAAAGGCGAGCTGAGGACAGGTGCTGAGGATTGTTCAGAAACTGATCATATATCAGGTAATAAAGTGTTTGTTGAGAGTTTAAAGCACAAAACACTGAACACAACCATCATCAAATCAATATAATGGAGGATTTTTACTGAAATCTAATAAATAATATCTTCCTGAAACAGAATAAACTAGGTTGGATTAATAAGCTTCAGAGTCCACGATCTAGATAAAGGCTAAATTATTCATAAATAATCTAACAATAACGCATTTTACCAGTAAAGTGATCCTCAAGCTTCATAACTGCACACAGAATAAACAGAGTGCAGGTTTTTTTCGTGGCAACGTGTTTCTTAAACTGGTTTAAGGAACAGACAAAGCTCTATTACTGTTTATGTTTTATCAGAGTTGTTACAGCGCACATGTGCAGACACACAAACAGCTGTTAGAGCTTGTTAGAGCTGACTGACAGATGATCCAGAGGTGATCAGCTGATGCCGTCATCAGTGAAACACGTTGCTTCATGTGACGCTCTGGAGGAGAGGATGTCCCATTGCTCTAAAAACGAATCTCCTCCATCCTCTCTCCTCTCTTCATTTCTTCGCGTCTCGCCCATGCATCCATCTCTGGTGGGAGGAACTAAGACTCAAGTGAACGACGCAAGTGGAGGAAGGGAGGATGGAACTTTATCGCTTTTAGACGCACCCAGGGCCTCCAGCTCTGCTTAGTGGCAGAGTCTCCCTTCCCCCCTCCTTTCCTCTTTTCCTTATCCAGGTGAGCATGAGTGAGGTGTGTGGAGTGCAGGCAGGGGCAGGCGATTGGTAATCACCAGACTGGTTCACCAGCAGTCACCTTCCTCTGCCATAAAACCAGACTGCAGCCGCTACTGTGAGCTAGATCTTTGCATACCACAGTCAGTAGTAAGCTTAAACTCAGTCTTTTCTTGCATATTACGCTCTGGATTTTAACACTGTTTCCTGTATCTCAGATCCTGGACCCATTCAGCCTGACTCACCTGTATTTTCTTGATTATCCAACTCTGAAGCCTCCCCTGCCTCGCTTGCACACCTCCTCAGCCTGCCTTCCTTAAAGCTCTCCCTTCTCTTAGGCTGTCTACCAAGGTTTCTCCTGTCTCTCTGGGTCAGCTAACTCTAGTGCGAGCTCTGTAGTGTGGTTGGGTCTGTTTCGTTTTTTAGTCCGTTGTGTTGTGTGTCTTTTGCCATGCGGGTTGTGTGTTTCCTAGCTCAGCCCCATTTAGTCTGAGATCGTGTTTTCTGTTTATCTTGAGTTAATTTCAGCATAACCTTAGTTAGTTTTGTAGCCTCCTGTGTAGCTCCTTATTTTGCCTGACTTCTTTAGTTAGTATTCTTCTTCAGCCAGTGTTTATTTACCGTGTGTTCTTTTTTTTTTTTTTTCCTCTACTATTTATTGTGTCTTTTACCTTCCCGCTGTTTAAACTTATTCTTATTAACGATTGTTTTAGTTGATTGTGGTTTTATCCATTTTGTTTTTATTGATCTTGATTTTAAGCCTGTACAGCACTTTGGCCAATTGCGGTTGTTTTACAATGTGCTATATAAATAAAGTTTGCAAACTGCAAACGATGTTGATGGCAGTTTCACAAAATCATTGTTCTTTCCCGGCATTACCTTGGCATGTTGCTGACATTGTTTGTAATACATCAAGGTACCCTCGGAAACTTGAGGATCTGAGGATAACGCCACTTTTTACAGCTTATGAATAGGACGAACGGTTTGTACATGCCAGTCGACCTGGGATCTTCAGGGTAAATCTTTTATTAGTCTCCATCAGAAGTTCCGATGCCATATCTGTTTCATCAAATTTACCCCAGAGTTCCTACAACTTCATGCAAGCACGTGTGGGTAAAGGTAATAGATAATCTTATATAGTGAGATGCTATTATGGCCTACTACCAATAGAGGTTGCTAGTGAGTTGTTTATACAGGGGTATAGCCAGAAGAAGAGTGTGAGTTGCTGTGATAGAAAACCTGTTGTAAGTCCCCCCCCCCCCCCCCCAAGTTAAAAGCCAAGTCGAATAATAAGTAAATGCGTGCTTCTCTTCATAAATATCCGAAGATATTACATGTATTATATGGGATTATTTTACTTGAAGATGCAACTTACATTACCCGTTTTTGCTATTCTTTTCAACCAAGATTCTTATTGTACTTTTGTAGAGGAATAGACCATCTTGAGACGGGTAAGGCAAATGCCTTGAGCCAGGAAAATGGAGAAGTCATCAAAAAGTAAATCTAGTGTGTAAATACATGAAGTTATCCTCGTGCATTTGTTTTCAACACAAGTAGTTTACATCTACTGATTATGCTTACTGTTTTTTTTTGTTTTTTTTTAACCTTTATTTAACCAGAAGAGCCTCTTTTTCAAGAGTGTCCTGGCCAAGATAGGCAGCAGCACATTTACAAAGTTACAGACATGAGACAATTTCAAACACAGATACAAACATTTCAATCAGTTAAGTCAGAGTCACAGAGCAGAACATTTCAGTCAAAGCATTTACAGCCTGCTTCATCGTCCTCTAAAGCCTTTAATCTGCATTTAAAACGATTCAAAGAGACCAGCTCTCCAAGACTCAGTTTTTCTTGTAACAGATTCCAGTCTGCAGGAGCAGCGTATCCAAAGTTTCTTTTACCCATTTCAAGACGAACTTTAGGGACCGATAGCAAGAGTAAATTTTGTGACTGAGTCACAGAACAAAGACTGTAGCTTCCAGAAATTTTCAAGTGAATATAGTTACTCAAGTAAGATGGGAGCAGGCCAAGAATAGCCTTGTAAATCAGGATGTGCCAATGATTCCGTCTACGAATGGTCAGAGAGGGCCACCCAACACGCTCATACAGAGTACAATGATGTGTTAGAGCCTTGAGATTTGTTATGAACCTTAGAGCTCCATGATAAACAGCATCCAAAGATTTAAGACATTGAGAAGAAGCATGCTGGTATAAGACATCACCATAATCAATCAGTGGCAAGAAAGTAGAAGAAACAACATGCTTTTTCACAGCAAAAGTGAAACAAGACTTATTCCTGTAGTAAAAGCCCAGTCGCAGCCTAAGCTTCTTTATGAGCTGCTCAATATGAAGCTTAAATGACAGAGAATCATCAATCACAAATCCAAGGTATTTATCCGAAGATACAGACTCAATTACATGACCCTGAGTTGTAACAATAGATGGTAGGTTCTGTGACCTCTTTCTCGAGTTTGTGAAAGTCATCAGTTTTGTTTTCTCAGAATTTAGAACCAACTTTAGCTCCCTCAGATTTTCCTGCAGAATATCAAAGGCCTCCTGCAGATAGCAAAGGGCTTGTTTTTGTGTGGGAGCCGAGCAATAAAATTTGACAGTGTTGATGATATCTTGGAAACCATGTGTCGAGGTGTTGATGTTGAAAAGCAGTTCCATATCCAGATCTCAACAAACATCCTTGAGAGAGGCCTTCTGCAGTGGTAACGCCAGCAGAAAAATTCTCCCACTACTACACTGGCAGTCACCTTCTTTGGAGACACAGGGGTGGACACAGGTGGCCTCCGAAAAAAAAAATTGTCACTGGTAAATCACCAGCAACACTTTTTCAGTCTTACACAGAGTCTTACAGAGCAAGCAGAAAATTAGATCAAGACTCAGATGTTGATTTAATTATTTAGTCATATTGTTCTGGCTTTTCTAACAAAACTGTGTCCCTGACCCCTGTCCATGATTCTCCTAAGAACCATGTGTCTTAAAGGGGTTCAATTTTATGACCTTTAAGCTACTGAATGAGAGTTTGTAAGAAAAAAAAAAAAAAAAAGGCCATCCTATGTTAAACTTTCATCTGTTAAAAAAGATATGCACTTACTGAAGGATTTCTATTCTTGAGAAGTGTGTTATGCTGCAAACTTTGTTTCTCTTCTCTTCCTGTCTTTTCCCGTCTAAAGTCTTATTTACTGCTGGTACAAATTAGAAGAATTATAAAAACATGCAAATTATTTTGTTTGAGCACCACAGTAAATGCTTTGTTTTGTTTTTATGAAATGGTGACTGGAACTGAAGGTCGATTCTTTGAGGGACCTCGACATAACAAAAGCTCACAATATTCTCTGACTGATTTTGATTGTGGTCTCTACAGGTGTGTTTATATTTTCATTCTGATCGTTTTGTAAGGTATTCTAACTTAAGTGATACAACTGTGCAATTTTTTTGTGAACAGGACCGTAGGAGTGATTTTAGCTGCAAGTTTGGCTCAAGGTGCCCCAACCCCAGCCTTTTGTGTCATTACTACATTGGTAGTGGCCATATAAATCCAATAATTCTCAACAGTGATGCAGTAGCAGATGACCAGTTTCGAGGGTAAATTGACCAGGTATAATCTTGATTTGCTAGAAATGATGAGCTATAAGAGGATATAGAGCATGTTGTGTCAGGAAATACTGTTAAATTTTTTTTTTTTTTGCCATGGTCATTTTATTTTCAGGTTGAGCTTTGAACTGCCTGATCTAGCTGATGAAATCCTTAACTGTGGATATACTGGAGTCTATTCCCAACAGGGAGTCCATTGTTGGGTATACAATTTTTTCTGTATGCACAAAATGTACATACAAATTGGAGGGTGCCATCAACTGTCGTCTGGACATTGTCAAGTTTGCAGTCTTTACCATGGTTGTGGCCCAAACTGAAAGACCATTTACAGGTTCAGCAAACCTTTGCAGGAGTTTGGAGTTTATTAACTGATTTGGGTGTGACATCATAACTTTACAATAATCAGCTTTTCCCACAATATTCTAACCGTTGAGACACTGAATTTGGGGGTTTCATTATCTGTGAGCCATAATAATCAACTTTTTAAAAAATAAATGCTTCAAAAATTTCACTCTGTGTGCCATAAATAGATTTACAATTTAGAAATGAGTGACCAAACAATCTAACTTTTTCACGTTATTCTCTTTTTTCGAGATATACCTGGAGCAATGCTACTCAGAACTACAACACACAGTACAAGGTGCTCCTGGAAATTGTACTTGCTTAGTACCAGTGCAAAGTTCAGTGTATCTGTGGGATTCTGGAGGAGTCCCACTCTCGACAGTTGTTGTTCTGTTCTTAGGGAGTGATTATCCCAACCCACCCTGGAGACATCAGGGCCCTGTTCTACGAAGCAGGATTACTGCTTAGCGAGGTAGTTTTGAGGATTGGTTCCGGATTCCCTGTTCTACGACACGGGATCACTTCTCAGCGAGGCGAGTCTCCATGGCAACACACGCTGAACGGCTAACCTGCTCCGGGGCAGGTTAGGTTCTAGATTGAACTCGCGGACTTTAAAAACCCCGCCCACTGACCAATGAGCCCTCACAAAAAAAGGCTTGTCCGTTCTTAGAGGATCCCATGGACATCGGAGCCCGACCCAGTCTCTTTTTCGGATGACCACCTTTATGAAAGTTTTTCCTGGGAGGGGTTGGTAGTACATGACACTTTCTACATGTAGTTAAAGGGAATGAAGAACTCTCATTGCCGTAATAAGATCTTTAATGCCCACACTTCTGTTCCATGGCAATATTTTATTGCCCAAATTAAAATTGTGACAGGAATTCATATAGGGCTCATGTGGGCTACATATTGCAAAAAATGTAAACACGATAGTAATGAACAAATGAATAAATTCATCTAAGAAATAAATTAGGTATGGTGCATGTTACAGTAAAAGTGCATGGTGAACAGTGCTATTTCAGGATGATAATGGCACAAAAGATTACACTACTACACTTACGCATTTAGACTGTCAGCAATTTTCTGCCAGCACTCCTTAACACTCCTTAACAGCGGCGCTGTTGCTTTTAACGTTAATTACATGTTTCAGCTCGTCATACTTCCTCATGATCACCTCCTGCTCCTCCTGAGTGAAGTATGCGGTCCTTCTGTCTCCGGCCTGCTCTGACGCTCCAGACTGCTCCATGCTCGCGATT
Organism: Halichoeres trimaculatus; assembly: GCF_033239565.1. Taxonomy (NCBI): domain Eukaryota; kingdom Metazoa; phylum Chordata; class Actinopteri; order Labriformes; family Labridae; genus Halichoeres; species Halichoeres trimaculatus. The sequence continues at coordinate 186,537 of NW_027437212.1, forward strand.
GGTCAGATGCAGCGGGCCCCGCCTTATATGTGTGCACGCGCTCATTGCCTAGCTGGATCCACCTATGAGGTTGATAACCAGCGTCATGAAACCGTGTAGCGAGACCGCCGGCTACCGCGCTCAGTTCAGCGAGGTAGCTCCAAGGCTATCTCGGTAGGCTAAACTTGCTTCGTAGAGCAGGGCCCAGGTCCCTTTGCAGATGCGGAAGGAAAACATGCTGGACAAAGAAGAGGTGGATGCTATCAGAGGGATCTAGAAGACCTTCATCTTCAAGGCTGTGAAGACTCTCATAGTGCACATTTGTTACAGCCATCCTTGCGTCTCGCCACAGACGTTCTAGTACAAGTTCTAGTACAAGTACAATTAACTTTAAATTCTCACAGTGCGTTTGTTTTGTTTTTTTTACCATAGATGATTTTTTTTTTACTGAAAATTATATATAAATGCATAAATACCACTGATTGTGCACCCTCTTTCCTGACGGGAAACTGCCCCTGCCACACCCCCTGAAAGTGAACATGCACCGTGCTATGTCAGCATTTTCAACTCCTTGGTCTCACTGATCAGACTTTGTGCAGCGCTAACAGCTCAGTAAAAGCATGGGTGATGTTCCCCGGCATCTCAACCTGGCTGGAAAATGTTCTAAAAAGTTGCATCTCCTGGTTGACAACAAAATTAAGCGTAGCGTTAGTTCAGGCAGGTCACGACGTCAAGCTCTAACAACATAGCTGTCATCATCGGTGCAGATCAGCTGATGGCTCGGCTGACTCCCGTGTCCACCTCCTATTGGAAAACTGCTGTTAGAGCGGGCTATTTAAGCTGCTCCTGTCAAACCTACTTCCTGCTTCCTCTGCTGGCACTTCGCAACCCACCTCCACCCCAGCTCCTCCTGTTATTTTATTCATGTTTTGCTCTGCTCTGTCTGGGTTTTTATTTTGCTGCTGCGCTCCCTGTTTATGCCGTTCATGATGGCTCATGATGGGCAGGAAGGTGTGCTCTTCCTGCCTCAGGCTTTCCACGCAAGCGCGTGGAAGAGCAGGGAGTCCCAGAACAGAACCATACCGCCAAATGAAAATTGTGCAAGTTAATAAAGTTTATTTTTGACAAAGTGGTCCTGACTGAACTGGAAATAGTCCACATCTAGGGGCAATTTTTGTGTGACTTCAGAAAGTTTGATTAGAAGCCACTGAAGAAATTCCCGTTTTTAGTTCCTCCTAGAAAAAAATAGCTCCATGCTTCTTTTTCTTTCATCATATTAACTCTAGAACTTAAAAGGAGCAAAAAGAGGACAACTTTATGTCGAAACGAAACATGCGCACTGCAGTTTATCTGTAATCTATCCCGCTAGTTTACCGTCATTTAAACTTGCAAACACTTGCCACAAGGGGTGAATGGAGCAATAAAATGTTTTGAAGGTCTGTGAAACGTGCGATGATTGGCACATGGAGGGGGCTGACATATTCACAATTCCTCCAGTATTTATTCACTGTAAGAAGACAGTAAAACACATGAATTGTCTTCTAAAATTTCCCTTGTACCTCTGTTCCTTCAGCGGTGCTACACGGCACAACTGTGACATCTAGTGGACAAAATAAACAATTACATGCAGCTAGATGTCTGAACGGTGCTGCACTGAAACCTGTGACCATCGGAAAATGTGAACGCAGGGGGCGATGGCGGGCATTGACTGTGTGTGCATTGTCCAAAAAAGAGGAGGAGAAGTTGAGTTACGTAAATGGCGTACTCAAAGATACATCTGGGGTAAATGTTTGCAAAATCTGTAGAAATTGTGTGTAATTTATACAAAGCAGTCGATTGATGTTGCTTTATTTGCTACCCACGAGTAAGCACCGCTTGTGATGGCTTCCTACTGATAAAGGAGAAACCATCGTATATACAGCTTCATAACCCAGGAACTGAAAACCCTACATTAGATCAGGCGACTTTTAAAGGAAATATATACTATAATCATAGTTTGCTAAGAGCTACATTTTATGTAAAAGTCTATATGAACTGTTTCAAATATGTAGTTTGCTGTGCCTGCTCTCATGAGATACATGTACAAATCCTTTTAAATTTACGTTTTAGTTTATCTATACTTGTCTTCACAATCGTTATATAATGTAATCCCTCTAAACATGTTCAATAAATAAGTAAAAATTTAAAATGAGCGTTGTGGCTATAATTTAAAAAAACAACTATTTAAGAACATGCTGTAAGGAGACAACAGCGTAGCCATCAGATAATGTGACCCTGCTTTACTCACATAATAACTGATTAAATCACCCACATATCTTTTATGTGGACATTTGTCATCCTCTCACATTGATCTGGACTCAAGTATTCCTATTATGGATCATCATACAGTCAGAAACACAGAGCTAGGCGCCGCCCTGTTGGCTATGGCTGCCTTTTGCAGCAGCTCTCTCTTTTTTTGTCCATTTCTTGTCATTTTTTTTGTCTCTTTTTCGTAATTTTTGTATTTGGAGTAGATCATTTCTTTGTTAGGCTCATTTGTTGGTCATGGACACCAAACTTTTTGTGGCTTCAGTGATATTTTTACTATTTTTGCTCCTGTGTTTGTCTGGAGATCCTACATGTAACCATGGCCACATTGTTTACATGTGAACTCAGCTGTTAGCAGTCTGTAGCATGTCAATGCTAACTGGTGTAAGGCCTGATGTCTTCCCACAAAGTGAGGAGAAGGAGGTGAGCACGACATGCTGGTTCTCAGGTGTGAGCTAAGAAGTGATGATATGAGCCTGTCCTTCCATCCATTGTTATTGGGGACGTAGGATCTATCTCCAATGGGATGGACGAGCTAGCTGTGCTAACCCAGCAATAGAGGGAAAACCAGAGGGCAGAGTCGCATCATGCTATTCACAAACATGGCTACGAAGCTAACATCAGACACCAACGCCATGTTGGAAGAGCTTCACCTGCTGTGAGCAAACAGGATACAGGAGACAGAGATGGAGCATGACTGAAGAAGCTTAGTCCTGGACCCTGTGGAGGTGGAGGCTGGTTGAACTGGAGAATGATGGACAAGCTGTCATCATCTATTTTCTTATGGACCTTTTTGCACTTTCTTACTTTTGTTTTCTTGATTGCTGCCGTGATTTCAATTTCGTTGTACATGTTACAATGACAATAAAGTTCTATTCTATTCTTTTCTGTTCTATTCTCTCCCACCCAATCAACACAATCCCCCGAACTTGTATACAGGCACAGCACAGATGAACATGACAAAACTTACACACAATAAATATAGATAAATACGGGGAATGAACTGATACCGACAACAGAGCCTCTCCTTCTCTTTTAGTGAACCCCCTTCAGTCTAGGATGCATCTGCCAGAATACCTTACATATTCTCGGTCCCACATAATCAAGAAAGGGAGTCCATATATGATGAAATGTTCCAATTTTCCTTTTTGGTGCGGTATGTCAAATAATCTATGGGAAGCAGTGCAAATATAACTTTGTGCCATTCTGAGAGGGTTGGTGGCTTTTCTGAAGTCCATTTAAGTTACAAACTTTCTTGCAGCATAGGTCAACATTCCACAGTTTTTCATTATAGGTGTTCTTGATTTTAACCCCAACAGAAGGCATACAAGGGTCCATTCTCCAATCCTTGTTAAAAAGCACACTTTGAAACAATTTTCCCAAAAAATTCCTGTATATACACATAAGACTACGTAGTATGTATAAAGCTACTGATCTCTGTGTTACACTTGGTACACCTCTAGACTTCTGAAGGTCCATTCTATTTCTAAGATGAGGCGATATCTTTATTCCTGTTTGAAATGCTTTTTTTCTTCCCTCACATTTATCTGAATCACCCCTTTAGCTAAGCATGAGTAGTAGATCTGCACAATATTGGGGCCATATTTTTGGTTCCATGATATCAGTTTCCCTTTGCAACCAAATACTACAACAGGGCCCAAGTGAGTATGAGGCCTAGGCAAATTTCATTTGGGGGCCCCCTTACACTGAAGCACAGACTTCTGTAAATGAATGCTGTATCATTCACACATGGTTATCGTTCACCAACACTTAATCTCTCACGTCCACTATAAAGTACACTATATCTCTTCAACATAATGCGAAGCACTCATAATTTATATGTCTTTGTTAGAGATGTGGTCTTGTATTAATTTACGCCTTAGGATTAAATACTCTGCATGCAGTCTTTTGGTTTGCAAACTGAAAATTTCAACACACACTCACTGCGCTCAGGAGTTCCATAAGAGACAGGATGCTCTAACTGAAGTGTGTGATGAAGTAGGGATGGAACGGTTCACAAAATCCACGGTTCAGTTCTTATCACGGTTTTGTAGTCACGGTTCTCGGTTGAGTTCGGTGTAAATTGTTGTTGTTTTTAACACCCCAGATTACTATATACCCAAATAATCCACTATTAACAGATTATTTTTAATCAATTATATCATGTATAGTCATGAAATACCTGAAAGAATGAGACTGTTTACCATTTCGAACATCATTAAAGCTGAGTGAAACATTGCCAGTTTCAACATGCCAACTCCTCAGTAAAGAAAGTCACTATTGACTGTCCACAAAGTCACTAAAAGTCACTAAATGACGCTGCTGTCTAATCTGCAGAATAATTCATGTGCATGTAATTTTCATGGACTTTGTAGGGCAGAGAAATAACAATGGAAGAGAGAAAGCAGGTAAAACACAACATCATAATCAACTACAAAATTACTACAACTACAAATTAACTGTCTTCCGTCCATACTTTTTTTTTTTTCTTAAATGTCTAAATAGCAACCCTCTTCCTTAATCTGGGCCGGGGATGATAGAAGTGACCATAATGAGACACACACTTGCATGATTCATGTGAATGCAGGAGGAGACTACTGTGAGTGAGGAGTAGAGGTGGGCGGATCAATACAAATATTGATAATATCGTGTAACACAGCAATACTGTAGTTTTAATTTTTTTTAAAAGTGGAGACTTGACTATGTCTGTGTCACAGGGCAGCACCCCCACCCCCACCCCCATACTCTCCTGATTTTTGATGATGACAGTCACGTGGCTCAGCCGCACCAGGAAAACAAAAAAGCAGACTCCAAAAAAAGGGGTTTGTTCCAATTTTTTTTCACAACATTTATTCTGGTGTGGTTTTTCATTATACTTTACTCTTTTAAAAAAATGAGTGCAATAATGGGGGAACATTTTATTTATTTACTTATTTTTGGTATTGTAGTCTTTAACTCTGTACCCTAAAGAAGAATTTGTTTTAATTTTACCTTAAAGTGATAATTTTTTGCACTTTAGTTTCCTTAAAAAAAAAAATCCCAATGTTTTGGGTAAAATTTGTTTTGTTACCGTTGTATTGTTTCTTAACATATGATTTATAATGACACAAAATTAATTTGTAGTCACCTTCAAACTTTGCCAAAATTTTGTCCTAGGTTTTAACAACATAATTAAAAAAAACAAACAAAAAAAACACTTTGAGGTCTGCAGCTCGATGATACATCAACCCTTAATATTAAAAAGTATCTGTATCTGTATCTGTGTCTGTATCTGTATCTGTATCTGTATCTGTATCTGTATCTGTATCTGCCATACTGGCTCTGTATTTACTTGGTATCGGATCAATACCAAAAGTCCCAGTATCGCCCATCTCTAGTAAGGAGGACTGTCTGTGTTTTGGATAGGGGAGGGACTCACACACGCTGACCATTAAGACCCAAATCCACATTATTTTCATTGTTTGTATTAACTAAGTTTCCTTTTGGGGAAATTCTATTCCATTATAATAAAATTATTCTATTCTATTCTATTCTATTCTATTCTATTCTATTCTATTCTATTCTATTTTATTCTATTCTTACAATTGTTTAAAGTATGTTGTCAGTAACTGTCGTCGTATTTCTATTGCAGCCAAAGGTGAAGAGGATTTTAATGACATGGAGCTCAAGAAAACAGGTCAGTCAAGTCCAGCAAGGAAGGATGAGTGATAAGGAGTTACAATGGAGACAAGGCTTCCTGCAGGTAAATGAGAGATAGGAAACTCAGAAAATCTTCAGAAAAGGTTTGAGGGGCTTGAAGAGAAAACCAAAGGCTGCTGCTGTGCCACCGTTCGAACAATAAAGCAGAGGTGAACACATGAGATCCTGTGCAGCGCGCACATCAAGACAGAACATACTAAAATTACGCCTGTACCATTAATTTCATAACTGGGTTTGGTGGGTGGGTGGTGTATCTTTAATTCAACATTGTTCAGCCTGAATACTGAAGATGAAGACATGTTTTTGCAGTGATTTCACTTGTAGTCACATGCTGCCATCCTGTGGTCACAATGTAGGGTGACATCAGCTAAATTGGGCCACTTCTTGGTAAATAGCTTCAGGCATTTACAAAAAATAATGCATTCTATTAAAATGTGGTTTTATGGCTAATAATAATAATGGTTGTTTTCTTTACATTTTGTGTTGGAATTATGCAGAATTTTTTTTTAGGCCCTACAGGTCTTAATAGGTCAGCTGTGCCAACTTTTTTACACAAGCAGAATTCAGGTAAAATGGGTCAGCTGATCAGGTAAAATGCGATGCTTATCGGGTAAGTTGGGCCAGTCCAGCTGCAAAGGGATAGTCATTAATTTTTATTGTAAAACAACTATCGATGTGGCAACATAATTTATTAGAACAATTTCATATTATCAGGACAATTAATTACATAGTAAATGATGAATAAATGAATGAATAAATAGACACCAACTGATGTGCTCATCGCAAATGGCAATGTGAACTTTGGCATAAAACACATTGATAAAAACAATAAAAACTGCAACCTACTAGGCCTTAAAATGGGATTTATGCAAAAACTGTTACTTAAAACACGAATTTAGACACATTCCTAACAGGTGAAGCCATCATCGCCACAGATGACGTTCTTTTCGCCATAGCTCTCATGGCACCTGACCAAGCAGTTAGAGACTTGATGATCCATTCCTCTGTTGCCTTTGGATCATCAGGGTTACCATGGCGAGCCTTACAGAAGTGACATGGCTGGTTGTCTTGCTGTGTTTTCCTGTTGACCTTTTTGCCCTTTTGTATTTTTTTTTTTTTGATTGCTTTGGTTTGGTTTTATTTTTTGTGGCAATGTAGCTAAGGTGTTCCTCACTTGTGAGGTTGTAGCTTGGTGGTTTAGATCTTTTTCTTGTGGCCCTCTCTTGTGAATGGATGGGGATCAGGTCACTGAATAGCTCCAACAGACTAAAATGAGACAATAATAGACTACACGTGAATATACACATAAACTCAACTTTCGTTTGTGTGTGTGTGTGTGTGTGTGTGCGTGTGCATCATGCATGCATCTGTGTGTATGTTTTTCATTTAGGCTTTACATGATGAAGTATCACCTACTGTGGAAGTGGTTGGTTCTTCCCAGAAAGTAGTTTATTCCCGGGGAGTAAAGACAATGATCTTCACTGTCTTTCCAAAGGCAAATGTTTTTGCAGCTCTGTGCAATATTATTTCACATTTTGTCATTCATTGCTTTGTACCACAACTTTATGTAGTTTTTATTTTACATGTTTTGCATTTTCAGTTGTCATGCACTGCTTTTGTGCAATTAATTTCACAGTTTTGCATTGCAGCTTTTCGTGTCAGCCTTTCAACGCATTTTCTGCAAGGCACCTTTCCAGTTCAATATTGTTCAGCCTGAATACTGAAGACAAAATTGTTTTGCGGTGATTTCACTTGTAGTCACATGCTGCCATCTTGTGGTCACAAAGTACAGCTTTGCACGTTTTAGTTCCAAGTACCATAGGTAGGCAGTAAAACTTGCTGATATCGCATTCTGAAGCACATAAAAATATTGTGAGTGATAATATTGTAATTTTTTCACTAAAAAGCAACAACTGCTCATGTTTTTAGAAGCCATAGCTGAGTTTCTACCTTTGCAGAGTGAAATAGCACGTCGTTACAACTCATTCAAAAAGTATTACCTAAAGCTATGTGACATGAGCTTAAAAGCAATTATGTGTTAATTAAATACTGATCGAAATAAAGAGCACATCACAGTTTTATGCATATAAGGCTTTGCAGAGCAAAAAACACCATGTCATGATTCAATTTATGATTTGAGATGCTGAAGACATCTTTATTGCGTCTGTCAGCTTTTTGTAGGTAAACTCAAGCGTTTGATGTTTGATTTTGAACGCTTTTTGTTCATCATTCAAAATCACTCTTGAACACACCTTTTCCGATTGTTTTCTCCTGGATATGAATGCAACACAGGAAAAGTCTACGGAGGGCAGAGATAGCAGAAATATGAAATGATGACAGTAATCACAACAGTACTGTGCCGGATGCCAAAACAGCACTGAAAACGCACGACAGTGAATAAGATGGATTTTTGTACAACATAGATCACACAGATGTGATTAAGTGACAAAGTAGTGAGGACGGCAATACCAATGGACCTGTTTAGTGAAAGAAAAAAGGTTTGCAGAGCGATAAAGGAAAATGAAAAAATATTTTAAATCGTGCTTTAAGTTCTCATCATCTGTTGGACTGTTTCTGAAGTCATTTTGATGTAACTCGTGTGTGTTCTATGTCAAATATGAAAAGCTAAAAAGGAGAGAGAAAGCAGAGGTATTGATGTGTAATGACAAAAGCGCAACAACACCATGCTGTATGACAAAACAGCAACGAAGAGGCTCAGGACACTGGAAGTGTACTCTGGTTTACTCATTTCAGTAGTAGTGTCAAAAGCTTAATTTTGTTACAGTTCCCATGAATCTGCATCATAGAGTCGTTGTAAAGGACCAAAAACGCTTTGCTTTAGCCATAAAAACACATAAAAGGCTCATGACACGGAATTACATGGATTTGTACTCTGATTTGCTCATTGCAGTTCTTATGTCATGAAAGCATAATCATGCGTAGCGGAGCAAGAAACGCCAAAAAGACAGGACACCATGCTGTATGACAAAACAACCGCGAAAAGGCTCAGGACACGGATAATGTACTCTAAACTACTCGTTTCAGTGAGTGTAACAAAGGCATAATGATTCCACAGTTCTCTTTTACCTGCATTGCAGAGTCGTGGTAAAGAGCCAAAACACTTTGCAGAGCGAGAAACACCAAAAAAACACAACAACATACTGTAAGACAAAACAACACCGAAAAGGCTCGGGACACGGAATTACATAGATTTGTACTCTGATTTGCTCATTGCAGTTCTTATGTCATGAAAGCATAATCATGCGTAGCGGAGCAAGAAATGCCAAAAAGACAGGACACCATGCTGTATGACAAAACAACCGCGAAAAGGCTCAGGACACGGATAATGTACTCTAAACTACTCGTTTCAGTGAGTGTAACAAAGGCATAATGATTCCACAGTTCTCTTTTACCTGCATTGCAGAGTCGTGGTAATGAGCCAAAACACTTTGCAGAGCGAGAAACACCAAAAAAACACAACAACATACTGTGAGACAAAACAACACCGAAAAGGCTCGGGACACGGGAGGTGTACTCTGATTTGCTCATTTCGGTGAGTGTGTCTCAAAAGCATTATTGATTTGCACAGTTCTCATGCACCTGCATCATAGAATCCTGGTTAAGCACCAAGCGCGCTTTGCTTTAGCTAGAAAAACCATTTATGACATATTATTTAAATCAAACTTTAAACTCTAATTACACTCATTCGCGGATTATCTTCCCTTGAATCTGAAAGTTTCTCAGGTTTGGGGGTCAAATACCAGCGCTTTTGCAGGAGAAAGCTTAAGAGGACAGAGACAACACAGTAGTGCAATTGATCACAGAAAGAACAACAATGACATGCTGGATGTCGAAATAAGGCTCAGGACACGGCATTACATGGATTTGTACTCTGAGTTGCTCATTTCAGTAATAGTGTCTTAAAAGCGTAATGATTCCACAGTTTTCTTGTACCTGCATCAAAGAGTCAGTGTAATGACCCAAAACGCTTTGCAGGGCAAGAAACACATAAAAAAACACAATAACATGCTGCATGACAAAACAACACCGAAAAGGCTCAGCACATAGGACAAATTCTCTGAACAAGTAATTTTCGTGATTGTGTCACAAATGCACTACTGATTTGTACAGTTCTAATGCATCTGCATCATAGAGTCGTGGTTAAGCACCAAAACGCCTTGCCTTAGCAAGGAAAACCTATTAATGACATATTATTCAAAATCATATTTTAACAATAAAAACAATACAGATCAGGACACAGAATTACATGTATTTGTACTCTGTTTTGCTCATTTCAGTATAAGTGTCACAAAAGCATAATAGTTCCTAGTTCTTTCCTGAATCTGCATCAGAGAGTCGCTTTAATGAACCAAAACGCTTTGCAGGGCGAGAAACACCAAAAAGACTTGACAACATGCTGAATGAGACAAATCAACACCGAAAAGGCTCAAGAAACGGGAAAAGTACTCTGAATAACTCATTTCTGTGAGTGTGTGACAAACGCACAATTGTGTTAAAGATCCCATGCATCTGCATCATAGAGTGGTGGTTAAGCACCAAAAGCACTTTGCTTAAGAAAGAAAACCATAAAAATGACATATTATATGAATCAAACTTTAAACTCTTATTTGCAATTGTCTCCCCTTGAATTTGAAAGTTTCTCACGTTTTGGAGGTCAAATATCACAGCATTTGCAGGGAAAAGCTAACGAGGGCAGAGAATGCAGAAATTTGCAATAACCATAGGAAGCACTACAATAACATGCTGGATGTCAAAACAGCACAGAAAAGGCTCAGGACACGGAATTACCTGTATTTGTGCTCTTTTTGCTCATTACAGTGTAAGTGTCACAAAAGCATAATAGTTCCTAGTTCTTTCTTGAATCTGCATCAGAGAGTCGCTGTAATGAACCAAAACGCTTTGCGGGGCGAGAAACACCAAAAAGACTAGACAACATGCTGAATGAGACAAATCAACACCTTAAAGTATAGGAAACGGGAATGAGTACTCTGATTTACTCATTGCAGTAAGTGTGTGACAAAACACAATTGTGTTACAGTTCCCATGTACCTGCATCATAGAGTCGTGGTTAAGCACCAAAAGCGCTTTGCTTAGCGAGAAAAACATAAAAATGACATATTATTTGAATCAAACTTTAAACTCTTACTTGCAATTGTCTTCCCTTGAATTTGAAAGTTTCTCGCGTTTTGGGGGTCAAATATCACAGCATTTGCAGGAAAAAGCTAAAGAGGGCAGAGAACGCAGAAATTTGCAATAACCATAGGAAGCACTACAATAACATGCTGGATGTCAAAACAGCACAGAAAAGGCTCAGGACAAGAAATTACCTGTATTTGTGCTCTTTTTGCTCATTACAGTGTAAGTGTCACAAAAGCATAATAATTCCTAGTTCTTTCTTGAATCTGCATCAGAGAGTCACTGTAATGAACCAAAACGCTTTGCAGGGCCAGAAACACCAAAAAGACTAGACAACATGCTGAATGAGACAAATCAACACCGAAAAGGCTCAAGAAACGGGAAAAGTACTCTGATTAACTCATTTCAGTGAGTGTGTGACAAAAGCACAGTATAAGTGTCACAAAAGCATAATAGTTCCTAGTTCTTTCTTGAATCTGCATCAGAGAGTCGCTGTAATGAACCAAAACGCTTTGCGGGGCGAGAAACACCAAAAAGACTAGACAACATGCTGAATGAGACAAATCAACACCTTAAAGTATAGGAAACGGGAATAAGTACTCTGATTTACTCATTGCAGTAAGTGTGACAAAAGCACAATTGTGTTACAGTTCCCATGTACCTGCATCATAGAGTCGTGGTTAAGCACCAAAAGCGCTTTGCTTAGCGAGAAAAACATAAAAATGACATATTATTTGAATCAAACTTTAAACTCTTACTTGCAATTGTCTTCCCTTGAATTTGAAAGTTTCTCGCGTTTTGGGGGTCAAATATCACAGCATTTGCAGGAAAAGGCTAAAGAGGGCAGAGAATGCAGAAATTTGCAATGACCATAGGAAACACTACAATAACATGCTGGATGCAAAAAACAATACAGATCAGGACACGGAATTACCTGTATTTGTGCTCTGTTTTGCTAATTTCAGTATTAGTGTCACAAAAGCATAATCATTCCTAGTTCTTTCTTGAATCTGCATCAAAGGGTCGCTGTAATGAACCAAAACGCTTTGCAGGGCGAGAAACACCAAAAAGACTAGACAACATGCTGAATGTTGATTTGTCTCAAATCAACACCGAAAAGGCTCAGGAAACAGGAAAGTACTCTGATTTACTCATTGCAGTAAGTGTGTGACAAAAGCTCAATTGTGTTACAGTTCCCATGCACCTGCATCATAGAGTTGTGGTTAAGCATTAAAAGCGCTTTGCTTTAGCGAGAAGAACGTAAAAATGACATGTTATTTTAATCAAACTTTAAACTCTTATTTGCGTTTTAACATCCTTGAATCTGAAAGTTTCCCACGTTTTGGGGGTCAAATAGCACAGCATTTGCAGGAAAAAGCTAAAGAGGGCAGATAATGCAGAAATTTGCAATGACCATAGACAGCACTACAGTAACATGCTGGATGCCAAATCAATACTGATCAGGACACGGAATTACATGTATTTTTACTCTGTTTTGCTCATTTCAGTGTGAGTGTCACAAAAGCATAATAATTCCTCGTTCTCTCTTGAATCTGCATCAGAGAGTCGCTGTAATGAACCAAAACGCTTTGCAGGGCGAGAAACACAAAAAGACTAGACAACATGCTGAATAAGACAAATCAACACCGAAAAGGCTCGAGAAACGGGAAAAGTACTCTGATTTACTCATTTCACTGAGTGTGTGACAAAAGCACAATTGTGTTAAATATCCCATGTACCTGCATCAAAGAGTTGTGGTTAAGCACCAAAAGCACTTTGCTTAAGAAAGAAAACCATAAAAATGACATATTATATGAATCAAACTTTAAACTCTTATTTGCAATTGTCTTCCCTTGAATTTAAAAGTTTCTCACTTTTTGGGGGTCAAATATAACAGCATTTGCAGGAAAAAGCTAAAGAGGGCAGAGAATGCAGAAATTTGCAATGACCATAGGAAAAATCTACAATAACATGCTGGATGCCAAAACAGCACAGAAAAGGCTCAGGACACGGAATTACATGTTTTTGTACTCTGTTTTGCTCATTTCAGTATTAGTGCCACAAAAGCATAATAATTCCTCGTTCTCTCTTGAATCTGCATCAGAGAGTCGCTGTAATGAACCAAAACGCTTTGCAGGGCGAGAAACACAAAAAGACTAGACAACATGCTGAATGTTGATTTGTCTCAAATCAACACCGAAAAGGCTCAGGAAACAGGAAAAGTACTCTGATTTACTCATTGCAGTAAGTGTGTGACAAAAGCACAATTGTGTTACAGTTCCCATGTACCTGCATCATAGAGTCGTGGTTAAGCACCAAAAGCGCTTTGCTTAAGCGAGGAAAACATAAAAGACATATTAGATGAATCAAACTTGAAACTCATATTCGCGTTTTATCTTCCCATAAATATGAAAGTTTCTCACGTTTTGGGGGTCAAATATCACAGCATTTGCAGGAAAAAGCTAAAGAGGGCAGAGAATGCAGAAATTTGCAATGACCATAGGAAAAATCTACAATAACATGCTGGATGCCAAAACAGCACAGAAAAGGCTCAGGACACAGAATTACATGTTTTTGTACTCTGTTTTGCTCATTTCAGTATTAGTGCCACAAAAGCATAATAATTCCTCTTTCTCTCTTGAATCTGCATCAGAGAGTCGCTGTAATAAACCAAAACGCTTTGCAGGGCGAGAAACACCAAAAAGACTAGACAACATGCTGAATAAGACAAATCAACACCGAAAAGGCTCAGGAAATGGGAAAAGTACTCTGATTTACTCATTTCAGTGAGTGTGTGACAAAAGCACAATTGTGTTACAGTTCCCATGTACCTGCATCATAGAGTCGTGGTTAAGCACCAAAAGCGCTTTGCTTAAGCTAGGAAAACATAAAAATGACATTATTTGAATCAAACTTGAAACTCTTATTTGCTTTTTATCTTCCCATAAATATGAAAGTTTCTCACGTTTTGGGGGTCAAATATCACAGCATTTGCAGGAAAAAGCTAAAGAGGGCAGAGAATGCAGAAATTTGCAATGACCATAGGAAAAATCTACAATAACATGCTGGATGCCAAAACAATACTGATCAGGACACGGAATTACCTGTATTTGTGCTCTGTTTTGCTCATTTCAGTATTAGTGCCACAAAAGCATAATAGTTCCTAGTTATCTCTTGAATCTGCATCAAAGAGTCGCTGTAATGAACCAAAACGCTTTGCAGGGCGAGAAACACCAAAAAGACTAGACAACATGCTGAATGTTGATTTGTCTCGAATCAACACCGAAAAGGCTCAGGAAATGGGAAAAGTACTGTGATTTACTCATTTCAGTGAGTGTGTGACAAAAGCACAATTGTGTTACAGTGTCCATGTACCTGCATCATAGAGTCGTGGTTTAGCACCAAAAGCGCTTTGCTTAAGCGAGAAAAACATAAAAATGACATTATTTGAATCAAACTTGAAACTCTTATTTGCTTTTTATCTTCCCATAAATATGAAAGTTTCTCACGTTTTGGGGGTCAAATATCACAGCATTTGCAGGAAAAAGCTAAAGAGGGCAGAGAATGCAGAAATTTGCAATGACCAAAGGAAGCACTACAATAACATGCTGGATGCCAAAACAGCACAGAAGAGGCTCAGGACACGGAATTACATGTTTTTGTACTCTGTTTCGCTCATTTCAGTATTAGTGCCACAAAAGCATAATAATTCCTCGTTCTCTCTTGAATCTGCATCAGAGAGTCGCTGTTATGAACCAAAACGCTTTGCAGGGCGAGAAACACCAAAAAGACTAGACAACATGCTGAATAAGACAAATCAACACCGAAAAGGCTCAGGAAATGGGAAAAGTACTGTGATTTACTCATTTCAGTGAGTGTGTGACAAAAGCACAATTGTGTTACAGTTCCCATGTACCTGCATCATAGAGTCGTGGTTAAGCACCAAAAGCGCTTTGCTTAAGCGAGAAAAACATAAAAATGACATATTAGATGAATCAAACTTGAAACTCATATTCGCGTTTTATCTTCCCATAAATATGAAAGTTTCTCACGTTTTGGGGGTCAAATATCACAGCATTTGCAGGAAAAAGCTAAAGAGGACAGAGAATGCAGAAATTTGCATTGACCATAGGAAACACTACAATAACATGTTGGATGCCAGAACACTACCGATCAGGACACGGAATTACATGTTTTTGTACTCTGTTTTGCTCATTTCAGTATTAGTGCCACAAAAGCATAATAATTCCTCTTTCTCTCTTGAATCTGCATCAGAGAGTCGCTGTAATGAACCAAAACGCTTTGCAGGGCGAGAAACACAAAAAGACTAGACAACATGCTGAATGAGACAAATCAACACCGAAAAGGCTCAGGAAACGGGAAAAGTACTGTGATTTACTCATTTCAGTGAGTGTGTGACAAAAGCACAATTGTGTTACAGTGTCCATGTACCTGCATCATAGAGTCGTGGTTTAGCACCAAAAGCGCTTTGCTTAAGCGAGAAAAACATAAAAATGACATTATTTGAATCAAACTTGAAACTCTTATTCGCGTTTTATCTTCCCATAAATATGAGAGTTTCTCACGTTTTGGGGGTCAAATATCACAGCTGTTGCAGGAAAAAGCTAAAGAGGGCAGAGAATGCAGAAATTTGCAATGACCAAAGGAAGCACTACAATAACATGCTGGATGCCAAAACAATACTGATCAGGACACGGAATTACCTGTATTTGTGCTCTGTTTTGCTCATTTCAGTATTAGTGCCACAAAAGCATAATAGTTCCTAGTTATTTCTTGAATCTGCATCAGAGAGTCGCTGTAATGAACCAAAACGCTTTGCAGGGCGAGAAACACCAAAAAGACTAGACAACATGCTGAATGTTGATTTGTCTCAAATCAACACCGAAAAGGCTCAGGAAATGGGAAAAGTACTGTGATTTACTCATTTCAGTGAGTGTGTGACAAAAGCACAATTGTGTTACAGTTCCCATGTACCTGCATCATAGAGTCGTGGTTAAGCACCAAAAGCGCTTTGCTTAAGCGAGAAAAACATAAAAATGACATATTAGATGAATCAAACTTGAAACTCATATTCGCGTTTTATCTTCCCATAAATATGAAAGTTTCTCACGTTTTGGGGGTCAAATATCACAGCATTTGCAGGAAAAAGCTAAAGAGGGCAGAGAATGCAGAAATTTGCAATGACCAAAGGAAGCACTACAATAACATGCTGGATGCCAAAACAGCACAGAAGAGGCTCAGGACACGGAATTACATGTTTTTGTACTCTGTTTCGCTCATTTCAGTATTAGTGCCACAAAAGCATAATAATTCCTCGTTCTCTCTTGAATCTGCATCAGAGAGTCGCTGTAATGAACCAAAACGCTTTGCAGGGCGAGAAACACCAAAAAGACTAGACAACATGCTGAATAAGACAAATCAACACCGAAAAGGCTCAGGAAATGGGAAAAGTACTGTGATTTACTCATTTCAGTGAGTGTGTGACAAAAGCACAATTGTGTTACAGTTCCCATGTACCTGCATCATAGAGTCGTGGTTAAGCACCAAAAGCGCTTTGCTTAAGCGAGAAAAACATAAAAATGACATATTAGATGAATCAAACTTGAAACTCATATTCGCTTTTTATCTTCCCATAAATATGAAAGTTTCTCACGTTATGGGGGTCAAATATCACAGCATTTGCAGGAAAAAGCTAAAGAGGACAGAGAATGCAGAAATTTGCATTGACCATAGGAAACACTACAATAACATGTTGGATGCCAGAACACTACCGATCAGGACACGGAATTACATGTTTTTGTACTCTGTTTTGCTCATTTCAGTATTAGTGCCACAAAAGCATAATAATTCCTCGTTCTCTCTTGAATCTGCATCAGAGAGTCGCTGTAATGAACCAAAACGCTTTGCAGGGCGAGAAACACAAAAAGACTAGACAACATGCTGAATGAGACAAATCAACACCGAAAAGGCTCAGGAAACGGGAAAAGTACTGTGATTTACTCATTTCAGTGAGTGTGTAACAAAAGCACAATTGTGTTACAGTGTCCATGTACCTGCATCATAGAGTCGTGGTTTAGCACCAAAAGCGCTTTGCTTAAGCGAGAAAAACATAAAAATGACATTATTTGAATCAAACTTGAAACTCTTATTCGCGTTTTATCTTCCCATAAATATGAGAGTTTCTCACGTTTTGGGGGTCAAATATCACAGCTGTTGCAGGAAAAAGCTAAAGAGGGCAGAGAATGCAGAAATTTGCAATGACCAAAGGAAGCACTACAATAACATGCTGGATGCCAAAACAATACTGATCAGGACACAGAATTACCTGTATTTGTGCTCTGTTTTGCTCATTTCAGTATTAGTGCCACAAAAGCATAATAGTTCCTAGTTATCTCTTGAATCTGCATCAAAGGGTCGCTGTAATGAACCAAAACGCTTTGCAGGGCGAGAAACACCAAAAAGACTAGACAACATGCTGAATGTTGATTTGTCTCAAATCAACACCGAAAAGGCTCAGGAAACAGGAAAGTACTCTGATTTACTCATTGCAGTAAGTGTGTGACAAAAGCTCAATTGTGTTACAGTTCCCATGCACCTGCATCATAGAGTTGTGGTTAAGCATTAAAAGCGCTTTGCTTTAGCGAGAAGAACGTAAAAATGACATGTTATTTTAATCAAACTTTAAACTCTTATTTGCGTTTTAACATCCTTGAATCTGAAAGTTTCCCACGTTTTGGGGGTCAAATAGCACAGCATTTGCAGGAAAAAGCTAAAGAGGGCAGATAATGCAGAAATTTGCAATGACCATAGACAGCACTACAGTAACATGCTGGATGCCAAATCAATACTGATCAGGACACGGAATTACATGTATTTTTACTCTGTTTTGCTCATTTCAGTGTGAGTGTCACAAAAGCATAATAATTCCTCGTTCTCTCTTGAATCTGCATCAGAGAGTCGCTGTAATGAACCAAAACGCTTTGCAGGGCGAGAAACACAAAAAGACTAGACAACATGCTGAATAAGACAAATCAACACCGAAAAGGCTCGAGAAACGGGAAAAGTACTCTGATTTACTCATTTCACTGAGTGTGTGACAAAAGCACAATTGTGTTAAATATCCCATGTACCTGCATCAAAGAGTTGTGGTTAAGCACCAAAAGCACTTTGCTTAAGAAAGAAAACCATAAAAATGACATATTATATGAATCAAACTTTAAACTCTTATTTGCAATTGTCTTCCCTTGAATTTAAAAGTTTCTCACTTTTTGGGGGTCAAATATAACAGCATTTGCAGGAAAAAGCTAAAGAGGGCAGAGAATGCAGAAATTTGCAATGACCATAGGAAAAATCTACAATAACATGCTGGATGCCAAAACAGCACAGAAAAGGCTCAGGACACGGAATTACATGTTTTTGTACTCTGTTTTGCTCATTTCAGTATTAGTGCCACAAAAGCATAATAATTCCTCGTTCTCTCTTGAATCTGCATCAGAGAGTCGCTGTAATGAACCAAAACGCTTTGCAGGGCGAGAAACACAAAAAGACTAGACAACATGCTGAATGTTGATTTGTCTCAAATCAACACCGAAAAGGCTCAGGAAACAGGAAAAGTACTCTGATTTACTCATTGCAGTAAGTGTGTGACAAAAGCACAATTGTGTTACAGTTCCCATGTACCTGCATCATAGAGTCGTGGTTAAGCACCAAAAGCGCTTTGCTTAAGCGAGGAAAACATAAAAATGACATATTAGATGAATCAAACTTGAAACTCATATTCGCGTTTTATCTTCCCATAAATATGAAAGTTTCTCACGTTTTGGGGGTCAAATATCACAGCATTTGCAGGAAAAAGCTAAAGAGGGCAGAGAATGCAGAAATTTGCAATGACCATAGGAAAAATCTACAATAACATGCTGGATGCCAAAACAGCACAGAAAAGGCTCAGGACACAGAATTACATGTTTTTGTACTCTGTTTTGCTCATTTCAGTATTAGTGCCACAAAAGCATAATAATTCCTCTTTCTCTCTTGAATCTGCATCAGAGAGTCGCTGTAATGAACCAAAACGCTTTGCAGGGCGAGAAACACAAAAAGACTAGACAACATGCTGAATGAGACAAATCAACACCGAAAAGGCTCAGGAAATGGGAAAAGTACTCTGATTTACTCATTTCAGTGAGTGTGTGACAAAAGCACAATTGTGTTACAGTTCCCATGTACCTGCATCATAGAGTTGTGGTTAAGCACCAAAAGCGCTTTGCTTAAGCGAGAAAAACATAAAAATGACATTATTTGAATCAAACTTGAAACTCTTATTTGCTTTTTATCTTCCCATAAATATGAAAGTTTCTCACGTTTTGGGGGTCAAATATCACAGCATTTGCAGGAAAAAGCTAAAGAGGGCAGAGAATGCAGAAATTTTTTATGACCATAGGAAGCACTAAAATAACATGCTGGATGCCAAAACAATTCTGATCAGGACACGGAATTACCTGTATTTGTGCTCTGTTTTGCTCATTTCAGTATTAGTGCCACAAAAGCATAATAATTCCTCGTTCTCTCTTGAATCTGCATCAGAGAGTCGCTGTAATGAACCAAAACGCTTTGCAGGGCGAGAAACACAAAAAGACTAGACAACATGCTGAATAAGACAAATCAACACCGAAAAGGCTCAGGAAACAGGAAAAGTACTCTGATTTACTCATTTCAGTGAGTGTGTGACAAAAGCACAATTGTGTTACAGTTCCCATGTACCCGCATCGTAGAGTCGTGGTTAAGCACCAAAAGCGCTTTGCTTAAGCTAGGAAAACATAAAAATGACATATTAGATGAATCAAACTTGAAACTCATATTCGCGTTTTATCTTCCCATAAATATGAGAGTTTCTCACGTTTTGGGGGTCAAATATCACAGCATTTGCAGGAAAAAGCTAAAGAGGGCAGAGAATGCAGAAATTTGCAATGACCATAGGAAAAATCTACAATAACATGCTGGATGCCAAAACAGCACAGAAAAGGCTCAGGACACGGAATTACATGTTTTTGTACTCTGTTTTGCTCATTTCAGTATTAGTGCCACAAAAGCATAATAATTCCTCATTCTCTCTTGAATCTGCATCAGAGAGTCGCTGTAATAAACCAAAACGCTTTGCAGGGCGAGAAACACCAAAAAGACTAGACAACATGCTGAATAAGACAAATCAACACCGAAAAGGCTCAGGAAACGGGAAAAGTACTCTGATTTACTCATTTCAGTGAGTGTGTGACAAAAGCACAATTGTGTTACAGTTCCCATGTACCTGCATCATAGAGTCGTGGTTAAGCACCAAAAGCGCTTTGCTTAAGCTAGGAAAACATAAAAATGACATTATTTGAATCAAACTTGAAACTCTTATTTGCTTTTTATCTTCCCATAAATATGAAAGTTTCTCACGTTTTGGGGGTCAAATATCACAGCATTTGCAGGAAAAAGCTAAAGAGGGCAGAGAATGCAGAAATTTGCAATGACCATAGGAAAAATCTACAATAACATGCTGGATGCCAAAACAATACTGATCAGGACACGGAATTACCTGTATTTGTGCTCTGTTTTGCTCATTTCAGTATTAGTGCCACAAAAGCATAATAGTTCCTAGTTATCTCTTGAATCTGCATCAAAGAGTCGCTGTAATGAACCAAAACGCTTTGCAGGCAAGAAACACCAAAAAGACTAGACAACATGCTGAATGTTGATTTGTCTCGAATCAACACCGAAAAGGCTCAGGAAATGGGAAAAGTACTGTGATTTACTCATTTCAGTGAGTGTGTGACAAAAGCACAATTGTGTTACAGTGTCCATGTACCTGCATCATAGAGTCGTGGTTTAGCACCAAAAGCGCTTTGCTTAAGCGAGAAAAACATAAAAATGACATTATTTGAATCAAACTTGAAACTCTTATTTGCTTTTTATCTTCCCATAAATATGAAAGTTTCTCACGTTTTGGGGGTCAAATATCACAGCATTTGCAGGAAAAAGCTAAAGAGGGCAGAGAATGCAGAAATTTGCAATGACCAAAGGAAGCACTACAATAACATGCTGGATGCCAAAACAGCACAGAAGAGGCTCAGGACACGGAATTACATGTTTTTGTACTCTGTTTCGCTCATTTCAGTATTAGTGCCACAAAAGCATAATAATTCCTCGTTCTCTCTTGAATCTGCATCAGAGAGTCGCTGTAATGAACCAAAACGCTTTGCAGGGCGAGAAACACCAAAAAGACTAGACAACATGCTGAATAAGACAAATCAACACCGAAAAGGCTCAGGAAATGGGAAAAGTACTGTGATTTACTCATTTCAGTGAGTGTGTGACAAAAGCACAATTGTGTTACAGTTCCCATGTACCTGCATCATAGAGTCGTGGTTAAGCACCAAAAGCGCTTTGCTTAAGCGAGAAAAACATAAAAATGACATATTAGATGAATCAAACTTGAAACTCATATTCGCGTTTTATCTTCCCATAAATATGAAAGTTTCTCACGTTTTGGGGGTCAAATATCACAGCATTTGCAGGAAAAAGCTAAAGAGGACAGAGAATGCAGAAATTTGCATTGACCATAGGAAACACTACAATAACATGTTGGATGCCAGAACACTACCGATCAGGACACGGAATTACATGTTTTTGTACTCTGTTTTGCTCATTTCAGTATTAGTGCCACAAAAGCATAATAATTCCTCGTTCTCTCTTGAATCTGCATCAGAGAGTCGCTGTAATGAACCAAAACGCTTTGCAGGGCGAGAAACACAAAAAGACTAGACAACATGCTGAATGAGACAAATCAACACCGAAAAGGCTCAGGAAACGGGAAAAGTACTCTGATTTACTCATTTCAGTGAGTGTGTGACAAAAGCACAATTGTGTTACAGTGTCCATGTACCTGCATCATAGAGTCGTGGTTAAGCACCAAAAGCGCTTTGCTTAAGCGAGAAAAACATAAAAATGACATTATTTGAATCAAACTTGAAACTCTTATTCGCGTTTTATCTTCCCATAAATATGAGAGTTTCTCACGTTTTGGGGGTCAAATATCACAGCTGTTGCAGGAAAAAGCTAAAGAGGGCAGAGAATGCAGAAATTTGCAATGACCAAAGGAAGCACTACAATAACATGCTGGATGCCAAAACAATACTGATCAGGACACGGAATTACCTGTATTTGTGCTCTGTTTTGCTCATTTCAGTATTAGTGCCACAAAAGCATAATAGTTCCTAGTTATTTCTTGAATCTGCATCAGAGAGTCGCTGTAATGAACCAAAACGCTTTGCAGGGCGAGAAACACCAAAAAGACTAGACAACATGCTGAATGTTGATTTGTCTCAAATCAACACAGAAAAGGCTCAGGAAATGGGAAAAGTACTGTGATTTACTCATTTCAGTGAGTGTGTGACAAAAGCACAATTGTGTTACAGTTCCCATGTACCTGCATCATAGAGTCGTGGTTAAGCACCAAAAGCGCTTTGCTTAAGCGAGAAAAACATAAAAATGACATATTAGATGAATCAAACTTGAAACTCATATTCGCGTTTTATCTTCCCATAAATATGAAAGTTTCTCACGTTTTGGGGGTCAAATATCACAGCATTTGCAGGAAAAAGCTAAAGAGGACAGAGAATGCAGAAATTTGCATTGACCATAGGAAACACTACAATAACATGTTGGATGCCAGAACACTACCGATCAGGACACGGAATTACATGTTTTTGTACTCTGTTTTGCTCATTTCAGTATTAGTGCCACAAAAGCATAATAATTCCTCGTTCTCTCTTGAATCTGCATCAGAGAGTCGCTGTAATGAACCAAAACGCTTTGCAGGGCGAGAAACACAAAAAGACTAGACAACATGCTGAATGAGACAAATCAACACCGAAAAGGCTCAGGAAACGGGAAAAGTACTCTGATTTACTCATTTCAGTGAGTGTGTGACAAAAGCACAATTGTGTTACATTGTCCATGTACCTGCATCATAGAGTCGTGGTTTAGCACCAAAAGCGCTTTGCTTAAGCGAGAAAAACATAAAAATGACATTATTTGAATCAAACTTGAAACTCTTATTTGCTTTTTATCTTCCCATAAATATGAGAGTTTCTCACGTTTTGGGGGTCAAATATCACAGCTGTTGCAGGAAAAAGCTAAAGAGGGCAGAGAATGCAGAAATTTGCAATGACCAAAGGAAGCACTACAATAACATGCTGGATGCCAAAACAGCACAGAAGAGGCTCAGGACACGGAATTACATGTTTTTGTACTCTGTTTCGCTCATTTCAGTATTAGTGCCACAAAAGCATAATAATTCCTCGTTCTCTCTTGAATCTGCATCAGAGAGTCGCTGTAATGAACCAAAACGCTTTGCAGGGCGAGAAACACCAAAAAGACTAGACAACATGCTGAATAAGACAAATCAACACCGAAAAGGCTCAGGAAATGGGAAAAGTACTGTGATTTACTCATTTCAGTGAGTGTGTGACAAAAGCACAATTGTGTTACAGTTCCCATGTACCTGCATCATAGAGTCGTGGTTAAGCACCAAAAGCGCTTTGCTTAAGCGAGAAAAACATAAAAATGACATATTAGATGAATCAAACTTGAAACTCATATTCGCGTTTTATCTTCCCATAAATATGAAAGTTTCTCACGTTTTGGGGGTCAAATATCACAGCATTTGCAGGAAAAAGCTAAAGAGGACAGAGAATGCAGAAATTTGCATTGACCATAGGAAACACTACAATAACATGTTGGATGCCAGAACACTACCGATCAGGACACGGAATTACATGTTTTTGTACTCTGTTTTGCTCATTTCAGTATTAGTGCCACAAAAGCATAATAATTCCTCGTTCT
Organism: Halichoeres trimaculatus; assembly: GCF_033239565.1. Classification (NCBI taxonomy): domain Eukaryota; kingdom Metazoa; phylum Chordata; class Actinopteri; order Labriformes; family Labridae; genus Halichoeres; species Halichoeres trimaculatus. Next base: position 210,582 of record NW_027437212.1, read on the forward strand.
CTCTTGAATCTGCATCAGAGAGTCGCTGTAATGAACCAAAACGCTTTGCAGGGCGAGAAACACAAAAAGACTAGACAACATGCTGAATGAGACAAATCAACACCGAAAAGGCTCAGGAAACGGGAAAAGTACTGTGATTTACTCATTTCAGTGAGTGTGTAACAAAAGCACAATTGTGTTACAGTGTCCATGTACCTGCATCATAGAGTCGTGGTTTAGCACCAAAAGCGCTTTGCTTAAGCGAGAAAAACATAAAAATGACATTATTTGAATCAAACTTGAAACTCTTATTCGCGTTTTATCTTCCCATAAATATGAGAGTTTCTCACGTTTTGGGGGTCAAATATCACAGCTGTTGCAGGAAAAAGCTAAAGAGGGCAGAGAATGCAGAAATTTGCAATGACCAAAGGAAGCACTACAATAACATGCTGGATGCCAAAACAATACTGATCAGGACACGGAATTACCTGTATTTGTGCTCCGTTTTGCTCATTTCAGTATTAGTGCCACAAAAGCATAATAGTTCCTAGTTATTTCTTGAATCTGCATCAGAGAGTCGCTGTAATGAACCAAAACGCTTTGCAGGGCGAGAAACACCAAAAAGACTAGACAACATGCTGAATAAGACAAATCAACACCGAAAAGGCTCAGGAAATGGGAAAAGTACTGTGATTTACTCATTTCAGTGAGTGTGTGACAAAAGCACAATTGTGTTACAGTTCCCATGTACCTGCATCGTAGAGTCGTGGTTAAGCACCAAAAGCGCTTTGCTTAAGCTAGGAAAACATAAAAATGACATATTAGATGAATCAAACTTGAAACTCATATTCGCGTTTTATCTTCCCATAAATATGAGAGTTTCTCACGTTTTGGGGGTCAAATATCACAGCATTTGCAGGAAAAAGCTAAAGAGGGCAGAGAATGCAGAAATTTGCAATGACCATAGGAAAAATCTACAATAACATGCTGGATACCAAAACAGCACAGAAAAGGCTCAGGACACGGAATTACATGTTTTTGTACTCTGTTTTGCTCATTTCAGTATTAGTGCCACAAAAGCATAATAATTCCTCATTCTCTCTTGAATCTGCATCAGAGAGTCGCTGTAATAAACCAAAACGCTTTGCAGGGCGAGAAACACCAAAAAGACTAGACAACATGCTGAATAAGACAAATCAACACCGAAAAGGCTCAGGAAACGGGAAAAGTACTCTGATTTACTCATTTCAGTGAGTGTGTGACAAAAGCACAATTGTGTTACAGTTCCCATGTACCTGCATCATAGAGTCGTGGTTAAGCACCAAAAGCGCTTTGCTTAAGCTAGGAAAACATAAAAATGACATTATTTGAATCAAACTTGAAACTCTTATTTGCTTTTTATCTTCCCATAAATATGAGAGTTTCTCACGTTTTGGGGGTCAAATATCACAGCTGTTGCAGGAAAAAGCTAAAGAGGGCAGAGAATGCAGAAATTTGCAATGACCAAAGGAAGCACTACAATAACATGCTGGATGCCAAAACAGCACAGAAGAGGCTCAGGACACGGAATTACATGTTTTTGTACTCTGTTTCGCTCATTTCAGTATTAGTGCCACAAAAGCATAATAATTCCTCGTTCTCTCTTGAATCTGCATCAGAGAGTCGCTGTAATGAACCAAAACGCTTTGCAGGGCGAGAAACACCAAAAAGACTAGACAACATGCTGAATAAGACAAATCAACACCGAAAAGGCTCAGGAAATGGGAAAAGTACTGTGATTTACTCATTTCAGTGAGTGTGTGACAAAAGCACAATTGTGTTACAGTTCCCATGTACCTGCATCATAGAGTCGTGGTTAAGCACCAAAAGCGCTTTGCTTAAGCGAGAAAAACATAAAAATGACATATTAGATGAATCAAACTTGAAACTCATATTCGCGTTTTATCTTCCCATAAATATGAAAGTTTCTCACGTTTTGGGGGTCAAATATCACAGCATTTGCAGGAAAAAGCTAAAGAGGACAGAGAATGCAGAAATTTGCATTGACCATAGGAAACACTACAATAACATGTTGGATGCCAGAACACTACCGATCAGGACACGGAATTACATGTTTTTGTACTCTGTTTTGCTCATTTCAGTATTAGTGCCACAAAAGCATAATAATTCCTCGTTCTCTCTTGAATCTGCATCAGAGAGTCGCTGTAATGAACCAAAACGCTTTGCAGGGCGAGAAACACAAAAAGACTAGACAACATGCTGAATAAGACAAATCAACACCGAAAAGGCTCAGGAAACGGGAAAAGTACTGTGATTTACTCATTTCAGTGAGTGTGTAACAAAAGCACAATTGTGTTACAGTGTCCATGTACCTGCATCATAGAGTCGTGGTTTAGCACCAAAAGCGCTTTGCTTAAGCGAGAAAAACATAAAAATGACATTATTTGAATCAAACTTGAAACTCTTATTCGCGTTTTATCTTCCCATAAATATGAGAGTTTCTCACGTTTTGGGGGTCAAATATCACAGCTGTTGCAGGAAAAAGCTAAAGAGGGCAGAGAATGCAGAAATTTGCAATGACCAAAGGAAGCACTACAATAACATGCTGGATGCCAAAACAATACTGATCAGGACACGGAATTACCTGTATTTGTGCTCCGTTTTGCTCATTTCAGTATTAGTGCCACAAAAGCATAATAGTTCCTAGTTATTTCTTGAATCTGCATCAGAGAGTCGCTGTAATGAACCAAAACGCTTTGCAGGGCGAGAAACACCAAAAAGACTAGACAACATGCTGAATAAGACAAATCAACACCGAAAAGGCTCAGGAAATGGGAAAAGTACTGTGATTTACTCATTTCAGTGAGTGTGTGACAAAAGCACAATTGTGTTACAGTTCCCATGTACCTGCATCATAGAGTCGTGGTTAAGCACCAAAAGCGCTTTGCTTAAGCGAGAAAAACATAAAAATGACATATTAGATGAATCAAACTTGAAACTCATATTCGCGTTTTATCTTCCCATAAATATGAAAGTTTCTCACGTTTTGGGGGTCAAATATCACAGCATTTGCAGGAAAAAGCTAAAGAGGACAGAGAATGCAGAAATTTGCATTGACCATAGGAAACACTACAATAACATGTTGGATGCCAGAACACTACCGATCAGGACACGGAATTACATGTTTTTGTACTCTGTTTTGCTCATTTCAGTATTAGTGCCACAAAAGCATAATAATTCCTCGTTCTCTCTTGAATCTGCATCAGAGAGTCGCTGTAATGAACCAAAACGCTTTGCAGGGCGAGAAACACAAAAAGACTAGACAACATGCTGAATGAGACAAATCAACACCGAAAAGGCTCAGGAAACGGGAAAAGTACTCTGATTTACTCATTTCAGTGAGTGTGTGACAAAAGCACAATTGTGTTACATTGTCCATGTACCTGCATCATAGAGTCGTGGTTTAGCACCAAAAGCGCTTTGCTTAAGCGAGAAAAACATAAAAATGACATTATTTGAATCAAACTTGAAACTCTTATTTGCTTTTTATCTTCCCATAAATATGAGAGTTTCTCACGTTTTGGGGGTCAAATATCACAGCTGTTGCAGGAAAAAGCTAAAGAGGGCAGAGAATGCAGAAATTTGCAATGACCAAAGGAAGCACTACAATAACATGCTGGATGCCAAAACAGCACAGAAGAGGCTCAGGACACGGAATTACATGTTTTTGTACTCTGTTTCGCTCATTTCAGTATTAGTGCCACAAAAGCATAATAATTCCTCGTTCTCTCTTGAATCTGCATCAGAGAGTCGCTGTAATGAACCAAAACGCTTTGCAGGGCGAGAAACACCAAAAAGACTAGACAACATGCTGAATGAGACAAATCAACACCGAAAAGGCTCAGGAAATGGGAAAAGTACTGTGATTTACTCATTTCAGTGAGTGTGTGACAAAAGCACAATTGTGTTACAGTTCCCATGTACCTGCATCATAGAGTCGTGGTTAAGCACCAAAAGCGCTTTGCTTAAGCGAGAAAAACATAAAAATGACATATTAGATGAATCAAACTTGAAACTCATATTCGCGTTTTATCTTCCCATAAATATGAAAGTTTCTCACGTTTTGGGGGTCAAATATCACAGCATTTGCAGGAAAAAGCTAAAGAGGACAGAGAATGCAGAAATTTGCATTGACCATAGGAAACACTACAATAACATGTTGGATGCCAGAACACTACCGATCAGGACACGGAATTACATGTTTTTGTACTCTGTTTTGCTCATTTCAGTATTAGTGCCACAAAAGCATAATAATTCCTCGTTCTCTCTTGAATCTGCATCAGAGAGTCGCTGTAATGAACCAAAACGCTTTGCAGGGCGAGAAACACAAAAAGACTAGACAACATGCTGAATGAGACAAATCAACACCGAAAAGGCTCAGGAAACGGGAAAAGTACTGTGATTTACTCATTTCAGTGAGTGTGTAACAAAAGCACAATTGTGTTACAGTGTCCATGTACCTGCATCATAGAGTCGTGGTTTAGCACCAAAAGCGCTTTGCTTAAGCGAGAAAAACATAAAAATGACATTATTTGAATCAAACTTGAAACTCTTATTCGCGTTTTATCTTCCCATAAATATGAGAGTTTCTCACGTTTTGGGGGTCAAATATCACAGCTGTTGCAGGAAAAAGCTAAAGAGGGCAGAGAATGCAGAAATTTGCAATGACCAAAGGAAGCACTACAATAACATGCTGGATGCCAAAACAATACTGATCAGGACACGGAATTACCTGTATTTGTGCTCCGTTTTGCTCATTTCAGTATTAGTGCAACAAAAGCATAATAGTTCCTAGTTATTTCTTGAATCTGCATCAGAGAGTCGCTGTAATGAACCAAAACGCTTTGCAGGGCGAGAAACACCAAAAAGACTAGACAACATGCTGAATGTTGATTTGTCTCAAATCAACACCGAAAAGGCTCAGGAAATGGGAAAAGTACTGTGATTTACTCATTTCAGTGAGTGTGTGACAAAAGCACAATTGTGTTACAGTTCCCATGTACCTGCATCATAGAGTCGTGGTTAAGCACCAAAAGCGCTTTGCTTAAGCGAGGAAAACATAAAAATGACATATTAGATGAATCAAACTTGAAACTCATATTCGCGTTTTATCTTCCCATAAATATGAAAGTTTCTCACGTTTTGGGGGTCAAATATCACAGCATTTGCAGGAAAAAGCTAAAGAGGGCAGAGAATGCAGAAATTTGCAATGACCATAGGAAGCACTACAATAACATGCTGGATGCCAAAACAGCACAGAAGAGGCTCAGGACACGGAATTACATGTTTTTGTACTCTGTTTCGCTCATTTCAGTATTAGTGCCACAAAAGCAAAATAGTTCCTAGTTATCTCTTGAATCTGCATCAGAGAGTCGCTGTAATGAACCAAAACGCTTTGCAGGGCGAGAAACACCAAAAAGACTAGACAACATGCTGAATAAGACAAATCAACACCGAAAAGGCTCAGGAAATGGGAAAAGGACTGTGATTTACTCATTTCAGTGAGTGTGTGACAAAAGCACAATTGTGTTACAGTTCCCATGTACCTGCATCATAGAGTCGTGGTTAAGCACCAAAAGCGCTTTGCTTAAGCGAGAAAAACATAAAAATGACATATTAGATGAATCAAACTTGAAACTCATATTCGCGTTTTATCTTCCCATAAATATGAAAGTTTCTCACGTTTTGGGGGTCAAATATCACAGCATTTGCAGGAAAAAGCTAAAGAGGACAGAGAATGCAGAAATTTGCATTGACCATAGGAAACACTACAATAACATGTTGGATGCCAGAACACTACCGATCAGGACACGGAATTACATGTTTTTGTACTCTGTTTTGCTCATTTCAGTATTAGTGCCACAAAAGCATAATAATTCCTCGTTCTCTCTTGAATCTGCATCAGAGAGTCGCTGTAATGAACCAAAACGCTTTGCAGGGCGAGAAACACAAAAAGACTAGACAACATGCTGAATGAGACAAATCAACACCGAAAAGGCTCAGGAAACGGGAAAAGTACTGTGATTTACTCATTTCAGTGAGTGTGTGACAAAAGCACAATTGTGTTACATTGTCCATGTACCTGCATCATAGAGTCGTGGTTTAGCACCAAAAGCGCTTTGCTTAAGCGAGAAAAACATAAAAATGACATTATTTGAATCAAACTTGAAACTCTTATTTGCTTTTTATCTTCCCATAAATATGAGAGTTTCTCACGTTTTGGGGGTCAAATATCACAGCATTTGCAGGTAAAAGCTAAAGAGGACAGAGAATGCAGAAATTTGCAATGACCAAAGGAAGCACTACAATAACATGCTGGATGCCAAAACAATACTGATCAGGACACGGAATTACCTGTATTTGTGCTCTGTTTTGCTCATTTCAGTATTAGTGCCACAAAAGCAAAATAGTTCCTAGTTATCTCTTGAATCTGCATCAGAGAGTCGCTGTAATGAACCAAAACGCTTTGCAGGGCGAGAAACACCAAAAAGACTAGACAACATGCTGAATGTTGATTTGTCTCAAATCAACACCGAAAAGGCTCAGGAAATGGGAAAAGTACTGTGATTTACTCATTTCAGTGAATGTGTGACAAAAGCACAATTGTGTTACAGTTCCCATGTACCTGCATCATAGAGTCGTGGTTAAGCACCAAAAGCGCTTTGCTTAAGCGAGGAAAACATAAAAATGACATATTAGATGAATCAAACTTGAAACTCATATTCGCGTTTTATCTTCCCATAAATATGAAAGTTTCTCACGTTTTGGGGGTCAAATATCACAGCATTTGCAGGAAAAAGCTAAAGAGGGCAGAGAATGCAGAAATTTGCAATGACCATAGGAAGCACTACAATAACATGCTGGATGCCAAAACAGCACAGAAGAGGCTCAGGACACGGAATTACATGTTTTTGTACTCTGTTTTGCTCATTTCAGTATTAGTGCCACAAAAGCATAATAATTCCTCGTTCTCTCTTGAATCTGCATCAGAGAGTCGCTGTAATGAACCAAAACGCTTTGCAGGGCGAGAAACACCAAAAAGACTAGACAACATGCTGAATAAGACAAATCAACACCGAAAAGGCTCAGGAAATGGGAAAAGTACTGTGATTTACTCATTTCAGTGAGTGTGTGACAAAAGCACAATTGTGTTACAGTTCCCATGTACCTGCATCATAGAGTCGTGGTTAAGCACCAAAAGCGCTTTGCTTAAGCGAGAAAAACATAAAAATGACATATTAGATGAATCAAACTTGAAACTCATATTCGCGTTTTATCTTCCCATAAATATGAAAGTTTCTCACGTTTTGGGGGTCAAATATCACAGCATTTGCAGGAAAAAGCTAAAGAGGACAGAGAATGCAGAAATTTGCATTGACCATAGGAAACACTACAATAACATGTTGGATGCCAGAACACTACCGATCAGGACACGGAATTACATGTATTTGTACTCTGTTTTGCTCATTTCAGTATTAGTGCCACAAAAGCATAATAATTCCTCGTTCTCTCTTGAATCTGCATCAGAGAGTCGCTGTAATGAACCAAAACGCTTTGCAGGGCGAGAAACACAAAAAGACTAGACAACATGCTGAATGAGACAAATCAACACCGAAAAGGCTCAGGAAACTGGAAAAGTACTCTGATTTACTCATTTCAGTGAGTGTGTGACAAAAGCACAATTGTGTTACAGTTCCCATGTACCTGCATCATAGAGTCGTGGTTAAGCACCAAAAGCGCTTTGCTTAAGCGAGAAAAACATAAAAATGACATATTAGATGAATCAAACTTGAAACTCATATTCGCGTTTTATCTTCCCATAAATATGAAAGTTTCTCACGTTTTGGGGGTCAAATATCACAGCATTTGCAGGAAAAAGCTAAAGAGGAGAGAGAATGCAGAAATTTGCATTGACCATAGGAAACACTACAATAACATGCTGGATGCCAGAACACTACCGATCAGGACACGGAATTACATGTTTTTGTACTCTGTTTTGCTCATTTCAGTATTAGTGCCACAAAAGCATAATAATTCCTCGTTCTCTCTTGAATCTGCATCAGAGAGTCGCTGTAATGAACCAAAACGCTTTGCAGGGCGAGAAACACAAAAAGACTAGACAACATGCTGAATGAGACAAATCAACACCGAAAAGGCTCAGGAAACGGGAAAAGTACTGTGATTTACTCATTTCAGTGAGTGTGTGACAAAAGCACAATTGTGTTACATTGTCCATGTACCTGCATCATAGAGTCGTGGTTTAGCACCAAAAGCGCTTTGCTTAAGCGAGGAAAACATAAAAATGACATTATTTGAATCAAACTTGAAACTCTTATTTGCTTTTTATCTTCCCATAAATATGAGAGTTTCTCACGTTTTGGGGGTCAAATATCACAGCTGTTGCAGGAAAAAGCTAAAGAGGGCAGAGAATGCAGAAATTTGCAATGACCAAAGGAAGCACTACAATAACATGCTGGATGCCAAAACAATACTGATCAGGACACGGAATTACCTGTATTTGTGCTCTGTTTTGCTCATTTCAGTATTAGTGCCACAAAAGCATAATAATTCCTCGTTCTCTTTTGAATCTGCATCAGAGAGTCGCTGTAATGAACCAAAACGCTTTGCAGGGCGAGAAACACAAAAAGACTAGACAACATGCTGAATGAGACAAATCAACACCGAAAAGGCTCAGGAAACTGGAAAAGTACTCTGATTTACTCATTTCAGTGAGTGTGTGACAAAAGCACAATTGTGTTACAGTTCCCATGTACCTGCATCATAGAGTCGTGGTTAAGCACCAAAAGCGCTTTGCTTAAGCGAGAAAAACATAAAAATGACATATTAGATGAATCAAACTTGAAACTCATATTCGCGTTTTATCTTCCCATAAATATGAAAGTTTCTCACGTTTTGGGGGTCAAATATCACAGCATTTGCAGGAAAAAGCTAAAGAGGAGAGAGAATGCAGAAATTTGCATTGACCATAGGAAACACTACAATAACATGCTGGATGCCAGAACACTACCGATCAGGACACGGAATTACATGTTTTTGTACTCTGTTTTGCTCATTTCAGTATTAGTGCCACAAAAGCATAATAATTCCTCGTTCTCTCTTGAATCTGCATCAGAGAGTCGCTGTAATGAACCAAAACGCTTTGCAGGGCGAGAAACACAAAAAGACTAGACAACATGCTGAATGAGACAAATCAACACCGAAAAGGCTCAGGAAACGGGAAAAGTACTGTGATTTACTCATTTCAGTGAGTGTGTGACAAAAGCACAATTGTGTTACATTGTCCATGTACCTGCATCATAGAGTCGTGGTTTAGCACCAAAAGCGCTTTGCTTAAGCGAGGAAAACATAAAAATGACATTATTTGAATCAAACTTGAAACTCTTATTTGCTTTTTATCTTCCCATAAATATGAGAGTTTCTCACGTTTTGGGGGTCAAATATCACAGCTGTTGCAGGAAAAAGCTAAAGAGGGCAGAGAATGCAGAAATTTGCAATGACCAAAGGAAGCACTACAATAACATGCTGGATGCCAAAACAATACTGATCAGGACACGGAATTACCTGTATTTGTGCTCTGTTTTGCTCATTTCAGTATTAGTGCCACAAAAGCATAATAATTCCTCGTTCTCTTTTGAATCTGCATCAGAGAGTCGCTGTAATGAACCAAAACGCTTTGCAGGGCGAGAAACACAAAAAGACTAGACAACATGCTGAATAAGACAAATCAACACCGAAAAGGCTCAGGAAATGGGAAAAGTACTGTGATTTACTCATTTCAGTGAGTGTGTGACAAAAGCACAATTGTGTTACAGTTCCCATGTACCTGCATCATAGAGTCGTGGTTAAGCACCAAAAGCGCTTTGCTTAAGCGAGAAAAACATAAAAATGACATATTAGATGAATCAAACTTGAAACTCATATTCGCGTTTTATCTTCCCATAAATATGAAAGTTTCTCACGTTTTGGGGGTCAAATATCACAGCATTTGCAGGAATAAGCTAAAGAGGGCAGAGAATGCAGAAATTTGCAATGACCATAGGAAAAATCTACAATAACATGCTGGATGCCAAAACAGCACAGAAAAGGCTCAGGACACGGAATTACATGTTTTTGTACTCTGTTTCGCTCATTTCAGTATTAGTGCCACAAAAGCATAATAATTCCTCGTTCTCTCTTGAATCTGCATCAGAGAGTCGCTGTAATGAACCAAAACGCTTTGCAGGGCGAGAAACACAAAAAGACTAGACAACATGCTGAATAAGACAAATCAACACCGAAAAGGCTCAGGAAATGGGAAAAGTACTGTGATTTACTCATTTCAGTGAGTGTGTGACAAAAGCACAATTGTGTTACAGTTCCCATGTACCTGCATCATAGAGTCGTGGTTAAGCACCAAAAGCGCTTTGCTTAAGCGAGAAAAACATAAAAATGACATATTAGATGAATCAAACTTGAAACTCATATTCGCGTTTTATCTTCCCATAAATATGAAAGTTTCTCACGTTTTGGGGGTCAAATATCACAGCATTTGCAGGAAAAAGCTAAAAAGGGCAGAGAATGCAGAAATTTGCAATGACCATAGGAAGCACTACAATAACATGCTGGATGCCAAAACAATACTGATCAGGACACGGAATTACCTGTATTTGGGCTCTGTTTTGCTCATTTCAGTATTAGTGCCACAAAAGCATAATAATTCCTCGTTCTCTTTTGAATCTGCATCAGAGAGTCGCTGGAATGAACCAAAACGCTTTGCAGGGCGAGAAACACAAAAAGACTAGACAACATGCTGAATAAGACAAATCAACACCGAAAAGGCTCAGGAAACGGGAAAAGTACTCTGATTTACTCATTTCAGTGAGTGTGTGACAAAAGCACAATTGTGTTACAGTGCCCATGTACCTGCATCATAGAGTCGTGGTTTAGCACCAAAAGCGCTTTGCTTAAGCGAGAAAAACATAAAAATGACATATTAGATGAATCAAACTTGAAACTCTTATTTTCTTTTTAACTTCCCATAAATATGAGAGTTTCTCACGTTTTGGGGCTAAAATATCACAGCATTTGCAGGAAAAAGCTAAAGAGGGCAGATAATGAAGAAATTTGCAATGACCATAGGAAGCACTACAATAACATGCTGGATGCCAAAACAGCACAGAAAAGGCTCAGGACAAAGAAATTACCTGTATTTGTGCTCTTTTTTGCTCATTTCAGTGTTAGTGTCACAAAAGCATAATAGTTCCTAGTTATCTCTTGAATCTGCATCAGAGAGTCGCAGTAATGAATCAAAACGCCATGTGGGGCGAGAAACACCAAAAAGACTAGACAACATGCTGAATGGGACAAATCAACACCGAAAAGGCTCAGGAAACGGGAAAAGTACTGTGATTTACTCATTTCAGTGAGTGTGTGACAAAAGCACAATTGTGTTACAGTGTCCATGTACCTGCATCATAGAGTCGTGGTTAAGCACCAAAAGCGCTTTGCTTAAGCGAGGAAAACATAAAAATGACATATTAGATGAATCAAACTTGAAACTCATATTCGCGTTTTATCTTCCCATAAATATGAAAGTTTCTCACGTTTTGGGGGTCAAATATCACAGCATTTGCAGGAAAAAGCTAAAGAGGACAGAGAATGCAGAAATTTGCATTGACCATAGGAAACACTACAATAACATGTTGGATGCCAGAACACTACCGATCAGGACACGGAATTACATGTTTTTGTACTCTGTTTTGCTCATTTCAGTATTAGTGCCACAAAAGCATAATATTTCCTCGTTCTCTCTTGAATCTGCATCAAAGAGTCGCTGTAATGAACCAAAACGCTTTGCAGGGCGAGAAACACAAAAAGACTAGACAACATGCTGAATAAGACAAATCAACACCGAAAAGGCTCAGGAAACGGGAAAAGTACTCTGATTTACTCATTTCAGTGAGTGTGTGACAAAAGCACAATTGTGTTACAGTGTCCATGTACCTGCATCATAGAGTCGTGGTTTAGCACCAAAAGCGCTTTGCTTAAGCGAGAAAAACATAAAAATGACATTATTTGAATCAAACTTGAAACTCTTATTTGCTTTTTATCTTCCCATAAATATGAGAGTTTCTCACGTCTTGGGGGTCAAATATCACAGCTGTTGCAGGAAAAAAGCTAAAGAGGGCAGAGAATGAAGAAATTTGCAATGACCATAGGAAACACTATAATAACATGTTGGATGCCAGAACACTACCGATCAGGACACGGAATTACATGTTTTTGTACTCTGTTTTGCTCATTTCAGTATTAGTGCCACAAAAGCATAATATTTCCTCGTTCTCTCTTGAATCTGCATCAGAGAGTCGCTGTAATGAACCAAAACGCTTTGCAGGGCGAGAAACACAAAAAGACTAGACAACATGCTGAATAAGACAAATCAACACCGAAAAGGCTCAGGAAACGGGAAAAGTACTCTGATTTACTCATTTCAGAAAGTGTGTGACAAAAGCACAATTGTGTTACAGTGTCCATGTACCTGCATCATAGAGTCATGGTTTAGCACCAAAAGCGCTTTGCTTAAGCGAGAAAAACATAAAAATGACATTATTTGAAACAAACTTGAAACTCTTATTTGCTTTTTATCTTCCCATAAATATGAGAGTTTCTCACGTTTTGGGGGTCAAATATCACAGCTGTTGCAGGAAAAAAGCTAAAGAGGGCAGATAATGAAGAAATTTGCAATGACCATAGGAAGCACTACAATAACATGCTGGATGCCAAAACAGCACAGAAAAGGCTCAGGACAAGGAAATTACCTGTATTTGTGCTCTGTTTTGCTCATTTCAGTGTTAGTGTCACAAAAGCATAATAGTTCCTAGTTATCTCTTGAATCTGCATCAGAGAGTCGCAGTAATGAATCAAAACGCCATGTGGGGCGAGAAACACCAAAAAGACTAGACAACATGCTGAATGGGACAAATCAACACCGAAAAGGCTCAGGAAACGGGAAAAGTACTGTGATTTACTCATTTCAGTGAGTGTGTGACAAAAGCACAATTGTGTTACAGTGTCCATGTACCTGCATCATAGAGTCGTGGTTAAGCACCAAAAGCGCTTTGCTTAAGCGAGGAAAACATAAAAATGACATATTAGATGAATCAAACTTGAAACTCATATTCGCGTTTTATCTTCCCATAAATATGAAAGTTTCTCACGTTTTGGGGGTCAAATATCACAGCATTTGCAGGAAAAAGCTAAAGAGGACAGAGAATGCAGAAATTTGCATTGACCATAGGAAACACTACAATAACATGTTGGATGCCAGAACACTACCGATCAGGACACGGAATTACATGTTTTTGTACTCTGTTTTGCTCATTTCAGTATTAGTGCCACAAAAGCATAATATTTCCTCGTTCTCTCTTGAATCTGCATCAAAGAGTCGCTGTAATGAATCAAAACGCCATGTGGGGCGAGAAACACCAAAAAGACTAGACAACATGCTGAATAAGACAAATCAACACCGAAAAGGCTCAGGAAACGGGAAAAGTACTCTGATTTACTCATTTCAGTGAGTGTGTGACAAAAGCACAATTGTGTTACAGTGTCCATGTACCTGCATCATAGAGTCGTGGTTTAGCACCAAAAGCGCTTTGCTTAAGCGAGAAAAACATAAAAATGACATTATTTGAATCAAACTTGAAACTCTTATTTGCTTTTTATCTTCCCATAAATATGAGAGTTTCTCACGTCTTGGGGGTCAAATATCACAGCTGTTGCAGGAAAAAAGCTAAAGAGGGCAGATAATGAAGAAATTTGCAATGACCATAGGAAACACTATAATAACATGTTGGATGCCAGAACACTACCGATCAGGACACGGAATTACATGTTTTTGTACTCTGTTTTGCTCATTTCAGTATTAGTGCCACAAAAGCATAATAATTCCTCGTTCTCTCTTGAATCTGCATCAGAGAGTCGCTGTAATGAACCAAAACGCTTTGCAGGGCGAGAAACACAAAAAGACTAGACAACATGCTGAATAAGACAAATCAACACCGAAAAGGCTCAGGAAACGGGAAAAGTACTCTGATTTACTCATTTCAGAAAGTGTGTGACAAAAGCACAATTGTGTTACAGTGTCCATGTACCTGCATCATAGAGTCGTGGTTTAGCACCAAAAGCGCTTTGCTTAAGCGAGAAAAACATAAAAATGACATTATTTGAAACAAACTTGAAACTCTTATTTGCTTTTTATCTTCCCATAAATATGAGAGTTTCTCACGTTTTGGGGGTCAAATATCACAGCTGTTGCAGGAAAAAAGCTAAAGAGGGCAGATAATGAAGAAATTTGCAATGACCATAGGAAGCACTACAATAACATGCTGGATGCCAAAACAGCACAGAAAAGGCTCAGGACAAGGAAATTACCTGTATTTGTGCTCTGTTTTGCTCATTTCAGTGTTAGTGTCACAAAAGCATAATAGTTCCTAGTTATCTCTTGAATCTGCATCAGAGAGTCGCAGTAATGAATCAAAACGCCATGTGGGGCGAGAAACACCAAAAAGACTAGACAACATGCTGAATGGGACAAATCAACACCGAAAAGGCTCAGGAAACGGGAAAAGTACTGTGATTTACTCATTTCAGTGAGTGTGTGACAAAAGCACAATTGTGTTACAGTGTCCATGTACCTGCATCATAGAGTCGTGGTTAAGCACCAAAAGCGCTTTGCTTAAGCGAGGAAAACATAAAAATGACATATTAGATGAATCAAACTTGAAACTCATATTCGCGTTTTATCTTCCCATAAATATGAAAGTTTCTCACGTTTTGGGGGTCAAATATCACAGCATTTGCAGGAAAAAGCTAAAGAGGACAGAGAATGCAGAAATTTGCATTGACCATAGGAAACACTACAATAACATGTTGGATGCCAGAACACTACCGATCAGGACACGGAATTACATGTTTTTGTACTCTGTTTTGCTCATTTCAGTATTAGTGCCACAAAAGCATAATATTTCCTCGTTCTCTCTTGAATCTGCATCAAAGAGTCGCTGTAATGAACCAAAACGCTTTGCAGGGCGAGAAACACAAAAAGACTAGACAACATGCTGAATGTTGATTTGTCCCAACGCGCTTTTGTTGCACTAATACTGAAATGAGCAAAACAGAGTACAAAAACATGTAATTCCGTGTCCTGAGCCTTTTCTGTGCTGTTTTGGCATCCAGCATGTTATTGTAGATTTTTCGTATGGTCATTGCAAATTTCTGCATTCTCTGCCCTCTTTAGCTTTTTCCTGCAAATGCTGTGATATTTGACCCCCAAAACGTGAGAAACTTTCATATTTATGGGAAGATAAAACGCGAATATGAGTTTCAAGTTTGATTCATCTAATATGTCATTTTTATGTTTTTCTCGCTTAAGCAAAGCGCTTTTGGTGCTAAACCACGACTCAATGATGCAGGTACATGGGCACTGTGACACAATTGTGCTTTTGTCACACACTCACTGAAATGAGTAAATCAGAGTACTTTTCCAGTTTTCTGAGCCTTTTCGGTGTTGATTTGTCCCATTCAGCATGTTGTCTAGTCTTTTTGTGTTTCTAGCCCTGCAAAGCGTTTTGGTTCATTACAGCGACTCTCTGATGCAGATTCAAGAGAGAACGAGGAATTATTATGCTTTTGTGGCACTAATACTGAAATGAGCAAAACAGAGTACAAATACAGGTAATTCCGTGTCCTGATCGGTAGTGTTCTGGCATCCAACATGTTATTGTAGTGTTTCCTATGGTCAATGCAAATTTCTGCATTCTCTGCCCTCTTTAGCTTTTTCCTGCAAATGCTGTGATATTTGACCCCCAAAACGTGAGAAACTCTCATATTTATGGGAAGATAAAAAGAAAATAAGAGTTTCAAGTTTGATTCATCTAATATGTCATTTTTATGTTTTTCTCGCTTAAGCAAAGCGCTTTTGGTGCTTAACCACGACTCTATGATGCAGGTACATGGGAACTGTAACACAATTGTGCTTTTGTCACACACTCACTGCAATGAAAAAATCAGAGTACTTTTCCCATTTCCTGAGCCTTTTCGGTGTTGATTTGAGACAAATCAACATTCAGCATGTTGTCTAGTCTTTTTGGTGTTTCTCGCCCTGCAAAGCGTTTTGGTTCATTACAGCGACTCTTTGATGCAGATTCAAGAGATAACTAGGAACTATTATGCTTTTGAGGCACTAATACTGAAATGAGCAAAACAGAGCAAAAAATACAGGTAATTCCGTGTCCTGATCAGTATTGTTTTGGCATCCAGCATGTTATTGTAGTGCTTCCTATGGTCATTGCAAATTTCTGCATTCTCTGCCCTCTTTAGCTTTTTCCTGCAACAGCTGTGATATTTGACCCCCAAAACGTGAGAAACTCTCATATTTATGGGAAGATAAAAAGCAAATAAGAGTTTCAAGTTTGATTCAAATAATGTCATTTTTATGTTTTCCTCGCTTATGCAAAGCGCTTTTGGTGCTTAACCACGACTCTATGATGCAGGTACATGGGAACTGTAACACAATTGTGCTTTTGTCACACACTCACTGAAATGAGTAAATCACAGTACTTTTCCCGTTTCCTGAGCCTTTTCGGTGTTGATTTGTCTCATTCAGCATGTTGTCTAGTCTTTTTGTGTTTCTCGCCCTGCAAAGCGTTTTGGTTCATTACAGCGACTCTTTGATGCAGATTCAAGAGAGAACGAGGAATTATTATGCTTTTGTGGCACTTATACTGAAATGAGCAAAACAGAGCACAAATACAGGTAATTCCGTGTCCTGATCAGTATTGTTTTGGCATCCAGCATGTTATTGTAGTGCTTCCTATGGTCATTGCAAATTTCTGCATTCTCTGCCCTCTTTAGCTTTTTCCTGCAAATGCTGTGATATTTGACCCCCAAAACGTGAGAAACTCTCATATTTATGGGAAGATAAAAAGCAAATAAGAGTTTCAAGTTTGATTCAAATAATATGTCATTTTTATGTTTTTCTCGCTTAAGCAAAGCGCTTTTGGTGCTAAACCACCACTCTATGATGCAGGTACATGGACACTGTAACACAATTGTGCTTTTGTCACACACTCACTGAAATGAGTAAATCACAGTACTTTTCCCGTTTCCTGAGCCTTTTCGGTGTTGATTTGTCTCATTCAACATGTTGTCTAGTCTTTTTGTGTTTCTCGCCCTGCAAAGCGTTTTTGGTTCATTACAGCGACTCTTTGATGCAGATTCAAGAGATAACTAGGAACAATTATGCTTTTGTGACACTAATACTGAAATGAGCAAAACAGAGCACAAATACAGGTAATTCCGTGTCCTGATCAGTATTGTTTTGGCATCCAGCATGTTATTGTAGTGCTTCCTATGGTCATTGCAAATTTCTGCATTCTCTGCCCTCTTTAGCTTTTTCCTGCAACAGCTGTGATATTTGACCCCCAAAACGTGAGAAACTTTCATATTTATGGGAAGATAAAAAGCAAATAAGAGTTTCAAGTTTGATTCAAATAATGTCATTTTTATGTTTTTCTCGCTTAAGCAAAGCGCTTTTGGTGCTAAACCACCACTCTATGATGCAGGTACATGGGCACTGTAACACAATTGTGCTTTTGTCACACACTCACTGAAATAAGTAAATCACAGTACTTTTCCCGTTTCCTGAGCCTTTTCGGTGTTGATTTGTCTCATTCAGCATGTTGTCTAGTCTTTTTGGTGTTTCTCGCCCCACATGGCGTTTTGATTCATTACTGGGACTCTCTGATGCAGATTCAAGAGATAACTAGGAACAATTATGCTTTTGTGACACTAACACTGATATGAGCAAAACAGAGCACAAAAACATGTAATTCCGTGTCCTGAGCCTTTTCTGTGCTGTTTTGGCATCAAGCATGTTATTGTAGTGCTTCCTATGGTCAATGCAAATTTCTTCATTATCTGCCCTCTCTAGCTTTTTCCTGCAAATGCTGTGATATTTGACCCCCAAAACGTGAGAAACTCTCATATTTATGGGAAGATAAAAAGAAAATAGGAGTTTCAAGTTTGATTCATCTAATATGTCATTTTTATGTTTTTCTCGCTTAAGCAAAGCGCTTTTGGTGCTAAACCACGACTCTATGATGCAGGTACATGGGCACTGTAACACAATTGTGCTTTTGTCACACACTCACTGAAATGAGTAAATCAGAGTACTTTTCCCGTTTCCTGAGCCTTTTCGGTGTTGATTTGTCTCATTCAGCATGTTGTCTAGTCTTTTTGGTGTTTCTCGCCCCACAAAGCGTTTTGATTCATTACTGGGACTCTCTGATGCAGATTCAAGAGAGAACGAGGAATTATTATGCTTTTGTGGCACTAATACTGAAATGAGCAAAACAGAGTACAAATACAGGTAATTCCGTGTCCTGATCGGTAGTGTTCTGGCATCCAACATGTTATTGTAGTGTTTCCTATGGTCAATGCAAATTTCTGCATTCTCTGTCCTCTTTAGCTTTTTCCTGCAAATGCTGTGATATTTGACCCCCAAAACGTGAGAAACTTTCATAATTATGGGAAGATAAAAAGAAAATAAGAGTTTCAAGTTTGATTCAAATAATGTCATTTTTATGTTTTTCTCGCTTAAGCAAAGCGCTTTTGGTGCTAAACCACCACTCTATGATGCAGGTACATGGGAACTGTGACACAATTGTGCTTTTGTCACACACTCACTGAAATGAGTAAATCAGAGTACTTTTCCAGTTTCCTGAGCCTTTTCGGTGTTGATTTGTCTCATTCAGCATGTTGTCTAGTCTTTTTGGTGTTTCTCGCCCTGCAAAGCGTTTTGGTTCATTACAGCGACTCTCTGATGCAGATTCAAGAGAGAACGAGGAATTATTATGCTTTTGTGGCACTAATACTGAAATGAGCAAAACAGAGTACAAAAACATGTAATTCCGTGTCCTGAGCCTTTTCTGTGCTGTTTTGGCATCCAGCATGTTATTGTAGATTTTTCCTATGGTCATTGCAAATTTCTGCATTCTCTGCCCTCTTTAGCTTTTTCCTGCAAATGCTGTGATATTTGACCCCCAAAACGTGAGAAACTTTCATATTTATGGGAAGATAAAACGCGAATATGAGTTTCAAGTTTGATTCATCTATGTCATTTTTATGTTTTCCTCGCTTAAGCAAAGCGCTTTTGGTGCTTAACCACGACTCTATGATGCAGGTACATGGGAACTGTGACACAATTGTGCTTTTGTCACACACTCACTGAAATGAGTAAATCAGAGTACTTTTCCAGTTTCCTGAGCCTTTTCGGTGTTGATTTGTCTCATTCAGCATGTTGTCTAGTCTTTTTGGTGTTTCTCGCCCTGCAAAGCGTTTTGGTTCATTACAGCGACTCTCTGATGCAGATTCAAGAGAGAACGAGGAATTATTATGCTTTTGTGGCACTAATACTGAAATGAGCAAAACAGAGTACAAATACAGATAATTCCGTGTCCTGATCGGTAGTGTTCTGGCATCCAGCATGTTATTGTAGTGTTTCCTATGGTCAATGCAAATTTCTGCATTCTCTGTCCTCTTTAGCTTTTTCCTGCAAATGCTGTGATATTTGACCCCCAAAACGTGAGAAACTTTCATATTTATGGGAAGATAAAACGCGAATATGAGTTTCAAGTTTGATTCATCTTATATGTCATTTTTATGTTTTCCTCGCTTAAGCAAAGCGCTTTTGGTGCTTAACCACGACTCTATGATGCAGGTACATGGGAACTGTAACACAATTGTGCTTTTGTCACACACTCACTGAAATGAGTAAATCAGAGTACTTTTCCCGTTTCCTGAGCCTTTTCGGTGTTGATTTGTCTCATTCAACATGTTGTCTAGTCTTTTTGTGTTTCTCGCCAAGCAAAGCGTTTTGGTTCATTACAGCGACTCTTTGATGCAGATTCAAGAGATAACAAGGAACTATTATGCTTTTGTGGCACTAATACTGAAATGAGCAAAACAGAGCACAAATACAGGTAATTCCTTGTCCTGATCAGTATTGTTTTGGCATCCAGCATGTTATTGTAGTGCTTCCTATGGTCATTGCAAATTTCTGCATTCTCTGCCCTCTTTAGCTTTTTCCTGCAAATGCTGTGATATTTGACCCCCAAAACGTGAGAAACTTTCATATTTATGGGAAGATAAAAAGAAAATAAGAGTTTCAAGTTTGATTCATCTAATATGTCATTTTTATGTTTTTCTCGCTTAAGCAAAGCGCTTTTGGTGCTTAACCACGACTCTATGATGCAGGTACATGGGAACTGTAACACAATTGTGCTTTTGTCACACACTCACTGCAATGAAAAAATCAGAGTACTTTTCCCATTTCCTGAGCCTTTTCGGTGTTGATTTGAGACAAATCAACATTCAGCATGTTGTCTAGTCTTTTTGGTGTTTCTCGCCCTGCAAAGCGTTTTGGTTCATTACAGCGACTCTTTGATGCAGATTCAAGAGATAACTAGGAACTATTATGCTTTTGAGGCACTAATACTGAAATGAGCAAAACAGAGCAAAAAATACAGGTAATTCCGTGTCCTGATCAGTATTGTTTTGGCATCCAGCATGTTATTGTAGTGCTTCCTATGGTCATTGCAAATTTCTGCATTCTCTGCCCTCTTTAGCTTTTTCCTGCAACAGCTGTGATATTTGACCCCCAAAACGTGAGAAACTCTCATATTTATGGGAAGATAAAAAGCAAATAAGAGTTTCAAGTTTGATTCAAATAATGTCTTTTTTATGTTTTCCTCGCTTATGCAAAGCGCTTTTGGTGCTTAACCACGACTCTATGATGCAGGTACATGGGAACTGTAACACAATTGTGCTTTTGTCACACACTCACTGAAATGAGTAAATCACAGTACTTTTCCCGTTTCCTGAGCCTTTTCGGTGTTGATTTGTCTCATTCAGCATGTTGTCTAGTCTTTTTGTGTTTCTCGCCCTGCAAAGCGTTTTGGTTCATTACAGCGACTCTTTGATGCAGATTCAAGAGAGAACGAGGAATTATTATGCTTTTGTGGCACTTATACTGAAATGAGCAAAACAGAGCACAAATACAGGTAATTCCGTGTCCTGATCAGTATTGTTTTGGCATCCAGCATGTTATTGTAGTGCTTCCTATGGTCATTGCAAATTTCTGCATTCTCTGCCCTCTTTAGCTTTTTCCTGCAAATGCTGTGATATTTGACCCCCAAAACGTGAGAAACTCTCATATTTATGGGAAGATAAAAAGCAAATAAGAGTTTCAAGTTTGATTCAAATAATGTCATTTTTATGTTTTTCTCGCTTAAGCAAAGCGCTTTTGGTGCTAAACCACCACTCTATGATGCAGGTACATGGACACTGTAACACAATTGTGCTTTTGTCACACACTCACTGAAATGAGTAAATCACAGTACTTTTCCCGTTTCCTGAGCCTTTTCGGTGTTGATTTGTCTCATTCAACATGTTGTCTAGTCTTTTTGTGTTTCTCGCCCTGCAAAGCGTTTTGGTTCATTACAGCGACTCTTTGATGCAGATTCAAGAGATAACTAGGAACAATTATGCTTTTGTGACACTAATACTGAAATGAGCAAAACAGAGCACAAATACAGGTAATTCCGTGTCCTGATCAGTATTGTTTTGGCATCCAGCATGTTATTGTAGTGCTTCCTATGGTCATTGCAAATTTCTGCATTCTCTGCCCTCTTTAGCTTTTTCCTGCAACAGCTGTGATATTTGACCCCCAAAACGTGAGAAACTTTCATATTTATGGGAAGATAAAAAGCAAATAAGAGTTTCAAGTTTGATTCAAATAATGTCATTTTTATGTTTTTCTCGCTTAAGCAAAGCGCTTTTGGTGCTAAACCACCACTCTATGATGCAGGTACATGGGCACTGTAACACAATTGTGCTTTTGTCACACACTCACTGAAATGAGTAAATCACAGTACTTTTCCCGTTTCCTGAGCCTTTTCGGTGTTGATTTGTCTCATTCAGCATGTTGTCTAGTCTTTTTGGTGTTTCTCGCCCCACATGGCGTTTTGATTCATTACTGGGACTCTCTGATGCAGATTCAAGAGATAACTAGGAACAATTATGCTTTTGTGACACTAACACTGAAATGAGCAAAACAGAGCACAAAAACATGTAATTCCGTGTCCTGAGCCTTTTCTGTGCTGTTTTGGCATCAAGCATGTTATTGTAGTGCTTCCTATGGTCAATGCAAATTTCTTCATTATCTGCCCTCTCTAGCTTTTTCCTGCAAATGCTGTGATATTTGACCCCCAAAACGTGAGAAACTCTCATATTTATGGGAAGATAAAAAGAAAATAGGAGTTTCAAGTTTGATTCATCTAATATGTCATTTTTATGTTTTTCTCGCTTTAGCAAAGCGCTTTTGGTGCTAAACCACGACTCTATGATGCAGGTACATGGGCACTGTAACACAATTGTGCTTTTGTCACACACTCACTGAAATGAGTAAATCAGAGTACTTTTCCCGTTTCCTGAGCCTTTTCGGTGTTGATTTGTCTCATTCAGCATGTTGTCTAGTCTTTTTGGTGTTTCTCGCCCCACAAAGCGTTTTGATTCATTACTGGGACTCTCTGATGCAGATTCAAGAGAGAACGAGGAATTATTATGCTTTTGTGGCACTAATACTGAAATGAGCAAAACAGAGTACAAATACAGGTAATTCCGTGTCCTGATCGGTAGTGTTCTGGCATCCAACATGTTATTGTAGTGTTTCCTATGGTCAATGCAAATTTCTGCATTCTCTGTCCTCTTTAGCTTTTTCCTGCAAATGCTGTGATATTTGACCCCCAAAACGTGAGAAACTTTCATAATTATGGGAAGATAAAAAGAAAATAAGAGTTTCAAGTTTGATTCATCTAATATGTCATTTTTATGTTTTTCTCGCTTAAGCAAAGCGCTTTTGGTGCTTAACCACGACTCTATGATGCAGGTACATGGGAACTGTAACACAATTGTGCTTTTGTCACGAAGTCACTGCAATGAAAAAATCAGAGTACTTTTCCCGTTTCCTGAGCCTTTTCGGTGTTGATTTGAGACAAATCAACATTCAGCATGTTGTCTAGTCTTTTTGGTGTTTCTCGCCCTGCAAAGCGTTTTGGTTCATTACAGCGACTCTTTGATGCAGATTCAAGAGATAACTAGGAACTATTATGCTTTTGTGGCACTAATACTGAAATGAGCAAAACAGAGTACAAATACAGGTAATTCCGTGTCCTGATCGGTAGTGTTCTGGCATCCAACATGTTATTGTAGTGTTTCCTATGGTCAATGCAAATTTCTGCATTCTCTGTCCTCTTTAGCTTTTTCCTGCAAATGCTGTGATATTTGACCCCCAAAACGTGAGAAACTTTCATAATTATGGGAAGATAAAAAGAAAATAAGAGTTTCAAGTTTGATTCAAATAATGTCATTTTTATGTTTTTCTCGCTTAAGCAAAGCGCTTTTGGTGCTAAACCACCACTCTATGATGCAGGTACATGGGCACTGTAACACAATTGTGCTTTTGTCACACACTCACTGAAATGAGTAAATCACAGTACTTTTCCCGTTTCCTGAGCCTTTTCGGTGTTGATTTGTCTCATTCAGCATGTTGTCTAGTCTTTTTGGTGTTTCTCGCCCTGCAAAGCGTTTTGGTTCATTACAGCGACTCTCTGATGCAGATTCAAGAGAGAACGAGGAATTATTATGCTTTTGTGGCACTAATACTGAAATGAGCAAAACAGAGTACAAAAACATGTAATTCCGTGTCCTGAGCCTTTTCTGTGCTGTTTTGGCATCCAGCATGTTATTGTAGATTTTTCCTATGGTCATTGCAAATTTCTGCATTCTCTGCCCTCTTTAGCTTTTTCCTGCAAATGCTGTGATATTTGACCCCCAAAACGTGAGAAACTTTCATATTTATGGGAAGATAAAACGCGAATATGAGTTTCAAGTTTGATTCATCTATGTCATTTTTATGTTTTCCTCGCTTAAGCAAAGCGCTTTTGGTGCTTAACCACGACTCTATGATGCAGGTACATGGGAACTGTGACACAATTGTGCTTTTGTCACACACTCACTGAAATGAGTAAATCAGAGTACTTTTCCAGTTTCCTGAGCCTTTTCGGTGTTGATTTGTCTCATTCAGCATGTTGTCTAGTCTTTTTGGTGTTTCTCGCCCTGCAAAGCGTTTTGGTTCATTACAGCGACTCTCTGATGCAGATTCAAGAGAGAACGAGGAATTATTATGCTTTTGTGGCACTAATACTGAAATGAGCAAAACAGAGTACAAATACAGATAATTCCGTGTCCTGATCGGTAGTGTTCTGGCATCCAACATGTTATTGTAGTGTTTCCTATGGTCAATGCAAATTTCTGCATTCTCTGTCCTCTTTAGCTTTTTCCTGCAAATGCTGTGATATTTGACCCCCAAAACGTGAGAAACTTTCATATTTATGGGAAGATAAAACGCGAATATGAGTTTCAAGTTTGATTCATCTTATATGTCATTTTTATGTTTTCCTCGCTTAAGCAAAGCGCTTTTGGTGCTTAACCACGACTCTATGATGCAGGTACATGGGAACTGTAACACAATTGTGCTTTTGTCACACACTCACTGAAATGAGTAAATCAGAGTACTTTTCCCGTTTCCTGAGCCTTTTCGGTGTTGATTTGTCTCATTCAACATGTTGTCTAGTCTTTTTGTGTTTCTCGCCAAGCAAAGCGTTTTGGTTCATTACAGCGACTCTTTGATGCAGATTCAAGAGATAACAAGGAACTATTATGCTTTTGTGGCACTAATACTGAAATGAGCAAAACAGAGCACAAATACAGGTAATTCCTTGTCCTGATCAGTATTGTTTTGGCATCCAGCATGTTATTGTAGTGCTTCCTATGGTCATTGCAAATTTCTGCATTCTCTGCCCTCTTTAGCTTTTTCCTGCAAATGCTGTGATATTTGACCCCCAAAACGTGAGAAACTTTCATATTTATGGGAAGATAAAAAGAAAATAAGAGTTTCAAGTTTGATTCATCTAATATGTCATTTTTATGTTTTTCTCGCTTAAGCAAAGCGCTTTTGGTGCTTAACCACGACTCTATGATGCAGGTACATGGGAACTGTAACACAATTGTGCTTTTGTCACACACTCACTGCAATGAAAAAATCAGAGTACTTTTCCCATTTCCTGAGCCTTTTCGGTGTTGATTTGAGACAAATCAACATTCAGCATGTTGTCTAGTCTTTTTGGTGTTTCTCGCCCTGCAAAGCGTTTTGGTTCATTACAGCGACTCTTTGATGCAGATTCAAGAGATAACTAGGAACTATTATGCTTTTGAGGCACTAATACTGAAATGAGCAAAACAGAGCAAAAAATACAGGTAATTCCGTGTCCTGATCAGTATTGTTTTGGCATCCAGCATGTTATTGTAGTGCTTCCTATGGTCATTGCAAATTTCTGCATTCTCTGCCCTCTTTAGCTTTTTCCTGCAACAGCTGTGATATTTGACCCCCAAAACGTGAGAAACTCTCATATTTATGGGAAGATAAAAAGCAAATAAGAGTTTCAAGTTTGATTCAAATAATGTCATTTTTATGTTTTCCTCGCTTATGCAAAGCGCTTTTGGTGCTTAACCACGACTCTATGATGCAGGTACATGGGAACTGTAACACAATTGTGCTTTTGTCACACACTCACTGAAATGAGTAAATCACAGTACTTTTCCCGTTTCCTGAGCCTTTTCGGTGTTGATTTGTCTCATTCAGCATGTTGTCTAGTCTTTTTGTGTTTCTCGCCCTGCAAAGCGTTTTGGTTCATTACAGCGACTCTTTGATGCAGATTCAAGAGAGAACGAGGAATTATTATGCTTTTGTGGCACTTATACTGAAATGAGCAAAACAGAGCACAAATACAGGTAATTCCGTGTCCTGATCAGTATTGTTTTGGCATCCAGCATGTTATTGTAGTGCTTCCTATGGTCATTGCAAATTTCTGCATTCTCTGCCCTCTTTAGCTTTTTCCTGCAAATGCTGTGATATTTGACCCCCAAAACGTGAGAAACTCTCATATTTATGGGAAGATAAAAAGCAAATAAGAGTTTCAAGTTTGATTCAAATAATGTCATTTTTATGTTTTTCTCGCTTAAGCAAAGCGCTTTTGGTGCTAAACCACCACTCTATGATGCAGGTACATGGACACTGTAACACAATTGTGCTTTTGTCACACACTCACTGAAATGAGTAAATCACAGTACTTTTCCCGTTTCCTGAGCCTTTTCGGTGTTGATTTGTCTCATTCAACATGTTGTCTAGTCTTTTTGTGTTTCTCGCCCTGCAAAGCGTTTTGGTTCATTACAGCGACTCTTTGATGCAGATTCAAGAGATAACTAGGAACAATTATGCTTTTGTGACACTAATACTGAAATGAGCAAAACAGAGCACAAATACAGGTAATTCCGTGTCCTGATCAGTATTGTTTTGGCATCCAGCATGTTATTGTAGTGCTTCCTATGGTCATTGCAAATTTCTGCATTCTCTGCCCTCTTTAGCTTTTTCCTGCAACAGCTGTGATATTTGACCCCCAAAACGTGAGAAACTTTCATATTTATGGGAAGATAAAAAGCAAATAAGAGTTTCAAGTTTGATTCAAATAATGTCATTTTTATGTTTTTCTCGCTTAAGCAAAGCGCTTTTGGTGCTAAACCACCACTCTATGATGCAGGTACATGGGCACTGTAACACAATTGTGCTTTTGTCACACACTCACTGAAATGAGTAAATCACAGTACTTTTCCCGTTTCCTGAGCCTTTTCGGTGTTGATTTGTCTCATTCAGCATGTTGTCTAGTCTTTTTGGTGTTTCTCGCCCCACATGGCGTTTTGATTCATTACTGGGACTCTCTGATGCAGATTCAAGAGATAACTAGGAACAATTATGCTTTTGTGACACTAACACTGAAATGAGCAAAACAGAGCACAAAAACATGTAATTCCGTGTCCTGAGCCTTTTCTGTGCTGTTTTGGCATCAAGCATGTTATTGTAGTGCTTCCTATGGTCAATGCAAATTTCTTCATTATCTGCCCTCTCTAGCTTTTTCCTGCAAATGCTGTGATATTTGACCCCCAAAACGTGAGAAACTCTCATATTTATGGGAAGATAAAAAGAAAATAGGAGTTTCAAGTTTGATTCATCTAATATGTCATTTTTATGTTTTTCTCGCTTTAGCAAAGCGCTTTTGGTGCTAAACCACGACTCTATGATGCAGGTACATGGGCACTGTAACACAATTGTGCTTTTGTCACACACTCACTGAAATGAGTAAATCAGAGTACTTTTCCCGTTTCCTGAGCCTTTTCGGTGTTGATTTGTCTCATTCAGCATGTTGTCTAGTCTTTTTGGTGTTTCTCGCCCCACAAAGCGTTTTGATTCATTACTGGGACTCTCTGATGCAGATTCAAGAGAGAACGAGGAATTATTATGCTTTTGTGGCACTAATACTGAAATGAGCAAAACAGAGTACAAATACAGGTAATTCCGTGTCCTGATCGGTAGTGTTCTGGCATCCAACATGTTATTGTAGTGTTTCCTATGGTCAATGCAAATTTCTGCATTCTCTGTCCTCTTTAGCTTTTTCCTGCAAATGCTGTGATATTTGACCCCCAAAACGTGAGAAACTTTCATAATTATGGGAAGATAAAAAGAAAATAAGAGTTTCAAGTTTGATTCATCTAATATGTCATTTTTATGTTTTTCTCGCTTAAGCAAAGCGCTTTTGGTGCTTAACCACGACTCTATGATGCAGGTACATGGGAACTGTAACACAATTGTGCTTTTGTCACGAAGTCACTGCAATGAAAAAATCAGAGTACTTTTCCCGTTTCCTGAGCCTTTTCGGTGTTGATTTGAGACAAATCAACATTCAGCATGTTGTCTAGTCTTTTTGGTGTTTCTCGCCCTGCAAAGCGTTTTGGTTCATTACAGCGACTCTTTGATGCAGATTCAAGAGATAACTAGGAACTATTATGCTTTTGTGGCACTAATACTGAAATGAGCAAAACAGAGTACAAATACAGGTAATTCCGTGTCCTGATCGGTAGTGTTCTGGCATCCAACATGTTATTGTAGTGTTTCCTATGGTCAATGCAAATTTCTGCATTCTCTGTCCTCTTTAGCTTTTTCCTGCAAATGCTGTGATATTTGACCCCCAAAACGTGAGAAACTTTCATATTTATGGGAAGATAAAAAAAAAATAAGAGTTTCAAGTTTGATTCATCTAATATGTCATTTTTATGTTTTTCTCGCTTAACAAAGCGCTTTTTGTTGCTTAACCACGACTCTATGATGCAGGTACATGGGAACTGTAACACAATTGTGCTTTTGTCACACACTCACTGAAATGAGTAAATCACAGTACTTTTCCCATTTCCTGAGCCTTTTCGGTGTTGATTTGAGACAAATCAACATTCAGCATGTTGTCTAGTCTTTTTGGTGTTTCTCGCCCTGCAAAGCGTTTTGGTTCATTACAGCGACTCTTTGATGCAGATTCAAGAGATAACTAGGAACTATTATGCTTTTGTGGCACTAATACTGAAATGAGCAAAACAGAGTACAAATACAGGTAATTCCGTGTCCTGATCGGTAGTGTTCTGGCATCCAACATGTTATTGTAGTGTTTCCTATGGTCAATGCAAATTTCTGCATTCTCTGTCCTCTTTAGCTTTTTCCTGCAAATGCTGTGATATTTGACCCCCAAAACGTGAGAAACTTTCATATTTATGGGAAGATAAAAAAAAAATAAGAGTTTCAAGTTTGATTCATCTAATATGTCATTTTTATGTTTTTCTCGCTTAACAAAGCGCTTTTTGTTGCTTAACCACGACTCTTTGATGCAGGTACATGGGAACTGTAACACAATTGTGCTTTTGTCACACACTCACTGAAATGAGTAAATCACAGTACTTTTCCCATTTCCTGAGCCTTTTCGGTGTTGATTTGTCTTATTCAGCATGTTGTCTCGTCTTTTTGTGTTTCTCGCCCTGCAAAGCGTTTTGGTTCATTACTGGGACTCTCTGATGCAGATTCAAGAGAGAACGAGGAATTATTATGCTTTTGTGGCACTAATACTGAAATGAGCAAAACAGAGTACAAAAACATGTAATTCCGTGTCCTGAGCCTTTTCTGTGCTGTTTTGGCATCCAGCATGTTATTGTAGATTTTTCCTATGGTCATTGCAAATTTCTGCATTCTCTGCCCTCTTTAGCTTTTTCCTGCAAATGCTGTGATATTTGACCCCCAAAACGTGAGAAACTTTCATATTTATGGGAAGATAAAACGCGAATATGAGTTTCAAGTTTGATTCATCTAATATGTCATTTTTATGTTTTCCTCGCTTAAGCAAAGCGCTTTTGGTGCTTAACCACGACTCTATGATGCAGGTACATGGGAACTGTAACACATTTGTGCTTTTGTCACACACTCACTGAAATGAGTAAATCACAGTACTTTTCCCATTTCCTGAGCCTTTTCGGTGTTGATTTGTCTCATTCAGCATGTTGTCTAGTCTTTTTGTGTTTCTCGCCCTGCAAAGCGTTTTGGTTCATTACAGCGACTCTCTGATGCAGATTCAAGAGAGAACGAGGAATTATTATGCTTTTGTGGCACTAATACTGAAATGAGCAAAACAGAGTACAAATACAGGTAATTCCGTGTCCTGATCGGTAGTGTTCTGGCATCCAACATGTTATTGTAGTGTTTCCTATGGTCAATGCAAATTTCTGCATTCTCTGCCCTCTTTAGCTTTTTCCTGCAAATGCTGTGATATTTGACCCCCAAAACGTGAGAAACTCTCATATTTATGGGAAGATAAAACGCGAATATGAGTTTCAAGTTTGATTCATCTTATATGTCATTTTTATGTTTTCCTCGCTTAAGCAAAGCGCTTTTGGTGCTTAACCACGACTCTATGATGCAGGTACATGGGAACTGTAACACAATTGTGCTTTTGTCACACACTCACTGAAATGAGTAAATCAGAGTACTTTTCCCGTTTCCTGAGCCTTTTCGGTGTTGATTTGTCTCATTCAACATGTTGTCTAGTCTTTTTGTGTTTCTCGCCCTGCAAAGCGTTTTGGTTCATTACAGCGACTCTTTGATGCAGATTCAAGAGAGAACGAGGAATTATTATGCTTTTGTGGCACTAATACTGAAATGAGCAAAACAGAGCACAAATACAGGTAATTCCGTGTCCTGATCAGTATTGTTTTGGCATCCAGCATGTCATTGTAGTGCTTCCTATGGTCATTGCAAATTTCTTCATTCTCTGCCCTCTTTAGCTTTTTCCTGCAAATGCTGTGATATTTGACCCCCAAAACGTGAGAAACTTTCATATTTATGGGAAGATAAAACGGGAATATGAGTTTCAAGTTTGATTCATCTAATATGTCATTTTTATGTTTTCCTCGCTTAAGCAAAGCGCTTTTGGTGCTTAACCACGACTCTATGATGCAGGTACATGGGAACTGTGACACAATTGTGCTTTTGTCACACACTCACTGAAATGAGTAAATCAGAGTACTTTTCCCATTTCCTGAGCCTTTTCGGTGTTGATTTGTCTCATTCAGCATGTTGTCTAGTCTTTTTGTGTTTCTCGCCCTGCAAAGCGTTTTGGTTCATTACAGCGACTCTCTGATGCAGATTCAAGAGAGAACGAGGAATTATTATGCTTTTGTGGCACTAATACTGAAATGAGCAAAACAGAGCACAAATACAGGTAATTCCGTGTCCTGATCAGTATTGTTTTGGCATCCAGCATGTTATTGTAGTGCTTCCTATGGTCATTGCAAATTTCTTCATTCTCTGCCCTCTTTAGCTTTTTCCTGCAAATGCTGTGATATTTGACCCCCAAAACGTGAGAAACTTTCATATTTATGGGAAGATAAAACGCGAATATGAGTTTCAAGTTTGATTCATCTAATATGTCATTTTTATGTTTTCCTCGCTTAAGCAAAGCGCTTTTGGTGCTTAACCACGACTCTATGATGCAGGTACATGGGAACTGTGACACAATTGTGCTTTTGTCACACACTCACTGAAATGAGTAAATCAGAGTACTTTTCCAGTTTCCTGAGCCTTTTCGGTGTTGATTTGTCTCATTCAGCATGTTGTCTAGTCTTTTTGGTGTTTCTCGCCCTGCAAAGCGTTTTGGTTCATTACAGCGACTCTCTGATGCAGATTCAAGAGAGAACGAGGAATTATTATGCTTTTGTGGCACTAATACTGAAATGAGCAAAACAGAGTACAAATACAGATAATTCCGTGTCCTGATCGGTAGTGTTCTGGCATCCAACATGTTATTGTAGTGTTTCCTATGGTCAATGCAAATTTCTGCATTCTCTGTCCTCTTTAGCTTTTTCCTGCAAATGCTGTGATATTTGACCCCCAAAACGTGAGAAACTTTCATATTTATGGGAAGATAAAACGCGAATATGAGTTTCAAGTTTGATTCATCTTATATGTCATTTTTATGTTTTCCTCGCTTAAGCAAAGCGCTTTTGGTGCTTAACCACGACTCTATGATGCAGGTACATGGGAACTGTAACACAATTGTGCTTTTGTCACACACTCACTGCAATGAAAAAATCAGAGTACTTTTCCAATTTCCTGAGCCTTTTCGGTGTTGATTTGAGACAAATCAACATTCAGCATGTTGTCTAGTCTTTTTGGTGTTTCTCGCCCTGCAAAGCGTTTTGGTTCATTACAGCGACTCTTTGATGCAGATTCAAGAGATAACTAGGAACTTTATGCTTTTGTGGCACTAATACTGAAATGAGCAAAACAGAGTACAAATACAGGTAATTCCGTGTCCTGATCGGTAGTGTTCTGGCATCCAACATGTTATTGTAGTGTTTCCTATGGTCAATGCAAATTTCTGCATTCTCTGTCCTCTTTAGCTTTTTCCTGCAAATGCTGTGATATTTGACCCCCAAAACGTGAGAAACTTTCATATTTATGGGAAGATAAAACGCGAATATGAGTTTCAAGTTTGATTCATCTTATATGTCATTTTTATGTTTTCCTCGCTTAAGCAAAGCGCTTTTGGTGCTTAACCACGACTCTATGATGCAGGTACATGGGAACTGTAACACAATTGTGCTTTTGTCACACACTCACTGAAATGAGTAAATCACAGTACTTATCCCGTTTCCTGAGCCTTTTCGGTGTTGATTTGAGACAAATCAACATTCAGCATGTTGTCTAGTCTTTTTGGTGTTTCTCGCCCTGCAAAGCGTTTTGGTTCATTACAGCGACTCACTGATGCAGATTCAAGAGATAACTAGGAACTATTATGCTTTTGTGGCACTTATACTGAAATGAGCAAAACAGAGCACAAATACAGGTAATTCCGTGTCCTGATCAGTATTGTTTTGGCATCCAGCATGTTATTGTAGTGCTTCCTATGGTCATTGCAAATTTCTGCATTCTCTGCCCTCTTTAGCTTTTTCCTGCAACAGCTGTGATATTTGACCCCCAAAACGTGAGAAACTCTCATATTTATGGGAAGATAAAAAGCAAATAAGAGTTTCAAGTTTGATTCAAATAATGTCATTTTTATGTTTTCCTCGCTTAAGCAAAGCGCTTTTGGTGCTTAACCACGACTCTATGATGCAGGTACATGGGAACTGTAACACAATTGTGCTTTTGTCACACACTCACTGAAATGAGTAAATCAGAGTACTTTTCCCGTTTCCTGAGCCTTTTCGGTGTTGATTTGTCTCATTCAGCATGTTGTCTAGTCTTTTTGTGTTTCTCGCCCTGCAAAGCGTTTTGGTTCATTACAGCGACTCTTTGATGCAGATTCAAGAGAGAACGATTTATTATTATTCTTTTGTGGCACTTATACTGAAATGAGCAAAACAGAGCACAAATACAGGTAATTCCGTGTCCTGATCAGTATTGTTTTGGCATCCAGCATGTTATTGCAGTGCTTCCTATGGTCATTGCAAATTTCTGCATTCTCTGCCCTCTCTAGCTTTTTCCTGCAAATGCTGTGATATTTGACCCCCAAAACGTGAGAAACTCTCATATTTATGGGAAGATAAAAAAGCAAATAAGAGTTTCAAGTTTGATTCAAATAATGTCATTTTTATGTTTTTCTCGCTTAAGCAAAGCGCTTTTGGTGCTTAACCACCACTCTATGATGCAGGTACATGGACACTGTAACACAATTGTGCTTTTGTCACACACTCACTGAAATGAGTAAATCACAGTACTTTTCCCATTTCCTGAGCCTTTTCGGTGTTGATTTGTCTCATTCAGCATGTTGTCTAGTCTTTTTGGTGTTTCTCGCCCCACATGGCGTTTTGATTCATTACTGGGACTCTCTGATTCAGATTCAAGAGATAACTAGGAACAATTATGCTTTTGTGACACTAACACTGAAATGAGCAAAGCAGAGGACAAAAACATATAATTCCGTGTCCTGAGCCTTTTCTGTGCTGTTTTGGCATCCAGCATGTTATTGTAGATTTTTCCTATGGTAATTGCAAATTTCTGCATTCTCTGCCCTTTTTAGCTTTTTCCTGCAAATGCTGTGATATTTGACCCCCAAAACGTGAGAAACGTTCATATTTATGGGAAGATAAAACGCGAATATGAGTTTCAAGTTTGATTCATCTAATATGTCATTTTTATGTTTTCCTCGCTTAAGCAAAGCGCTTTTGGTGCTTAACCACGACTCTATGATGCAGGTACATGGGCACTGTAACACAATTGTGCTTTTGTCACACACTCACTGAAATGAGTAAATCACAGTACTTTTCCCATTTCCTGAGCCTTTTCGGTGTTGATTTGTCTCATTCAGCATGTTGTCTAGTCTTTTTGGTGTTTCTCGCCCTGCAAAGCGTTTTGGTTCATTACAGCGACTCTCTGATGCAGATTCAAGAGAGAACGAGGAATTATTATGCTTTTGTGGCACTAATACTGAAATGAGCAAAACAGAGTACAAAAACATGTAATTCCGTGTCCTGAGCCTTTTCTGTGCTGTTTTGGCATCCAGCATGTTATTGTAGATTTTTCCTATGGTCATTGCAAATTTCTGCATTCTCTGCCCTCTTTAGCTTTTTCCTGCAAATGCTGTGATATTTGACCCCCAAAACGTGAGAAACTTTCATATTTATGGGAAGATAAAACGCGAATATGAGTTTCAAGTTTGATTCATCTAATATGTCATTTTTATGTTTTCCTCGCTTAAGCAAAGCGCTTTTGGTGCTTAACCACGACTCTATGATGCAGGTACATGGGAACTGTGACACAATTGTGCTTTTGTCACACACTCACTGAAATGAGTAAATCAGAGTACTTTTCCAGTTTCCTGAGCCTTTTCGGTGTTGATTTGTCTCATTCAGCATGTTGTCTAGTCTTTTTGGTGTTTCTCGCCCTGCAAAGCGTTTTGGTTCATTACAGCGACTCTTTGATGCAGATTCAAGAGAGAACGAGGAATTATTATGCTTTTGTGGCACTAATACTGAAATGAGCAAAACAGAGTACAAATACAGAAAATTCCGTGTCCTGATCGGTAGTGTTCTGGCATCCAACATGTTATTGTAGTGTTTCCTATGGTCAATGCAAATTTCTGCATTCTCTGTCCTCTTTAGCTTTTTCCTGCAAATGCTGTGATATTTGACCCCCAAAACGTGAGAAACGTTCATATTTATGGGAAGATAAAACGCGAATATGAGTTTCAAGTTTGATTCATCTTATATGTCATTTTTATGTTTTCCTCGCTTAAGCAAAGCGCTTTTGGTGCTTAACCACGACTCTATGATGCAGGTACATGGGAACTGTAACACAATTGTGCTTTTGTCACACACTCACTGAAATGAGTAAATCAGAGTACTTTTCCCGTTTCCTGAGCCTTTTCGGTGTTGATTTGTCTCATTCAACATGTTGTCTAGTCTTTTTGTGTTTCTCGCCAAGCAAAGCGTTTTGGTTCATTACAGCGACTCTTTGATGCAGATTCAAGAGATAACAAGGAACTATTATGCTTTTGTGGCACTAATACTGAAATGAGCAAAACAGAGCACAAATACAGGTAATTCCTTGTCCTGATCAGTATTGTTTTGGCATCCAGCATGTTATTGTAGTGCTTCCTATGGTCATTGCAAATTTCTGCATTCTCTGCCCTCTTTAGCTTTTTCCTGCAACAGCTGTGATATTTGACCCCCAAAACGTGAGAAACTTTCATATTTATGGGAAGATAAAAAGAAAATAAGAGTTTCAAGTTTGATTCATCTAATATGTCATTTTTATGTTTTTCTCGCTTAAGCAAAGCGCTTTTGGTGCTTAACCACGACTCTATGATGCAGGTACATGGGAACTGTAACACAATTGTGCTTTTGTCACACACTCACTGCAATGAAAAAATCAGAGTACTTTTCCCATTTCCTGAGCCTTTTCGGTGTTGATTTGAGACAAATCAACATTCAGCATGTTGTCTAGTCTTTTTGGTGTTTCTCGCCCTGCAAAGCGTTTTGGTTCATTACAGCGACTCTTTGATGCAGATTCAAGAGATAACTAGGAACTATTATGCTTTTGAGGCACTAATACTGAAATGAGCAAAACAGAGCAAAAAATACAGGTAATTCCGTGTCCTGATCAGTATTGTTTTGGCATCCAGCATGTTATTGTAGTGCTTCCTATGGTCATTGCAAATTTCTGCATTCTCTGCCCTCTTTAGCTTTTTCCTGCAACAGCTGTGATATTTGACCCCCAAAACGTGAGAAACTCTCATATTTATGGGAAGATAAAAAGCAAATAAGAGTTTCAAGTTTGATTCAAATAATGTCATTTTTATGTTTTCCTCGCTTATGCAAAGCGCTTTTGGTGCTTAACCACGACTCTATGATGCAGGTACATGGGAACTGTAACACAATTGTGCTTTTGTCACACACTCACTGAAATGAGTAAATCACAGTACTTTTCCCGTTTCCTGAGCCTTTTCGGTGTTGATTTGTCTCATTCAGCATGTTGTCTAGTCTTTTTGTGTTTCTCGCCCTGCAAAGCGTTTTGGTTCATTACAGCGACTCTTTGATGCAGATTCAAGAGAGAACGAGGAATTATTATGCTTTTGTGGCACTTATACTGAAATGAGCAAAACAGAGCACAAATACAGGTAATTCCGTGTCCTGATCAGTATTGTTTTGGCATCCAGCATGTTATTGTAGTGCTTCCTATGGTCATTGCAAATTTCTGCATTCTCTGCCCTCTTTAGCTTTTTCCTGCAAATGCTGTGATATTTGACCCCCAAAACGTGAGAAACTCTCATATTTATGGGAAGATAAAAAGCAAATAAGAGTTTCAAGTTTGATTCAAATAATGTCATTTTTATGTTTTTCTCGCTTAAGCAAAGCGCTTTTGGTGCTAAACCACCACTCTATGATGCAGGTACATGGACACTGTAACACAATTGTGCTTTTGTCACACACTCACTGAAATGAGTAAATCACAGTACTTTTCCCGTTTCCTGAGCCTTTTCGGTGTTGATTTGTCTCATTCAACATGTTGTCTAGTCTTTTTGTGTTTCTCGCCCTGCAAAGCGTTTTGGTTCATTACAGCGACTCTTTGATGCAGATTCAAGAGATAACTAGGAACAATTATGCTTTTGTGACACTAATACTGAAATGAGCAAAACAGAGCACAAATACAGGTAATTCCGTGTCCTGATCAGTATTGTTTTGGCATCCAGCATGTTATTGTAGTGCTTCCTATGGTCATTGCAAATTTCTGCATTCTCTGCCCTCTTTAGCTTTTTCCTGCAACAGCTGTGATATTTGACCCCCAAAACGTGAGAAACTTTCATATTTATGGGAAGATAAAAAGCAAATAAGAGTTTCAAGTTTGATTCAAATAATGTCATTTTTATGTTTTTCTCGCTTAAGCAAAGCGCTTTTGGTGCTAAACCACCACTCTATGATGCAGGTACATGGGCACTGTAACACAATTGTGCTTTTGTCACACACTCACTGAAATGAGTAAATCACAGTACTTTTCCCGTTTCCTGAGCCTTTTCGGTGTTGATTTGTCTCATTCAGCATGTTGTCTAGTCTTTTTGGTGTTTCTCGCCCCACATGGCGTTTTGATTCATTACTGGGACTCTCTGATGCAGATTCAAGAGATAACTAGGAACAATTATGCTTTTGTGACACTAACACTGAAATGAGCAAAACAGAGCACAAAAACATGTAATTCCGTGTCCTGAGCCTTTTCTGTGCTGTTTTGGCATCAAGCATGTTATTGTAGTGCTTCCTATGGTCAATGCAAATTTCTTCATTATCTGCCCTCTCTAGCTTTTTCCTGCAAATGCTGTGATATTTGACCCCCAAAACGTGAGAAACTCTCATATTTATGGGAAGATAAAAAGAAAATAGGAGTTTCAAGTTTGATTCATCTAATATGTCATTTTTATGTTTTTCTCGCTTAAGCAAAGCGCTTTTGGTGCTAAACCACGACTCTATGATGCAGGTACATGGGCACTGTAACACAATTGTGCTTTTGTCACACACTCACTGAAATGAGTAAATCAGAGTACTTTTCCCGTTTCCTGAGCCTTTTCGGTGTTGATTTGTCTCATTCAGCATGTTGTCTAGTCTTTTTGGTGTTTCTCGCCCCACAAAGCGTTTTGATTCATTACTGGGACTCTCTGATGCAGATTCAAGAGAGAACGAGGAATTATTATGCTTTTGTGGCACTAACACTGAAATGAGCAAAACAGAGTACAAATACAGGTAATTCCGTGTCCTGATCGGTAGTGTTCTGGCATCCAACATGTTATTGTAGTGTTTCCTATGGTCAATGCAAATTTCTGCATTCTCTGTCCTCTTTAGCTTTTTCCTGCAAATGCTGTGATATTTGACCCCCAAAACGTGAGAAACTTTCATAATTATGGGAAGATAAAAAGAAAATAAGAGTTTCAAGTTTGATTCATCTAATATGTCATTTTTATGTTTTTCTCGCTTAAGCAAAGCGCTTTTGGTGCTTAACCACGACTCTATGATGCAGGTACATGGGAACTGTAACACAATTGTGCTTTTGTCACGAAGTCACTGCAATGAAAAAATCAGAGTACTTTTCCCGTTTCCTGAGCCTTTTCGGTGTTGATTTGAGACAAATCAACATTCAGCATGTTGTCTAGTCTTTTTGGTGTTTCTCGCCCTGCAAAGCGTTTTGGTTCATTACAGCGACTCTTTGATGCAGATTCAAGAGATAACTAGGAACTATTATGCTTTTGTGGCACTAATACTGAAATGAGCAAAACAGAGTACAAATACAGGTAATTCCGTGTCCTGATCGGTAGTGTTCTGGCATCCAACATGTTATTGTAGTGTTTCCTATGGTCAATGCAAATTTCTGCATTCTCTGTCCTCTTTAGCTTTTTCCTGCAAATGCTGTGATATTTGACCCCCAAAACGTGAGAAACTTTCATATTTATGGGAAGATAAAAAAAAAATAAGAGTTTCAAGTTTGATTCATCTAATATGTCATTTTTATGTTTTTCTCGCTTAACAAAGCGCTTTTTGTTGCTTAACCACGACTCTATGATGCAGGTACATGGGAACTGTAACACAATTGTGCTTTTGTCACACACTCACTGAAATGAGTAAATCACAGTACTTTTCCCATTTCCTGAGCCTTTTCGGTGTTGATTTGTCTTATTCAGCATGTTGTCTCGTCTTTTTGTGTTTCTCGCCCTGCAAAGCGTTTTGGTTCATTACTGGGACTCTCTGATGCAGATTCAAGAGAGAACGAGGAATTATTATGCTTTTGTGGCACTAATACTGAAATGAGCAAAACAGAGTACAAAAACATGTAATTCCGTGTCCTGAGCCTTTTCTGTGCTGTTTTGGCATCCAGCATGTTATTGTAGATTTTTCCTATGGTCATTGCAAATTTCTGCATTCTCTGCCCTCTTTAGCTTTTTCCTGCAAATGCTGTGATATTTGACCCCCAAAACGTGAGAAACTTTCATATTTATGGGAAGATAAAACGCGAATATGAGTTTCAAGTTTGATTCATCTAATATGTCATTTTTATGTTTTCTCGCTTAAGCAAAGCGCTTTTGGTGCTTAACCACGACTCTATGATGCAGGTACATGGGAACTGTAACACATTTGTGCTTTTGTCACACACTCACTGAAATGAGTAAATCACAGTACTTTTCCCATTTCCTGAGCCTTTTCGGTGTTGATTTGTCTCATTCAGCATGTTGTCTAGTCTTTTTGTGTTTCTCGCCCTGCAAAGCGTTTTGGTTCATTACAGCGACTCTCTGATGCAGATTCAAGAGAGAACGAGGAATTATTATGCTTTTGTGGCACTAATACTGAAATGAGCAAAACAGAGTACAAATACAGGTAATTCCGTGTCCTGATCGGTAGTGTTCTGGCATCCAACATGTTATTGTAGTGTTTCCTATGGTCAATGCAAATTTCTGCATTCTCTGCCCTCTTTAGCTTTTTCCTGCAAATGCTGTGATATTTGACCCCCAAAACGTGAGAAACTCTCATATTTATGGGAAGATAAAACGCGAATATGAGTTTCAAGTTTGATTCATCTTATATGTCATTTTTATGTTTTTCTCGCTTAAGCAAAGCGCTTTTGGTGCTTAACCACGACTCTATGATGCAGGTACATGGGAACTGTAACACAATTGTGCTTTTGTCACACACTCACTGAAATGAGTAAATCACAGTACTTTTCCCATTTCCTGAGCCTTTTCGGTGTTGATTTGTCTTATTCAGCATGTTGTCTCGTCTTTTTGTGTTTCTCGCCCTGCAAAGCGTTTTGGTTCATTACTGGGACTCTCTGATGCAGATTCAAGAGAGAACGAGGAATTATTATGCTTTTGTGGCACTAATACTGAAATGAGCAAAACAGAGTACAAAAACATGTAATTCCGTGTCCTGAGCCTTTTCTGTGCTGTTTTGGCATCCAGCATGTTATTGTAGATTTTTCCTATGGTCATTGCAAATTTCTGCATTCTCTGCCCTCTTTAGCTTTTTCCTGCAAATGCTGTGATATTTGACCCCCAAAACGTGAGAAACTTTCATATTTATGGGAAGATAAAACGCGAATATGAGTTTCAAGTTTGATTCATCTAATATGTCATTTTTATGTTTTCTCGCTTAAGCAAAGCGCTTTTGGTGCTTAACCACGACTCTATGATGCAGGTACATGGGAACTGTAACACATTTGTGCTTTTGTCACACACTCACTGAAATGAGTAAATCACAGTACTTTTCCCATTTCCTGAGCCTTTTCGGTGTTGATTTGTCTCATTCAGCATGTTGTCTAGTCTTTTTGTGTTTCTCGCCCTGCAAAGCGTTTTGGTTCATTACAGCGACTCTCTGATGCAGATTCAAGAGAGAACGAGGAATTATTATGCTTTTGTGGCACTAATACTGAAATGAGCAAAACAGAGTACAAATACAGGTAATTCCGTGTCCTGATCGGTAGTGTTCTGGCATCCAACATGTTATTGTAGTGTTTCCTATGGTCAATGCAAATTTCTGCATTCTCTGCCCTCTTTAGCTTTTTCCTGCAAATGCTGTGATATTTGACCCCCAAAACGTGAGAAACTCTCATATTTATGGGAAGATAAAACGCGAATATGAGTTTCAAGTTTGATTCATCTTATATGTCATTTTTATGTTTTCCTCGCTTAAGCAAAGCGCTTTTGGTGCTTAACCACGACTCTATGATGCAGGTACATGGGAACTGTAACACAATTGTGCTTTTGTCACACACTCACTGAAATGAGTAAATCAGAGTACTTTTCCCGTTTCCTGAGCCTTTTCGGTGTTGATTTGTCTCATTCAACATGTTGTCTAGTCTTTTTGTGTTTCTCGCCCTGCAAAGCGTTTTGGTTCATTACAGCGACTCTTTGATGCAGATTCAAGAGAGAACGAGGAATTATTATGCTTTTGTGGCACTAATACTGAAATGAGCAAAACAGAGCACAAATACAGGTAATTCCGTGTCCTGATCAGTATTGTTTTGGCATCCAGCATGTTATTGTAGTGCTTCCTATGGTCATTGCAAATTTCTTCATTCTCTGCCCTCTTTAGCTTTTTCCTGCAAATGCTGTGATATTTGACCCCCAAAACGTGAGAAACTTTCATATTTATGGGAAGATAAAACGGGAATATGAGTTTCAAGTTTGATTCATCTAATATGTCATTTTTATGTTTTCCTCGCTTAAGCAAAGCGCTTTTGGTGCTTAACCACGACTCTATGATGCAGGTACATGGGAACTGTGACACAATTGTGCTTTTGTCACACACTCACTGAAATGAGTAAATCAGAGTACTTTTCCCATTTCCTGAGCCTTTTCGGTGTTGATTTGTCTCATTCAGCATGTTGTCTAGTCTTTTTGTGTTTCTCGCTCTGCAAAGCGTTTTGGTTCATTACAGCGACTCTCTGATGCAGATTCAAGAGAGAACGAGGAATTATTATGCTTTTGTGGCACTAATACTGAAATGAGCAAAACAGAGCACAAATACAGGTAATTCCGTGTCCTGATCAGTATTGTTTTGGCATCCAGCATGTTATTGTAGTGCTTCCTATGGTCATTGCAAATTTCTTCATTCTCTGCCCTCTTAAGCTTTTTCCTGCAAATGCTGTGATATTTGACCCCCAAAACGTGAGAAACTTTCATATTTATGGGAAGATAAAACGCGAATATGAGTTTCAAGTTTGATTCATCTAATATGTCATTTTTATGTTTTCCTCGCTTAAGCAAAGCGCTTTTGGTGCTTAACCACGACTCTATGATGCAGGTACATGGGAACTGTGACACAATTGTGCTTTTGTCACACACTCACTGAAATGAGTAAATCAGAGTACTTTTCCAGTTTCCTGAGCCTTTTCGGTGTTGATTTGTCTCATTCAGCATGTTGTCTAGTCTTTTTGGTGTTTCTCGCCCTGCAAAGCGTTTTGGTTCATTACAGCGACTCTCTGATGCAGATTCAAGAGAGAACGAGGAATTATTATGCTTTTGTGGCACTAATACTGAAATGAGCAAAACAGAGTACAAATACAGATAATTCCGTGTCCTGATCGGTAGTGTTCTGGCATCCAACATGTTATTGTAGTGTTTCCTATGGTCAATGCAAATTTCTGCATTCTCTGTCCTCTTTAGCTTTTTCCTGCAAATGCTGTGATATTTGACCCCCAAAACGTGAGAAACTTTCATATTTATGGGAAGATAAAACGCGAATATGAGTTTCAAGTTTGATTCATCTTATATGTCATTTTTATGTTTTCCTCGCTTAAGCAAAGCGCTTTTGGTGCTTAACCACGACTCTATGATGCAGGTACATGGGAACTGTAACACAATTGTGCTTTTGTCACACACTCACTGCAATGAAAAAATCAGAGTACTTTTCCAATTTCCTGAGCCTTTTCGGTGTTGATTTGAGACAAATCAACATTCAGCATGTTGTCTAGTCTTTTTGGTGTTTCTCGCCCTGCAAAGCGTTTTGGTTCATTACAGCGACTCTTTGATGCAGATTCAAGAGATAACTAGGAACTTTATGCTTTTGTGGCACTAATACTGAAATGAGCAAAACAGAGTACAAATACAGGTAATTCCGTGTCCTGATCGGTAGTGTTCTGGCATCCAACATGTTATTGTAGTGTTTCCTATGGTCAATGCAAATTTCTGCATTCTCTGTCCTCTTTAGCTTTTTCCTGCAAATGCTGTGATATTTGACCCCCAAAACGTGAGAAACTTTCATATTTATGGGAAGATAAAACGCGAATATGAGTTTCAAGTTTGATTCATCTAATATGTCATTTTTATGTTTTCCTCGCTTAAGCAAAGCGCTTTTGGTGCTTAACCACGACTCTATGATGCAGGTACATGGGCACTGTAACACAATTGTGCTTTTGTCACACACTCACTGAAATGAGTAAATCACAGTACTTTTCCCATTTCCTGAGCCTTTTCGGTGTTGATTTGTCTCATTCAGCATGTTGTCTAGTCTTTTTGTGTTTCTCGCCCTGCAAAGCGTTTTGGTTCATTACAGCGACTCTCTGATGCAGATTCAAGAGAGAACGAGGAATTATTATGCTTTTGTGGCACTAATACTGAAATGAGCAAAACAGAGTACAAAAACATGTAATTCCGTGTCCTGAGCCTTTTCTGTGCTGTTTTGGCATCCAGCATGTTATTGTAGATTTTTCCTATGGTCATTGCAAATTTCTGCATTCTCTGCCCTCTTTAGCTTTTTCCTGCAAATGCTGTGATATTTGACCCCCAAAACGTGAGAAACTTTCATATTTATGGGAAGATAAA
Organism: Halichoeres trimaculatus; assembly: GCF_033239565.1. Lineage (NCBI taxonomy): Eukaryota > Metazoa > Chordata > Actinopteri > Labriformes > Labridae > Halichoeres > Halichoeres trimaculatus. Next base: position 254,024 of record NW_027437212.1, read on the forward strand.
ACGCGAATATGAGTTTCAAGTTTGATTCATCTAATATGTCATTTTTATGTTTTCCTCGCTTAAGCAAAGCGCTTTTGGTGCTTAACCACGACTCTATGATGCAGGTACATGGGAACTGTGACACAATTGTGCTTTTGTCACACACTCACTGAAATGAGTAAATCAGAGTACTTTTCCAGTTTCCTGAGCCTTTTCGGTGTTGATTTGTCTCATTCAGCATGTTGTCTAGTCTTTTTGGTGTTTCTCGCCCTGCAAAGCGTTTTGGTTCATTACAGCGACTCTCTGATGCAGATTCAAGAGAGAACGAGGAATTATTATGCTTTTGTGGCACTAATACTGAAATGAGCAAAACAGAGTACAAATACAGAAAATTCCGTGTCCTGATCGGTAGTGTTCTGGCATCCAACATGTTATTGTAGTGTTTCCTATGGTCAATGCAAATTTCTGCATTCTCTGTCCTCTTTAGCTTTTTCCTGCAAATGCTGTGATATTTGACCCCCAAAACGTGAGAAACTTTCATATTTATGGGAAGATAAAACGCGAATATGAGTTTCAAGTTTGATTCATCTTATATGTCATTTTTATGTTTTCCTCGCTTAAGCAAAGCGCTTTTGGTGCTTAACCACGACTCTATGATGCAGGTACATGGGAACTGTAACACAATTGTGCTTTTGTCACACACTCACTGCAATGAAAAAATCAGAGTACTTTTCCAATTTCCTGAGCCTTTTCGGTGTTGATTTGAGACAAATCAACATTCAGCATGTTGTCTAGTCTTTTTGGTGTTTCTCGCCCTGCAAAGCGTTTTGGTTCATTACAGCGACTCTTTGATGCAGATTCAAGAGATAACTAGGAACTTTATGCTTTTGTGGCACTAATACTGAAATGAGCAAAACAGAGTACAAATACAGAAAATTCCGTGTCCTGATCGGTAGTGTTCTGGCATCCAACATGTTATTGTAGTGTTTCCTATGGTCAATGCAAATTTCTGCATTCTCTGTCCTCTTTAGCTTTTTCCTGCAAATGCTGTGATATTTGACCCCCAAAACGTGAGAAACTTTCATATTTATGGGAAGATAAAACGCGAATATGAGTTTCAAGTTTGATTCATCTAATATGTCATTTTTATGTTTTCCTCGCTTAAGCAAAGCGCTTTTGGTGCTTAACCACGACTCTATGATGCAGGTACATGGGCACTGTAACACAATTGTGCTTTTGTCACACACTCACTGAAATGAGTAAATCACAGTACTTTTCCCATTTCCTGAGCCTTTTCGGTGTTGATTTGTCTCATTCAGCATGTTGTCTAGTCTTTTTGTGTTTCTCGCCCTGCAAAGCGTTTTGGTTCATTACAGCGACTCTCTGATGCAGATTCAAGAGAGAACGAGGAATTATTATGCTTTTGTGGCACTAATACTGAAATGAGCAAAACAGAGTACAAAAACATGTAATTCCGTGTCCTGAGCCTTTTCTGTGCTGTTTTGGCATCCAGCATGTTATTGTAGATTTTTCCTATGGTCATTGCAAATTTCTGCATTCTCTGCCCTCTTTAGCTTTTTCCTGCAAATGCTGTGATATTTGACCCCCAAAACGTGAGAAACTTTCATATTTATGGGAAGATAAAACGCGAATATGAGTTTCAAGTTTGATTCATCTAATATGTCATTTTTATGTTTTCCTCGCTTAAGCAAAGCGCTTTTGGTGCTTAACCACGACTCTATGATGCAGGTACATGGGAACTGTGACACAATTGTGCTTTTGTCACACACTCACTGAAATGAGTAAATCACAGTACTTTTCCAGTTTCCTGAGCCTTTTCGGTGTTGATTTGTCTCATTCAGCATGTTGTCTAGTCTTTTTGGTGTTTCTCGCCCTGCAAAGCGTTTTGGTTCATTACAGCGACTCTCTGATGCAGATTCAAGAGAGAACGAGGAATTATTATGCTTTTGTGGCACTAATACTGAAATGAGCAAAACAGAGTACAAATACAGAAAATTCCGTGTCCTGATCGGTAGTGTTCTGGCATCCAACATGTTATTGTAGTGTTTCCTATGGTCAATGCAAATTTCTGCATTCTCTGTCCTCTTTAGCTTTTTCCTGCAAATGCTGTGATATTTGACCCCCAAAACGTGAGAAACGTTCATATTTATGGGAAGATAAAACGCGAATATGAGTTTCAAGTTTGATTCATCTTATATGTCATTTTTATGTTTTCCTCGCTTAAGCAAAGCGCTTTTGGTGCTTAACCACGACTCTATGATGCAGGTACATGGGAACTGTAACACAATTGTGCTTTTGTCACACACTCACTGAAATGAGTAAATCAGAGTACTTTTCCCGTTTCCTGAGCCTTTTCGGTGTTGATTTGTCTCATTCAACATGTTGTCTAGTCTTTTTGTGTTTCTCGCCAAGCAAAGCGTTTTGGTTCATTACAGCGACTCTTTGATGCAGATTCAAGAGATAACAAGGAACTATTATGCTTTTGTGGCACTAATACTGAAATGAGCAAAACAGAGCACAAATACAGGTAATTCCTTGTCCTGATCAGTATTGTTTTGGCATCCAGCATGTTATTGTAGTGCTTCCTATGGTCATTGCAAATTTCTGCATTCTCTGCCCTCTTTAGCTTTTTCCTGCAAATGCTGTGATATTTGACCCCCAAAACGTGAGAAACTTTCATATTTATGGGAAGATAAAAAGAAAATAAGAGTTTCAAGTTTGATTCATCTAATATGTCATTTTTATGTTTTTCTCGCTTAAGCAAAGCGCTTTTGGTGCTTAACCACGACTCTATGATGCAGGTACATGGGAACTGTAACACAATTGTGCTTTTGTCACACACTCACTGCAATGAAAAAATCAGAGTACTTTTCCCATTTCCTGAGCCTTTTCGGTGTTGATTTGAGACAAATCAACATTCAGCATGTTGTCTAGTCTTTTTGGTGTTTCTCGCCCTGCAAAGCGTTTTGGTTCATTACAGCGACTCTTTGATGCAGATTCAAGAGATAACTAGGAACTATTATGCTTTTGAGGCACTAATACTGAAATGAGCAAAACAGAGCAAAAAATACAGGTAATTCCGTGTCCTGATCAGTATTGTTTTGGCATCCAGCATGTTATTGTAGTGCTTCCTATGGTCATTGCAAATTTCTGCATTCTCTGCCCTCTTTAGCTTTTTCCTGCAACAGCTGTGATATTTGACCCCCAAAACGTGAGAAACTCTCATATTTATGGGAAGATAAAAAGCAAATAAGAGTTTCAAGTTTGATTCAAATAATGTCATTTTTATGTTTTCCTCGCTTATGCAAAGCGCTTTTGGTGCTTAACCACGACTCTATGATGCAGGTACATGGGAACTGTAACACAATTGTGCTTTTGTCACACACTCACTGAAATGAGTAAATCACAGTACTTTTCCCGTTTCCTGAGCCTTTTCGGTGTTGATTGTCTCATTCAGCATGTTGTCTAGTCTTTTTGTGTTTCTCGCCCTGCAAAGCGTTTTGGTTCATTACAGCGACTCTTTGATGCAGATTCAAGAGATAACTAGGAACAATTATGCTTTTGTGACACTAATACTGAAATGAGCAAAACAGAGGACAAAAACATATAATTCCGTGTCCTGAGCCTTTTCTGTGCTGTTTTGGCATCCAGCATGTTATTGTAGATTTTTCCTATGGTAATTGCAAATTTCTGCATTCTCTGCCCTTTTTAGCTTTTTCCTGCAACAGCTGTGATATTTGACCCCCAAAACGTGAGAAACTTTCATATTTATGGGAAGATAAAAAGCAAATAAGAGTTTCAAGTTTGATTCAAATAATGTCATTTTTATGTTTTTCTCGCTTAAGCAAAGCGCTTTTGGTGCTAAACCACCACTCTATGATGCAGGTACATGGGCACTGTAACACAATTGTGCTTTTGTCACACACTCACTGAAATAAGTAAATCACAGTACTTTTCCCGTTTCCTGAGCCTTTTCGGTGTTGATTTGAGACAAATCAACATTCAGCATGTTGTCTAGTCTTTTTGGTGTTTCTCGCCCTGCAAAGCGTTTTGGTTCATTACAGCGACTCTTTGATGCAGATTCAAGAGATAACTAGGAACTATTATGCTTTTGTGGCACTAATACTGAAATGAGCAAAACAGAGTACAAATACAGGTAATTCCGTGTCCTGATCGGTAGTGTTCTGGCATCCAACATGTTATTGTAGTGTTTCCTATGGTCAATGCAAATTTCTGCATTCTCTGTCCTCTTTAGCTTTTTCCTGCAAATGCTGTGATATTTGACCCCCAAAACGTGAGAAACTTTCATATTTATGGGAAGATAAAAAAAAAATAAGAGTTTCAAGTTTGATTCATCTAATATGTCATTTTTATGTTTTCCTCGCTTCAGCAAAGCGCTTTTGGTGCTTAACCACGACTCTATGATGCAGGTACATGGGCACTGTAACACAATTGTGCTTTTGTCACACACTCACTGAAATGAGTAAATCACCGTACTTTTCCCATTTCCTGAGCCTTTTCGGTGATGATTTGTCTTATTCAGCATGTTGTCTAGTCTTTTTGTGTTTCTCGCCCTGCAAAGCGTTTTGGTTCATTACAGCGACTCTCTGATGCAGATTCAAGAGAGAACGAGGAATTATTATGCTTTTGTGGCACTAATACTGAAATGAGCAAAACAGAGTACAAAAACATGTAATTCCGTGTCCTGATCGGTAGTGTTCTGGCATCCAACATGTTATTGTAGATTTTTCCTATGGTCATTGCAAATTTCTGCATTCTCTGCCCTCTTTAGCTTTTTCCTGCAAATGCTGTGATATTTGACCCCCAAAACGTGAGAAACTCTCATATTTATGGGAAGATAAAAAGAAAATAAGAGTTTCAAGTTTGATTCATCTAATATGTCATTTTTATGTTTTCCTCGCTTAAGCAAAGCGCTTTTGGTGCTTAACCACGACTCTATGATGCAGGTACATGGGCACTGTAACACAATTGTGCTTTTGTCACACACTCACTGAAATGAGTAAATCAGAGTACTTTTCCCATTTCCTGAGCCTTTACGGTGTTGATTTGTCTTATTCAGCATGTTGTCTCGTCTTTTTGTGTTTCTCGCCCTGCAAAGCGTTTTGGTTCATTACAGCGACTCTCTGATGCAGATTCAAGAGAGAACGAGGAATTATTATGCTTTTGTGGCACTAATACTGAAATGAGCAAAACAGAGTACAAAAACATGTAATTCCGTGTCCTGAGCCTTTTCTGTGCTGTTTTGGCATCCAGCATGTTATTGTAGATTTTTCCTATGGTCATTGCAAATTTCTGCATTCTCTGCCCTCTTTAGCTTTTTCCTGCAAATGCTGTGATATTTGACCCCCAAAACGTGAGAAACTTTCATATTTATGGGAAGATAAAACGCGAATATGAGTTTCAAGTTTGATTCATCTAATATGTCATTTTTATGTTTTCTCGCTTAAGCAAAGCGCTTTTGGTGCTTAACCACGACTCTATGATGCAGGTACATGGGAACTGTAACACAATTGTGCTTTTGTCACACACTCACTGAAATGAGTAAATCACAGTACTTTTCCCATTTCCTGAGCCTTTTCGGTGTTGATTTGTCTGATTCAGCATGTTGTCTAGTCTTTTTGTGTTTCTCGCCCTGCAAAGCGTTTTGGTTCATTACAGCGACTCTCTGATGCAGATTCAAGAGAGAACGAGGAATTATTATGCTTTTGTGGCACTAATACTGAAATGAGCAAAACAGAGTACAAAAACATGTAATTCCGTGTCCTGAGCCTTTTCTGTGCTGTTTTGGCATCCAGCATGTTATTGTAGATTTTTCCTATGGTCATTGCAAATTTCTGCATTCTCTGCCCTTTTTAGCTTTTTCCTGCAACAGCTGTGATATTTGACCCCCAAAACGTGAGAAACTCTCATATTTATGGGAAGATAAAACGCGAATATGAGTTTCAAGTTTGATTCATCTAATATGTCATTTTTATGTTTTCCTCGCTTAAGCAAAGCGCTTTTGGTGCTTAACCACGACTCTATGATGCAGGTACATGGGAACTGTAACACAATTGTGCTTTTGTCACACACTCACTGAAATGAGTTAATTAGAGTACTTTTCCCGTTTCCTGAGCCTTTACGGTGTTGATTTGAGACAAATCAACATTCAGCATGTTGTCTAGTCTTTTTGTGTTTCTCGCCCTGCAAAGCGTTTTGGTTCATTACAGCAACTCTCTGATGCAGATTCAAGAGATAACGAGGAATTATTATGCTTTTGTGGCACTAATACTGAAATGAGCAAAACAGAGTACAAAAACATGTAATTCCGTGTCCTGAGCCTTTTCTGTGCTGTTTTGGCATCCAGCATGTTATTGTAGATTTGTCCTATGGTCATTGCAAATTTCTGCATTCTCTGCCCTCTTTAGCTTTTTCCTGCAAATGCTGTGATATTTGACCCCCAAAACGTGAGAAACTCTCATATTTATGGGAAGATAAAACGCGAATATGAGTTTCAAGTTTGATTCATCTAATATGTCATTTTTATGTTTTTCTCGCTTAAGCAAAGCGCTTTTGGTGCTAAATCACGACTCTATGATGCAGGTACATGGGCACTGTAACACAATTGTGCTTTTGTCACACACTCACTGAAATGAGTAAATCACAGTACTTTTCCCATTTCCTGAGCCTTTTCGGTGTTGATTTGTCTCATTCAGCATGTTGTCTAGTCTTTTTGGTGTTTCTCGCCCCACAAAGCGTTTTGATTCATTACTGGGACTCTCTGATGCAGATTCAAGAGATAACTAGGAACTATTATGCTTTTGTGGCACTAATACTCAAATGAGCGAAACAGAGTACAAAAACATGTAATTCCGTGTCCTGAGCCTTTTATGTGCTGTTTTGGCATCCAGCATGTTATTGTAGATTTTTCCTATGGTCATTGCAAATTTCTGCATTCTCTGCCCTCTTTAGCTTTTTCCTGCAAATGCTGTGATATTTGACCCCCAAAACGTGAGAAACTTTCATATTTATGGGAAGATAAAACGCGAATATGAGTTTCAAGTTTGATTCATCTAATATGTCATTTTTATGTTTTTCTCGCTTAAGCAAAGCGCTTTTGGTGCTAAACCACGACTCAATGATGCAGGTACATGGGCACTGTGACACAATTGTGCTTTTGTCACACACTCACTGAAATGAGTAAATCAGAGTACTTTTCCCATTTCCTGAGCCTTTTCGGTGTTGATTTGTCTCATTCAGCATGTTGTCTAGTCTTTTTGTGTTTCTCGCCCTGCAAAGCGTTTTGGTTCATTACAGCGACTCTTTGATGCAGATTCAAGAGATAACTAGGAATTATTATGCTTTTGTGGCACTAATACTGAAATGAGCAAAACAGAGCACAAAAACATGTAATTCCGTGTCCTGATCAGTATTGTTTTGGCATCCAGCATGTTATTGTAGTGCTTCCTATGGTCATTGCAAATTTCTGCATTCTCTGCCCTCTTTAGCTTTTTCCTGCAAATGCTGTGATATTTGACCCCCAAAACGTGAGAAACTCTCATATTTATGGGAAGATAAAAAGCAAATAAGAGTTTCAAGTTTGATTCAAATAATGTCATTTTTATGTTTTCCTCGCTTAAGCAAAGCGCTTTTGGGGCTAAACCACAACTCCATGATGCAGGTACATGGAAACTGTAACACAATTGTGCTTTTGTCACACACTCACTGAAATGAGTAAATTAGAGTACTTTTTCCGTTTCCTGAGCCTTTTCGGTGTTGATTTGTCTCATTCAGCATGTTATCTAGTCTTTTTGTGTTTCTCGCCCTGCAAAGCGTTTTGGTTCATTACAGCGACTCTCTGATGCAGATTCAGGAGATAACTAGGAACTATTATGCTTTTGTGGCACTAATACTGAAATGAGCAAAACAGAGCACAAATACAGGTAATTCCGTGTCCTGATCAGTATTGTTTTGGCATCCAGCATGTTATTGTAGATTTTTCCTATGGTCATTGCAAATTTCTGCATTCTCTGCCCTCTTTAGCTTTTTCCTGCAAATGCTGTGATATTTGACCCCCAAAACGTGAGAAACTCTCATATTTATGGGAAGATAAAAAGAAAATAAGAGTTTCAAGTTTGATTCATCTAATATGTCATTTTTATGTTTTCCTCGCTTAAGCAAAGCGCTTTTGGTGCTTAACCACGACTCTATGATGCAGGTACATGGGCACTGTAACACAATTGTGCTTTTGTCACACACTCACTGAAATGAGTAAATCACAGTACTTTTCCCAATTCCTGAGCCTTTTCGGTGTTGATTTGAGACAAATCAACATTCAGCATGTTGTCTAGTCTTTTTGGTGTTTCTCGCCCTGCAAAGCGTTTTGGTTCATTACAGCGACTCTCTGATGCAGATTCAAGAGAGAACGAGGAATTATTATGCTTTTGTGGCACTAATACTGAAATGAGCAAAACAGAGTACAAAAACATGTAATTCCGTGTCCTGAGACTTTTCTGTGCTGTTTTGGCATCCAGCATGTTATTGTAGATTTTTCCTATGGTCATTGCAAATTTCTGCATTCTCTGCCCTCTTTAGCTTTTTCCTGCAAATGCTGTGATATTTGACCCCCAAAACGTGAGAAACTCTCATATTTATGGGAAGATAAAAAGAAAATAAGAGTTTCAAGTTTGATTCATCTAATATGTCATTTTTATGTTTTTCTCGCTTAAGCAAAGCGCTTTTGGTGCTAAATCACGACTCTATGATGCAGGTACATGGGCACTGTAACACAATTGTGCTTTTGTCACACACTCACTGAAATGAGTAAATCACAGTACTTTTCCCATTTCCTGAGCCTTTTCGGTGTTGATTTGTCTCATTCAGCATGTTGTCTAGTCTTTTTGGTGTTTCTCGCCCCACAAAGCGTTTTGATTCATTACTGGGACTCTCTGATGCAGATTCAAGAGATAACTAGGAACTATTATGCTTTTGTGGCACTAATACTGAAATGAGCAAAACAGAGCACAAATACAGGTAATTCCGTGTCCTGATCGGTAGATTTCTGGCATCCAGCATGTTATTGTAGATTTTTCCTATGGTCATTGCAAATTTCTGCATTCTCTGCCCTCTTTAGCTTTTTCCTGCAAATGCTGTGATATTTGACCCCCAAAACGTGAGAAACTCTCATATTTATGGGAAGATAAAAAGAAAATAAGAGTTTCAAGTTTGATTCATCTAATATGTCATTTTTATGTTTTCCTCGCTTAAGCAAAGCGCTTTTGGTGCTTAACCACGACTCTATGATGCAGGTACATGGGAACTGTAACACAATTGTGCTTTTGTCGCACACTAACTGAAATGAGTAAATCAGAGTACTTTTCCCGTTTCCTGAGCCTTTACGGTGTTGATTTGAGACAAATCAACATTCAGCATGTTGTCTAGTCTTTTTGGTGTTTCTCGCCCTGCAAAGCGTTTTGGTTCATTACAGCGACTCTCTGATGCAGATTCAAGAGATAACGAGGAATTATTATGCTTTTGTGGCACTAATACTGAAATGAGCAAAACAGAGCACAAATACAGGTAATTCCGTGTCCTGATCAGTAATGTTTTGGCATCCAGCATGTTATTGTAGTGCTTCCTATAGTCATTGCAAATTTCTGCATTCTCTGCCCTCTTTAGCTTTTTCCTGCAAATGCTGTGATATTTGACCCCCAAAACGTGAGAAACTTTCATATTTATGGGAAGATAAAACGCGAATATGAGTTTCAAGTTTGATTCATCTAATATGTCATTTTTATGTTTTCCTCGCTTAAGCAAAGCGCTTTTGGTGCTTAACCACGACTCTATGATGCAGGTACATGGGAACTGTAACACAATTGTGCTTTTGTCACACACTCACTGAAATGAGTAAATCACAGTACTTTTCCCATTTCCTGAGCCTTTTCGGTGTTGATTTGTCTTATTCAGCATGTTGTCTCGTCTTTTTGTGTTTCTCGCCCTGCAAAGCGTTTTGGTTCATTACAGCGACTCTCTGATGCAGATTCAAGAGAGAACGAGGAATTATTATGCTTTTGTGGCACTAATACTGAAATGAGCAAAACAGAATACAAAAACATGTAATTCCGTGTCCTGAGACTTTTCTGTGCTGTTTTGGCATCCAGCATGTTATTGTAGATTTTTCCTATGGTCATTGCAAATTTCTGCATTCTCTGCCCTTTTTAGCTTTTTCCTGCAACAGCAGTGATATTTGACCCCCAAAACGTGAGAAACTCTCATATTTATGGGAAGATAAAACGCGAATATGAGTTTCAAGTTTGATTCATCTAATATGTCATTTTTATGTTTTCCTCGCTTAAGCAAAGCGCTTTTGGTGCTTAACCACGACTCTATGATGCAGGTACATGGGAACTGTAACACAATTGTGCTTTTGTCACACACTCACTGAAATGAGTAAATCAGAGTACTTTTCCCGTTTCCTGAGCCTTTACGGTGTTGATTTGTCTCATTCAGCATGTTGTCTAGTCTTTTTGTGTTTCTCACCCTGCAAAGCGTTTTGGTTCATTACAGCGACTCTCTGATGCAGATTCAAGAGATAACGAGGAATTATTATGCTTTTGTGGCACTAATACTGAAATGAGCAAAACAGAGTACAAAAACATGTAATTCCGTGTCCTGATCGGTAGTGTTCTGGCATCCAACATGTTATTGTAGTGCTTCCTATGGTCAATGCAAATTTCTGCATTCTCTGTCCTCTTTAGCTTTTTCCTGCAAATGCTGTGATATTTGACCCCCAAAACGTGAGAAACTTTCATATTTATGGGAAGATAAAAAGCAAATAAGAGTTTCAAGTTTGATTCAAATAATGTCATTTTTATGTTTTTCTCGCTTAAGCAAAGCGCTTTTGGTGCTTAACCACAACTCTATGATGCAGGTACATGGGAACTGTAACACAATTGTGCTTTTGTCACACACTCACTGAAATGAGTAAATCAGAGTACTTTTCCCATTTCCTGAGCCTTTTCGGTGTTGATTTGTCTCATTCAGCATGTTGTCTAGTCTTTTTGTGTTTCTCGCCCTGCAAAGCGTTTTGGTTCATTACAGCGACTCTCTGATGCAGATTCAAGAGAGAACGAGGAATTATTATGCTTTTGTGGCACTAATACTGAAATGAGCAAAACAGAGTACAAAAACATGTAATTCCGTGTCCTGAGACTTTTCTGTGCTGTTTTGGCATCCAGCATGTTATTGTAGATTTTTCCTATGGTCATTGCAAATTTCTGCATTCTCTGCCCTCTTTAGCTTTTTCCTGCAAATGCTGTGATATTTGACCCCCAAAACGTGAGAAACTTTCATATTTATGGGAAGATAAAACGTGAATATGAGTTTCAAGTTTGATTCATCTAATATGTCTTTTATGTTTTCCTCGCTTAAGCAAAGCGCTTTTGGTGCTTAACCACGACTCTATGATGCAGGTACATGGGAACTGTAACACAATTGTGCTTTTGTCACACACTTACTGCAATGAGTAAATCAGAGTACTTTTCCCTTTTCTCGAGCCTTTTCGGTGTTGATTTGTCTCATTCAGCATGTTGTCTAGTCTTTTTGGTGTTTCTCGCCCTGTAAAGCGTTTCGGTTCATTACAGCAACTCTCTGATGCAGATTCAGGAAAGAACAAGGAACTATTATGCTTTTGTGACACTAACACTGAAATGAGCAAAACAGAGTAAAAATACATGTAATTCTGTGTCCTGATCAGTATTGATTTGGCATCCAGCATGTTACTGTAGTGCTGTCTATGGTCATTGCAAATTTCTGCATTATCTGCCCTCTTTAGCTTTTTCCTGCAAATGCTGTGCTATTTGACCCCCAAAACGTGGGAAACTTTCAGATTCAAGGATGTTAAAACGCAAATAAGAGTTTAAAGTTTGATTAAAATAACATGTCATTTTTACGTTTTTCTCGCTAAAGCAAAGCGCTTTTAATGCTTAACCACAACTCTATGATGCAGGTGCATGGGAACTGTAACACAATTGAGCTTTTGACACACACTTACTGCAATGAGTAAATCAGAGTACTTTCCTGTTTCCTGAGCCTTTTCGGTGTTGATTTGAGACAAATCAACATTCAGCATGTTGTCTAGTCTTTTTGGTGTTTCTCGCCCTGCAAAGCGTTTTGGTTCATTACAGCGACCCTTTGATGCAGATTCAAGAAAGAACTAGGAATGATTATGCTTTTGTGACACTAATACTGAAATTAGCAAAACAGAGTACCAATACAGGTAATTCCGTGTCCTGATCGGTAGTGTTCTGGCATCCAACATGTTATTGTAGTGCTTCCTATGGTCAATGCAAATTTCTGCATTCTCTGTCCTCTTTAGCTTTTTCCTGCAAATGCTGTGATATTTGACCCCCAAAACGTGAGAAACTTTCATATTTATGGGAAGATAAAAAGCAAATAAGAGTTTCAAGTTTGATTCAAATAATGTCATTTTTATGTTTTTCTCGCTTAAGCAAAGCGCTTTTGGTGCTTAACCACAACTCTATGATGCAGGTACATGGGAACTGTAACACAATTGTGCTTTTGTCACACACTTACTGCAATGAGTAAATCAGAGTACTTTTCCCTTTTCTCGAGCCTTTTCGGTGTTGATTTGTCTCATTCAGCATGTTGTCTAGTCTTTTTGGTGTTTCTCGCCCTGTAAAGCGTTTCGGTTCATTACAGCAACTCTCTGATGCAGATTCAAGAGAGAACGAGGAATTATTATGCTTTTGTGGCACTAATACTGAAATGAGCAAAACAGAGTACAAAAACATGTAATTCCGTGTCCTGAGACTTTTCTGTGCTGTTTTGGCATCCAGCATGTTATTGTAGATTTTTCCTATGGTCATTGCAAATTTCTGCATTCTCTGCCCTCTTTAGCTTTTTCCTGCAAATGCTGTGATATTTGACCCCCAAAACGTGAGAAACTTTCATATTTATGGGAAGATAAAACGTGAATATGAGTTTCAAGTTTGATTCATCTAATATGTCTTTTATGTTTTCCTCGCTTAAGCAAAGCGCTTTTGGTGCTTAACCACGACTCTATGATGCAGGTACATGGGAACTGTAACACAATTGTGCTTTTGTCACACACTTACTGCAATGAGTAAATCAGAGTACTTTTCCCTTTTCTCGAGCCTTTTCGGTGTTGATTTGTCTCATTCAGCATGTTGTCTAGTCTTTTTGGTGTTTCTCGCCCTGTAAAGCGTTTCGGTTCATTACAGCAACTCTCTGATGCAGATTCAGGAAAGAACAAGGAACTATTATGCTTTTGTGACACTAACACTGAAATGAGCAAAACAGAGTAAAAATACATGTAAGTCTGTGTCCTGATCAGTATTGATTTGGCATCCAGCATGTTACTGTAGTGCTGTCTATGGTCATTGCAAATTTCTGCATTATCTGCCCTCTTTAGCTTTTTCCTGCAAATGCTGTGCTATTTGACCCCCAAAACGTGGGAAACTTTCAGATTCAAGGATGTTAAAACGCAAATAAGAGTTTAAAGTTTGATTAAAATAACATGTCATTTTTACGTTTTTCTCGCTAAAGCAAAGCGCTTTTAATGCTTAACCACAACTCTATGATGCAGGTGCATGGGAACTGTAACACAATTGAGCTTTTGACACACACTTACTGCAATGAGTAAATCAGAGTACTTTCCTGTTTCCTGAGCCTTTTCGGTGTTGATTTGAGACAAATCAACATTCAGCATGTTGTCTAGTCTTTTTGGTGTTTCTCGCCCTGCAAAGCGTTTTGGTTCATTACAGCGACCCTTTGATGCAGATTCAAGAAAGAACTAGGAATGATTATGCTTTTGTGACACTAATACTGAAATTAGCAAAACAGAGTACCAATACAGGTAATTCCGTGTCCTGATCGGTAGTGTTCTGGCATCCAACATGTTATTGTAGTGTTTCCTATGGTCATTGCAAATTTCTGCGTTCTCTGCCCTCTTTAGCTTTTTCCTGCCAATGCTGTGATATTTGACCCCCAAAACGCGAGAAACTTTCAAATTCAAGGGAAGACAATTGCAAGTATGAGTTTAAAGTTTGATTCAAATAATATGTCATTTTTATGTTTTTCTCGCTAAGCAAAGCGCTTTTGGTGCTTAACCACGACTCTATGATGCAGGTACATGGGAACTGTAACACAATTGTGCTTTTGTCACACACTTACTGCAATGAGTAAATCAGAGTACTTATTCCCGTTTCCTATACTTTAAGGTGTTGATTTGTCTCATTCAGCATGTTGTCTAGTCTTTTTGGTGTTTCTCGCCCCGCAAAGCGTTTTGGTTCATTACAGCGACTCTCTGATGCAGATTCAAGAAAGAACTAGGAACTATTATGCTTTTGTGACACTTACACTGTAATGAGCAAAAAGAGCACAAATACAGGTAATTCCGTGTCCTGAGCCTTTTCTGTGCTGTTTTGACATCCAGCATGTTATTGTAGTGCTTCCTATGGTTATTGCAAATTTCTGCATTCTCTGCCCTCGTTAGCTTTTTCCTGCAAATGCTGTGATATTTGACCTCCAAAACGTGAGAAACTTTCAAATTCAAGGGGAGACAATTGCAAATAAGAGTTTAAAGTTTGATTCATATAATATGTCATTTTTATGGCTTTCTTTCTTAAGCAAAGTGCTTTTGGTGCTTAACCACCACTCTATGATGCAGATGCATGGGATCTTTAACACAATTGTGCGTTTGTCACACACTCACAGAAATGAGTTATTCAGAGTACTTTTCCCGTTTCTTGAGCCTTTTCGGTGTTGATTTGTCTCATTCAGCATGTTGTCAAATGTCTTTTTGGTGTTTCTCGCCCTGCAAAGCGTTTTGGTTCATTAAAGCGACTCTCTGATGCAGATTCAGGAAAGAACTAGGAACTATTATGCTTTTGTGACACTTATACTGAAATGAGCAAAACAGAGTACAAATACATGTAATTCTGTGTCCTGATCTGTATTGTTTTTATTGTTAAAATATGATTTTGAATAATATGTCATTAATAGGTTTTTCTTGCTAAGGCAAGGCGTTTTGGTGCTTAACCACGACTCTATGATGCAGTTGCATTAGAACTGTACAAATCAGTAGTGCATTTGTGACACAATCACGAAAATTACTTGTTCAGAGAATTTGTCCTATGTACTGAGCCTTTTCGGTGTTGTTTTGTCATGCAGCATGTTATTGTGTTTTTTTATGTGTTTCTTGCCCTGCAAAGCGTTTTGGGTCATTACACTGACTCTTTGATGCAGGTACAAGAAAACTGTGGAATCATTACGCTTTTAAGACACTATTACTGAAATGAGCAACTCAGAGTACAAATCCATGTAATGCCGTGTCCTGAGCCTTATTTCGACATCCAGCATGTCATTGTTGTTCTTTCTGTGATCAATTGCACTACTGTGTTGTCTCTGTCCTCTTAAGCTTTCTCCTGCAAAAGCGCTGGTATTTGACCCCCAAACCTGAGAAACTTTCAGATTCAAGGGAAGATAATCCGCGAATGAGTGTAATTAGAGTTTAAAGTTTGATTTAAATAATATGTCATAAATGGTTTTTCTCGCTAAAGCAAAGCGCTTTTGGTGCTTAACCAGGATTCTATGATGCAGGTGCATGAGAACTGTGCAAATCAATAATGCTTTTGAGACACACTCACCGAAATGAGCAAATCAGAGTACACCTCCCGTGTCCCGAGCCTTTTCGGTGTTGTTTTGTCTCACAGTATGTTGTTGTGTTTTTTTGGTGTTTCTCGCTCTGCAAAGTGTTTTGGCTCATTACCACGACTCTGCAATGCAGGTAAAAGAGAACTGTGGAATCATTATGCCTTTGTTACACTCACTGAAACGAGTAGTTTAGAGTACATTATCCGTGTCCTGAGCCTTTTCGCGGTTGTTTTGTCATACAGCATGGTGTCCTGTCTTTTTGGCATTTCTTGCTCCGCTACGCATGATTATGCTTTCATGACATAAGAACTGCAATGAGCAAATCAGAGTACAAATCTATGTAATTCCGTGTCCCGAGCCTTTTCGGTGTTGTTTTGTCTTACAGTATGTTGTTGTGTTTTTTTGGTGTTTCTCGCTCTGCAAAGTGTTTTGGCTCTTTACCACGACTCTGCAATGCAGGTAAAAGAGAACTGTGGAATCATTATGCCTTTGTTACACTCACTGAAACGAGTAGTTTAGAGTACATTATCCGTGTCCTGAGCCTTTTCGCGGTTGTTTTGTCATACAGCATGGTGTCCTGTCTTTTTGGCGTTTCTTGCTCCGCTACGCATGATTATGCTTTCATGACATAAGAACTGCAATGAGCAAATCAGAGTACAAATCCATGTAATTCCGTGTCATGAGCCTTTTATGTGTTTTTATGGCTAAAGCAAAGCGTTTTTGGTCCTTTACAACGACTCTATGATGCAGATTCATGGGAACTGTAACAAAATTAAGCTTTTGACACTACTACTGAAATGAGTAAACCAGAGTACACTTCCAGTGTCCTGAGCCTCTTCGTTGCTGTTTTGTCATACAGCATGGTGTTGTTGCGCTTTTGTCATTACACATCAATACCTCTGCTTTCTCTCTCCTTTTTAGCTTTTCATATTTGACATAGAACACACACGAGTTACATCAAAATGACTTCAGAAACAGTCCAACAGATGATGAGAACTTAAAGCACGATTTAAAATATTTTTTCATTTTCCTTTATCGCTCTGCAAACCTTTTTTCTTTCACTAAACAGGTCCATTGGTATTGCCGTCCTCACTACTTTGTCACTTAATCACATCTGTGTGATCTATGTTGTACAAAAATCCATCTTATTCACTGTCGTGCGTTTTCAGTGCTGTTTTGGCATCCGGCACAGTACTGTTGTGATTACTGTCATCATTTCATATTTCTGCTATCTCTGCCCTCCGTAGACTTTTCCTGTGTTGCATTCATATCCAGGAGAAAACAATCGGAAAAGGTGTGTTCAAGAGTGATTTTGAATGATGAACAAAAAGCGTTCAAAATCAAACATCAAACGCTTGACTTTACCTACAAAAAGCTGACAGACGCAATAAAGATGTCTTCAGCATCTCAAATCATAAATTGAATCATGACATGGTGTTTTTTGCTCTGCAAAGCCTTATATGCATAAAACTGTGATGTGCTCTTTATTTCGATCAGTATTTAATTAACACATAATTGCTTTTAAGCTCATGTCACATAGCTTTAGGTAATAATTTTTGAATGAGTTGTAACGACGTGCTATTTCACTCTGCAAAGGTAGAAACTCAGCTATGGCTTCTAAAAACATGAGCAGTTGTTGCTTTTTAGTGAAAAAATTACAATATTATCACTCACAATATTTTTATGTGCTTCAGAATGCGATATCAGCAAGTTTTACTGCCTACCTATGGTACTTGGAACTAAAACGTGCAAAGCTGTACTTTGTGACCACAAGATGGCAGCATGTGACTACAAGTGAAATCACCGCAAAACAATTTTGTCTTCAGTATTCAGGCTGAACAATATTGAACTGGAAAGGTGCCTTGCAGAAAATGCGTTGAAAGGCTGACACGAAAAGCTGCAATGCAAAACTGTGAAATTAATTGCACAAAAGCAGTGCATGACAACTGAAAATGCAAAACATGTAAAATAAAAACTACATAAAGTTGTGGTACAAAGCAATGAATGACAAAATGTGAAATAATATTGCACAGAGCTGCAAAAACATTTGCCTTTGGAAAGACAGTGAAGATCATTGTCTTTACTCCCCGGGAATAAACTACTTTCTGGGAAGAACCAACCACTTCCACAGTAGGTGATACTTCATCATGTAAAGCCTAAATGAAAAACATACACACAGATGCATGCATGATGCACATGCACACGCACACACACACACACACACACACACACACACACACACACACACACACACACAAACGAAAGTTGAGTTTATGTGTATATTCACGTGTAGTCTATTATTGTCTCATTTTAGTCTGTTGGAGCTATTCAGTGACCTGATCCCCATCCATTCACAAGAGAGGGCCACAAGAAAAAGATCTAAACCACCAAGCTACAACCTCACAAGTGAGGAACACCTTAGCTACATTGCCACAAAAAATAAAACCAAACCAAAGCAATCAAAAAAAAAAAAAATACAAAAGGGCAAAAAGGTCAACAGGAAAACACAGCAAGACAACCAGCCATGTCACTTCTGTAAGGCTCGCCATGGTAACCCTGATGATCCAAAGGCAACAGAGGAATGGATCATCAAGTCTCTAACTGCTTGGTCAGGTGCCATGAGAGCTATGGCGAAAAGAACGTCATCTGTGGCGATGATGGCTTCACCTGTTAGGAATGTGTCTAAATTCGTGTTTTAAGTAACAGTTTTTGCATAAATCCCATTTTAAGGCCTAGTAGGTTGCAGTTTTTATTGTTTTTATCAATGTGTTTTATGCCAAAGTTCACATTGCCATTTGCGATGAGCATATCAGTTGGTGTCTATTTATTCATTCATTTATTCATCATTTACTATGTAATTAATTGTCCTGATAATATGAAATTGTTCTAATAAATTATGTTGCCACATCGATAGTTGTTTTACAATAAAAATTAATGACTATCCCTTTGCAGCTGGACTGGCCCAACTTACCCGATAAGCATCGCATTTTACCTGATCAGCTGACCCATTTTACCTGAATTCTGCTTGTGTAAAAAAGTTGGCACAGCTGACCTATTAAGACCTGTAGGGCCTAAAAAAAAATACTGCATAATTCCAACACAAAATGTAAAGAAAACAACCATTATTATTATTAGCCATAAAACCACATTTTAATAGAATGCATTATTTTTTGTAAATGCCTGAAGCTATTTACCAAGAAGTGGCCCAATTTAGCTGATGTCACCCTACATTGTGACCACAGGATGGCAGCATGTGACTACAAGTGAAATCACTGCAAAAACATGTCTTCATCTTCAGTATTCAGGCTGAACAATGTTGAATTAAAGATACACCACCCACCCACCAAACCCAGTTATGAAATTAATGGTACAGGCGTAATTTTAGTATGTTCTGTCTTCATGTGCGCGCTGCACAGGATCTCATGTGTTCACCTCTGCTTTATTGTTCGAACGGTGGCACAGCAGCAGCCTTTGGTTTTCTCTTCAAGCCCCTCAAACCTTTTCTGAAGATTTTCTGAGTTTCCTATCTCTCATTTACCTGCAGGAAGCCTTGTCTCCATTGTAACTCCTTATCACTCATCCTTCCTTGCTGGACTTGACTGACCTGTTTTCTTGAGCTCCATGTCATTAAAATCCTCTTCACCTTTGGCTGCAATAGAAATACGACGACAGTTACTGACAACATACTTTAAACAATTGTAAGAATAGAATAAAATAGAATAGAATAGAATAGAATAGAATAGAATAGAATAGAATAGAATAATTTTATTATAATGGAATAGAATTTCCCCAAAAGGAAACTTAGTTAATACAAACAATGAAAATAATGTGGATTTGGGTCTTAATGGTCAGCGTGTGTGAGTCCCTCCCCTATCCAAAACACAGACAGTCCTCCTTACTAGAGATGGGCGATACTGGGACTTTTGGTATTGATCCGATACCAAGTAAATACAGAGCCAGTATGGCAGATACAGATACAGATACAGATACAGATACAGATACAGACACAGATACAGATACAGATACTTTTTAATATTAAGGGTTGATGTATCATCGAGCTGCAGACCTCAAGGTGTTTTTTTTGTTTGTTTTTTTTAATTATGTTGTTAAAACCTAGGACAAAATTTTGGCAAAGTTTGAAGGTGACTACAAATTAATTTTGTGTCATTATAAATCATATGTTAAGAAACAATACAACGGTAACAAAACAAATTTTACCCAAAACATTGGGATTTTTTTTTTTTAAGGAAACTAAAGTGCAAAAAATTATCACTTTAAGGTAAAATTTAAACAAATTCTTATTTAGGGTACAGAGTTAAAGACTACAATACAAAAAATAAGTAAATAAATAAAATGTTCCCCCATTATTGCACTCATTTTTTTAAAAGAGTAAAGTATAATGAAAAACCACACCAGAATAAATGTTGTGAAAAAAAATTGGAACAAACCCCTTTTTTTGGAGTCTGCTTTTTTGTTTTCCTGGTGCGGCTGAGCCACGTGACTGTCATCATCAAAAATCAGGAGAGTATGGGGGTGGGGGTGGGGGTGCTGCCCTGTGACACAGACATAGTCAAGTCTCCACTTTTAAAAAAAATTAAAACTACAGTATTGCTGTGTTACATGATATTATCAATATTTGTATTGATCCGCCCACCTCTACTCCTCACTCACAGTAGTCTCCTCCTGCATTCACATGAATCATGCAAGTGTGTGTCTCATTATGGTCACCTCTATCATCCCCGGCCCAGATTAAGGAAGAGGGTTGCTATTTAGACATTTAAGAAAAAAAAAAAAGTATGGACGGAAGACAGTTAATTTGTAGTTGTAGTAATTTTGTAGTTGATTATGATGTTGTGTTTTACCTGCTTTCTCTCTTCCATTGTTATTTCTCTGCCCTACAAAGTCCATGAAAATTACATGCACATGAATTATTCTGCAGATTAGACAGCAGCGTCATTTAGTGACTTTTAGTGACTTTGTGGACAGTCAATAGTGACTTTCTTTACTGAGGAGTTGGCACGTTGAAACTGGCAATGTTTCACTCAGCTTTAATGATGTTCGAAATGGTAAACAGTCTCATTCTTTCAGGTATTTCATGACTATACATGATATAATTGATTAAAAATAATCTGTTAATAGTGGATTATTTGGGTATATAGTAATCTGGGGTGTTAAAAACAACAACAATTTACACCGAACTCAACCGAGAACCGTGACTACAAAACCGTGATAAGAACTGAACCGTGGATTTTGTGAACCGTTCCATCCCTACTTCATCACACACTTCAGTTAGAGCATCCTGTCTCTTATGGAACTCCTGAGCGCAGTGAGTGTGTGTTGAAATTTTCAGTTTGCAAACCAAAAGACTGCATGCAGAGTATTTAATCCTAAGGCGTAAATTAATACAAGACCACATCTCTAACAAAGACATATAAATTATGAGTGCTTCGCATTATGTTGAAGAGATATAGTGTACTTTATAGTGGACGTGAGAGATTAAGTGTTGGTGAACGATAACCATGTGTGAATGATACAGCATTCATTTACAGAAGTCTGTGCTTCAGTGTAAGGGGGCCCCCAAATGAAATTTGCCTAGGCCTCATACTCACTTGGGCCCTGTTGTAGTATTTGGTTGCAAAGGGAAACTGATATCATGGAACCAAAAATATGGCCCCAATATTGTGCAGATCTACTACTCATGCTTAGCTAAAGGGGTGATTCAGATAAATGTGAGGGAAGAAAAAAAGCATTTCAAACAGGAATAAAGATATCGCCTCATCTTAGAAATAGAATGGACCTTAAGAAGTCTAGAGGTGTACCAAGTGTAACACAGAGATCAGTAGCTTTATACATACTACGTAGTCTTATGTGTATATACAGGAATTTTTTGGGAAAATTGTTTCAAAGTGTGCTTTTTAACAAGGATTGGAGAATGGACCCTTGTATGCCTTCTGTTGGGGTTAAAATCAAGAACACCTATAATGAAAAACTGTGGAATGTTGACCTATGCTGCAAGAAAGTTTGTAACTTAAATGGACTTCAGAAAAGCCACCAACCCTCTCAGAATGGCACAAAGTTATATTTGCACTGCTTCCCATAGATTATTTGACATACCGCACCAAAAAGGAAAATTGGAACATTTCATCATATATGGACTCCCTTTCTTGATTATGTGGGACCGAGAATATGTAAGGTATTCTGGCAGATGCATCCTAGACTGAAGGGGGTTCACTAAAAGAGAAGGAGAGGCTCTGTTGTCGGTATCAGTTCATTCCCCGTATTTATCTATATTTATTGTGTGTAAGTTTTGTCATGTTCATCTGTGCTGTGCCTGTATACAAGTTCGGGGGATTGTGTTGATTGGGTGGGAGAGAATAGAACAGAAAAGAATAGAATAGAACTTTATTGTCATTGTAACATGTACAACGAAATTGAAATCACGGCAGCAATCAAGAAAACAAAAGTAAGAAAGTGCAAAAAGGTCCATAAGAAAATAGATGATGACAGCTTGTCCATCATTCTCCAGTTCAACCAGCCTCCACCTCCACAGGGTCCAGGACTAAGCTTCTTCAGTCATGCTCCATCTCTGTCTCCTGTATCCTGTTTGCTCACAGCAGGTGAAGCTCTTCCAACATGGCGTTGGTGTCTGATGTTAGCTTCGTAGCCATGTTTGTGAATAGCATGATGCGACTCTGCCCTCTGGTTTTCCCTCTATTGCTGGGTTAGCACAGCTAGCTCGTCCATCCCATTGGAGATAGATCCTACGTCCCCAATAACAATGGATGGAAGGACAGGCTCATATCATCACTTCTTAGCTCACACCTGAGAACCAGCATGTCGTCCTCACCTCCTTCTCCTCACTTTGTGGGAAGACATCAGGCCTTACACCAGTTAGCATTGACATGCTACAGACTGCTAACAGCTGAGTTCACATGTAAACAATGTGGCCATGGTTACATGTAGGATCTCCAGACAAACACAGGAGCAAAAATAGTAAAAATATCACTGAAGCCACAAAAAGTTTGGTGTCCATGACCAACAAATGAGCCAAACAAAGAAATGATCTACTCCAAATACAAAAATTACGAAAAAGAGACAAAAAAAATGACAAGAAATGGACAAAAAAAGAGAGAGCTGCTGCAAAAGGCAGCCATAGCCAACAGGGCGGCGCCTAGCTCTGTGTTTCTGACTGTATGATGATCCATAATAGGAATACTTGAGTCCAGATCAATGTGAGAGGATGACAAATGTCCACATAAAAGATATGTGGGTGATTTAATCAGTTATTATGTGAGTAAAGCAGGGTCACATTATCTGATGGCTACGCTGTTGTCTCCTTACAGCATGTTCTTAAATAGTTGTTTTTTTAAATTATAGCCACAACGCTCATTTTAAATTTTTACTTATTTATTGAACATGTTTAGAGGGATTACATTATATAACGATTGTGAAGACAAGTATAGATAAACTAAAACGTAAATTTAAAAGGATTTGTACATGTATCTCATGAGAGCAGGCACAGCAAACTACATATTTGAAACAGTTCATATAGACTTTTACATAAAATGTAGCTCTTAGCAAACTATGATTATAGTATATATTTCCTTTAAAAGTCGCCTGATCTAATGTAGGGTTTTCAGTTCCTGGGTTATGAAGCTGTATATACGATGGTTTCTCCTTTATCAGTAGGAAGCCATCACAAGCGGTGCTTACTCGTGGGTAGCAAATAAAGCAACATCAATCGACTGCTTTGTATAAATTACACACAATTTCTACAGATTTTGCAAACATTTACCCCAGATGTATCTTTGAGTACGCCATTTACGTAACTCAACTTCTCCTCCTCTTTTTTGGACAATGCACACACAGTCAATGCCCGCCATCGCCCCCTGCGTTCACATTTTCCGATGGTCACAGGTTTCAGTGCAGCACCGTTCAGACATCTAGCTGCATGTAATTGTTTATTTTGTCCACTAGATGTCACAGTTGTGCCGTGTAGCACCGCTGAAGGAACAGAGGTACAAGGGAAATTTTAGAAGACAATTCATGTGTTTTACTGTCTTCTTACAGTGAATAAATACTGGAGGAATTGTGAATATGTCAGCCCCCTCCATGTGCCAATCATCGCACGTTTCACAGACCTTCAAAACATTTTATTGCTCCATTCACCCCTTGTGGCAAGTGTTTGCAAGTTTAAATGACGGTAAACTAGCGGGATAGATTACAGATAAACTGCAGTGCGCATGTTTCGTTTCGACATAAAGTTGTCCTCTTTTTGCTCCTTTTAAGTTCTAGAGTTAATATGATGAAAGAAAAAGAAGCATGGAGCTATTTTTTTCTAGGAGGAACTAAAAACGGGAATTTCTTCAGTGGCTTCTAATCAAACTTTCTGAAGTCACACAAAAATTGCCCCTAGATGTGGACTATTTCCAGTTCAGTCAGGGCCACTTTGTCAAAAATAAACTTTATTAACTTGCACAATTTTCATTTGGCGGTATGGTTCTGTTCTGGGACTCCCTGCTCTTCCACGCGCTTGCGTGGAAAGCCTGAGGCAGGAAGAGCACACCTTCCTGCCCATCATGAGCCATCATGAACGGCATAAACAGGGAGCGCAGCAGCAAAATAAAAACCCAGACAGAGCAGAGCAAAACATGAATAAAATAACAGGAGGAGCTGGGGTGGAGGTGGGTTGCGAAGTGCCAGCAGAGGAAGCAGGAAGTAGGTTTGACAGGAGCAGCTTAAATAGCCCGCTCTAACAGCAGTTTTCCAATAGGAGGTGGACACGGGAGTCAGCCGAGCCATCAGCTGATCTGCACCGATGATGACAGCTATGTTGTTAGAGCTTGACGTCGTGACCTGCCTGAACTAACGCTACGCTTAATTTTGTTGTCAACCAGGAGATGCAACTTTTTAGAACATTTTCCAGCCAGGTTGAGATGCCGGGGAACATCACCCATGCTTTTACTGAGCTGTTAGCGCTGCACAAAGTCTGATCAGTGAGACCAAGGAGTTGAAAATGCTGACATAGCACGGTGCATGTTCACTTTCAGGGGGTGTGGCAGGGGCAGTTTCCCGTCAGGAAAGAGGGTGCACAATCAGTGGTATTTATGCATTTATATATAATTTTCAGTAAAAAAAAAAATCATCTATGGTAAAAAAAACAAAACAAACGCACTGTGAGAATTTAAAGTTAATTGTACTTGTACTAGAACTTGTACTAGAACGTCTGTGGCGAGACGCAAGGATGGCTGTAACAAATGTGCACTATGAGAGTCTTCACAGCCTTGAAGATGAAGGTCTTCTAGATCCCTCTGATAGCATCCACCTCTTCTTTGTCCAGCATGTTTTCCTTCCGCATCTGCAAAGGGACCTGGGCCCTGTTCTACGAAGCAAGTTTAGCCTACCGAGATAGCCTTGGAGCTACCTCGCTGAACTGAGCGCGGTAGCCGGCGGTCTCGCTACACGGTTTCACGACGCTGGTTATCAACCTCATAGGTGGATCCAGCTAGGCAATGAGCGCGTGCACACATATAAGGCGGGGCCCGCTGCATCTGACCAATCGCGAGCATGGAGCAGTCTGGAGCGTCAGAGCAGGCCGGAGACAGAAGGACCGCATACTTCACTCAGGAGGAGCAGGAGGTGATCATGAGGAAGTATGACGAGCTGAAACATGTAATTAACGTTAAAAGCAACAGCGCCGCTGTTAAGGAGTGTTAAGGAGTGCTGGCAGAAAATTGCTGACAGTCTAAATGCGTAAGTGTAGTAGTGTAATCTTTTGTGCCATTATCATCCTGAAATAGCACTGTTCACCATGCACTTTTACTGTAACATGCACCATACCTAATTTATTTCTTAGATGAATTTATTCATTTGTTCATTACTATCGTGTTTACATTTTTTGCAATATGTAGCCCACATGAGCCCTATATGAATTCCTGTCACAATTTTAATTTGGGCAATAAAATATTGTCATGGAACAGAAGTGTGGGCATTAAAGATCTTATTACGGCAATGAGAGTTCTTCATTCCCTTTAACTACATGTAGAAAGTGTCATGTACTACCAACCCCTCCCAGGAAAAACTTTCATAAAGGTGGTCATCCGAAAAAGAGACTGGGTCGGGCTCCGATGTCCATGGGATCCTCTAAGAACGGACAAGCCTTTTTTTGTGAGGGCTCATTGGTCAGTGGGCGGGGTTTTTAAAGTCCGCGAGTTCAATCTAGAACCTAACCTGCCCCGGAGCAGGTTAGCCGTTCAGCGTGTGTTGCCATGGAGACTCGCCTCGCTGAGAAGTGATCCCGTGTCGTAGAACAGGGAATCCAGAACCAATCCTCAAAACTACCTCGCTAAGCAGTAATCCTGCTTCGTAGAACAGGGCCCTGATGTCTCCAGGGTGGGTTGGGATAATCACTCCCTAAGAACAGAACAACAACTGTCGAGAGTGGGACTCCTCCAGAATCCCACAGATACACTGAACTTTGCACTGGTACTAAGCAAGTACAATTTCCAGGAGCACCTTGTACTGTGTGTTGTAGTTCTGAGTAGCATTGCTCCAGGTATATCTCGAAAAAAGAGAATAACGTGAAAAAGTTAGATTGTTTGGTCACTCATTTCTAAATTGTAAATCTATTTATGGCACACAGAGTGAAATTTTTGAAGCATTTATTTTTTAAAAAGTTGATTATTATGGCTCACAGATAATGAAACCCCCAAATTCAGTGTCTCAACGGTTAGAATATTGTGGGAAAAGCTGATTATTGTAAAGTTATGATGTCACACCCAAATCAGTTAATAAACTCCAAACTCCTGCAAAGGTTTGCTGAACCTGTAAATGGTCTTTCAGTTTGGGCCACAACCATGGTAAAGACTGCAAACTTGACAATGTCCAGACGACAGTTGATGGCACCCTCCAATTTGTATGTACATTTTGTGCATACAGAAAAAATTGTATACCCAACAATGGACTCCCTGTTGGGAATAGACTCCAGTATATCCACAGTTAAGGATTTCATCAGCTAGATCAGGCAGTTCAAAGCTCAACCTGAAAATAAAATGACCATGGCAAAAAAAAAAAAAAATTTTAACAGTATTTCCTGACACAACATGCTCTATATCCTCTTATAGCTCATCATTTCTAGCAAATCAAGATTATACCTGGTCAATTAACCCTCGAAACTGGTCATCTGCTACTGCATCACTGTTGAGAATTATTGGATTTATATGGCCACTACCAATGTAGTAATGACACAAAAGGCTGGGGTTGGGGCACCTTGAGCCAAACTTGCAGCTAAAATCACTCCTACGGTCCTGTTCACAAAAAAATTGCACAGTTGTATCACTTAAGTTAGAATACCTTACAAAACGATCAGAATGAAAATATAAACACACCTGTAGAGACCACAATCAAAATCAGTCAGAGAATATTGTGAGCTTTTGTTATGTCGAGGTCCCTCAAAGAATCGACCTTCAGTTCCAGTCACCATTTCATAAAAACAAAACAAAGCATTTACTGTGGTGCTCAAACAAAATAATTTGCATGTTTTTATAATTCTTCTAATTTGTACCAGCAGTAAATAAGACTTTAGACGGGAAAAGACAGGAAGAGAAGAGAAACAAAGTTTGCAGCATAACACACTTCTCAAGAATAGAAATCCTTCAGTAAGTGCATATCTTTTTTAACAGATGAAAGTTTAACATAGGATGGCCTTTTTTTTTTTTTTTTTCTTACAAACTCTCATTCAGTAGCTTAAAGGTCATAAAATTGAACCCCTTTAAGACACATGGTTCTTAGGAGAATCATGGACAGGGGTCAGGGACACAGTTTTGTTAGAAAAGCCAGAACAATATGACTAAATAATTAAATCAACATCTGAGTCTTGATCTAATTTTCTGCTTGCTCTGTAAGACTCTGTGTAAGACTGAAAAAGTGTTGCTGGTGATTTACCAGTGACAATTTTTTTTTTCGGAGGCCACCTGTGTCCACCCCTGTGTCTCCAAAGAAGGTGACTGCCAGTGTAGTAGTGGGAGAATTTTTCTGCTGGCGTTACCACTGCAGAAGGCCTCTCTCAAGGATGTTTGTTGAGATCTGGATATGGAACTGCTTTTCAACATCAACACCTCGACACATGGTTTCCAAGATATCATCAACACTGTCAAATTTTATTGCTCGGCTCCCACACAAAAACAAGCCCTTTGCTATCTGCAGGAGGCCTTTGATATTCTGCAGGAAAATCTGAGGGAGCTAAAGTTGGTTCTAAATTCTGAGAAAACAAAACTGATGACTTTCACAAACTCGAGAAAGAGGTCACAGAACCTACCATCTATTGTTACAACTCAGGGTCATGTAATTGAGTCTGTATCTTCGGATAAATACCTTGGATTTGTGATTGATGATTCTCTGTCATTTAAGCTTCATATTGAGCAGCTCATAAAGAAGCTTAGGCTGCGACTGGGCTTTTACTACAGGAATAAGTCTTGTTTCACTTTTGCTGTGAAAAAGCATGTTGTTTCTTCTACTTTCTTGCCACTGATTGATTATGGTGATGTCTTATACCAGCATGCTTCTTCTCAATGTCTTAAATCTTTGGATGCTGTTTATCATGGAGCTCTAAGGTTCATAACAAATCTCAAGGCTCTAACACATCATTGTACTCTGTATGAGCGTGTTGGGTGGCCCTCTCTGACCATTCGTAGACGGAATCATTGGCACATCCTGATTTACAAGGCTATTCTTGGCCTGCTCCCATCTTACTTGAGTAACTATATTCACTTGAAAATTTCTGGAAGCTACAGTCTTTGTTCTGTGACTCAGTCACAAAATTTACTCTTGCTATCGGTCCCTAAAGTTCGTCTTGAAATGGGTAAAAGAAACTTTGGATACGCTGCTCCTGCAGACTGGAATCTGTTACAAGAAAAACTGAGTCTTGGAGAGCTGGTCTCTTTGAATCGTTTTAAATGCAGATTAAAGGCTTTAGAGGACGATGAAGCAGGCTGTAAATGCTTTGACTGAAATGTTCTGCTCTGTGACTCTGACTTAACTGATTGAAATGTTTGTATCTGTGTTTGAAATTGTCTCATGTCTGTAACTTTGTAAATGTGCTGCTGCCTATCTTGGCCAGGACACTCTTGAAAAAGAGATTTTTGATCTCAATGAGGCTCTTCTGGTTAAATAAAGGTTAAAAAAAAAACAAAAAAAAACAGTAAGCATAATCAGTAGATGTAAACTACTTGTGTTGAAAACAAATGCACGAGGATAACTTCATGTATTTACACACTAGATTTACTTTTTGATGACTTCTCCATTTTCCTGGCTCAAGGCATTTGCCTTACCCGTCTCAAGATGGTCTATTCCTCTACAAAAGTACAATAAGAATCTTGGTTGAAAAGAATAGCAAAAACGGGTAATGTAAGTTGCATCTTCAAGTAAAATAATCCCATATAATACATGTAATATCTTCGGATATTTATGAAGAGAAGCACGCATTTACTTATTATTCGACTTGGCTTTTAACTTGGGGGGGGGGGGACTTACAACAGGTTTTCTATCACAGCAACTCACACTCTTCTTCTGGCTATACCCCTGTATAAACAACTCACTAGCAACCTCTATTGGTAGTAGGCCATAATAGCATCTCACTATATAAGATTATCTATTACCTTTACCCACACGTGCTTGCATGAAGTTGTAGGAACTCTGGGGTAAATTTGATGAAACAGATATGGCATCAGAACTTCTGATGGAGACTAATAAAAGATTTACCCTGAAGATCCCAGGTCGACTGGCATGTACAAACCGTTCGTCCTATTCATAAGCTGTAAAAAGTGGCGTTATCCTCAGATCCTCAAGTTTCCGAGGGTACCTTGATGTATTACAAACAATGTCAGCAACATGCCAAGGTAATGCCGGGAAAGAACAATGATTTTGTGAAACTGCCATCAACATCGTTTGCAGTTTGCAAACTTTATTTATATAGCACATTGTAAAACAACCGCAATTGGCCAAAGTGCTGTACAGGCTTAAAATCAAGATCAATAAAAACAAAATGGATAAAACCACAATCAACTAAAACAATCGTTAATAAGAATAAGTTTAAACAGCGGGAAGGTAAAAGACACAATAAATAGTAGAGGAAATAAAAAAAAAAAAGAACACACGGTAAATAAACACTGGCTGAAGAAGAATACTAACTAAAGAAGTCAGGCAAAATAAGGAGCTACACAGGAGGCTACAAAACTAACTAAGGTTATGCTGAAATTAACTCAAGATAAACAGAAAACACGATCTCAGACTAAATGGGGCTGAGCTAGGAAACACACAACCCGCATGGCAAAAGACACACAACAAAACGGACTAAAAAACGAAACAGACCCAACCACACTACAGAGCTCGCACTAGAGTTAGCTGACCCAGAGAGACAGGAGAAACCTTGGTAGACAGCCTAAGAGAAGGGAGAGCTTTAAGGAAGGCAGGCTGAGGAGGTGTGCAAGCGAGGCAGGGGAGGCTTCAGAGTT
This sequence comes from Halichoeres trimaculatus, assembly GCF_033239565.1. Taxonomy (NCBI): domain Eukaryota; kingdom Metazoa; phylum Chordata; class Actinopteri; order Labriformes; family Labridae; genus Halichoeres; species Halichoeres trimaculatus. The sequence continues at coordinate 284,230 of NW_027437212.1, forward strand.
GGATAATCAAGAAAATACAGGTGAGTCAGGCTGAATGGGTCCAGGATCTGAGATACAGGAAACAGTGTTAAAATCCAGAGCGTAATATGCAAGAAAAGACTGAGTTTAAGCTTACTACTGACTGTGGTATGCAAAGATCTAGCTCACAGTAGCGGCTGCAGTCTGGTTTTATGGCAGAGGAAGGTGACTGCTGGTGAACCAGTCTGGTGATTACCAATCGCCTGCCCCTGCCTGCACTCCACACACCTCACTCATGCTCACCTGGATAAGGAAAAGAGGAAAGGAGGGGGGAAGGGAGACTCTGCCACTAAGCAGAGCTGGAGGCCCTGGGTGCGTCTAAAAGCGATAAAGTTCCATCCTCCCTTCCTCCACTTGCGTCGTTCACTTGAGTCTTAGTTCCTCCCACCAGAGATGGATGCATGGGCGAGACGCGAAGAAATGAAGAGAGGAGAGAGGATGGAGGAGATTCGTTTTTAGAGCAATGGGACATCCTCTCCTCCAGAGCGTCACATGAAGCAACGTGTTTCACTGATGACGGCATCAGCTGATCACCTCTGGATCATCTGTCAGTCAGCTCTAACAAGCTCTAACAGCTGTTTGTGTGTCTGCACATGTGCGCTGTAACAACTCTGATAAAACATAAACAGTAATAGAGCTTTGTCTGTTCCTTAAACCAGTTTAAGAAACACGTTGCCACGAAAAAAACCTGCACTCTGTTTATTCTGTGTGCAGTTATGAAGCTTGAGGATCACTTTACTGGTAAAATGCGTTATTGTTAGATTATTTATGAATAATTTAGCCTTTATCTAGATCGTGGACTCTGAAGCTTATTAATCCAACCTAGTTTATTCTGTTTCAGGAAGATATTATTTATTAGATTTCAGTAAAAATCCTCCATTATATTGATTTGATGATGGTTGTGTTCAGTGTTTTGTGCTTTAAACTCTCAACAAACACTTTATTACCTGATATATGATCAGTTTCTGAACAATCCTCAGCACCTGTCCTCAGCTCGCCTTTTCTCTCTCATTAAACTCTGTTGTGTTTGTGAAGTTTCATGTACAGAAGTCTGAGCTGCTGCAGCGTCCAATCAGAGAGCGATATTCCATATGGGGGCGTGTCAGTCAGTGGCAAGACTTCCGCAAAGCCAGCTCACGTGTTTCCTCTAGGGCTGCAACTATCAAATTTTAGTACTCGCGTACTCTACTGAAAATTACATTGAGTACGCGAGTACTCAGATAAAACGCATTTTGGCGTACTTAAACAGCAATTATTTTTCAAATGGAAATTTGTTTCAAGCAAGTGTAAAATCAAGTCACTTTGGGGGATAAATTTTAAATTCTGACTACAGATATGACATTTTAACTAGGAACAAGACATTTTTGAAAGATTTTGAGTCTTTGCAGTGTTCAGACTAAAATGATTATCCCTGCTGTATTGGAGCACATATGGCTCCATTACTACTTGATATTTGTACCCTTCTACCCCTGACACCAGCCCAGTTAGCTCTATTATGTTTTTGTTTTTTAATCTTCTTCACTCTTCAGTGCTGTGTTTTGTAGATTATCTACAACACTAAATCAGTAATCAACTAATTTGCATAACAAGTCACTTGTATGTAACGGTTGCATTTTCTTAATATATCACCTCTTCATGGTCCATATCCCTGGACATGTTGGAATGCCTTTTTCCAAGACCAGCCTGGGCAAGGTCAAACTCTTCAGAAGAGGTTGGGGTTATCTCCGGATTCAGGTTTAACAGTTATCCATAGATGCTAAAAGGCCTCCGAACTTTTAGATGCTGTGCCATAGGTTTTCAAACTCTGTATCTTTTGCTTTCCAGAACAATATTTCCTGTGAAAAAAAATGGGAGAGATCTGATTTTGAAATATAAATTCCGAATTTGAAATATAAAAATACTATTACCATACTATACTAAAAATACAAAAAAAATAAATAAAACATGACACACACACACACACCACACACACACACACACACACACACACACACACACACACACACACACAGATAACCTGGGCCCATATTCACAAAGGTTCTCAGAGTCCTCTTAGAGAGCTCCTAACTAAAAATTCCTAGCAAGGAGTCTTAGCTCAAGAGTGATTCAGGAAGGTTGTAAGAGCAACTCTGAGCAAGGAGGAGACAGAAACTTTTATCTTAGGTTGTGTCCGAAATCATTCACTCATTCTCTACTCACTCCTCACTATATAGTGAATTCGATGTAGCGGACTACATCAGCTAAATTAAAACAACATTTCCAACACTACTCACTCACTCACCAGCCGCTAACAGTGACATAATTACACTCGCGTCGCTCATGGACGGCTAGGGATTTACAGTAATTACTTTTCTCAAACACTGCAAAACGTTTTTTATTTCAGTGATAACTAATGTTATACTTGGCATATTTTCCGCAACAGCTAAATAGAATAACTTATTACACATTATTTATAAAATTCATAAACCATATATTTGCACAGCAACTTGTGCTATATTTAAGAATTACAAAGTCCGGTGAATGCATCATCCGCAATGAAAAATTTTGCAGCTAACATCTGTGTTGTTTGTTTCTCTGCTCAAAGTTGTGAGACACGTTCGTCCGAAAGTTTAGCAGAGAGCTTAGTGTCATTCTCTGACAGTTTTTAAAGATTTTTCATGTTATCAGTAATCACTAATCATGTAATCAGCCATTCCTTCAGTTTGAAATCATGATGGTATATATTGCTATTATAGTGAGCATCTCTAATACAGTACTTTACAAAATGCATTGTGGGATACATTGAGTGGACTATATATTGAATGACCATGCTTACTGAGAATTCGGACAGCACTACAAAATGACATATTCACTATACAGTGCACTATATAGTGAATAAGAAGTGATTTCAGACACAGCCTTAGTGAGGACGTGTGGTTGACACTGTTGCTACGAGAAGAGCAACGAGAAGAGGACGAGAAGAGTACCGACTGGTACTCTTCTCGTACCAGTCGGTTGGTACCGACTGGTACGTTTGAGGGACAAACGTAAACAAAGTCTTCATCAGTTCAGAGGTCATTACAGCCACATTGCGCTGTCTGAAGTGACAAAGACTGCAACAGAGGACTATCTCAGAGCGGACCATGATGGAATATTGGTGAAAAACATGAGTTTTTGGACGATTAATGCAGTTTTAGGAGCGGTGCTGTCTATGCCCCGATGGATCCCATTATACGGACGTCCGCTGCACGATTTTGGATCTAAATATCTCCTGAAGCACTGCTTGGATCAGGAAAACCTTCTGGGTGAGTATTTTGTTCTACTTCATTCTATAAACAATGTAAAAACTGTATAAACCGAACTTTTCCTTTAAGTGCCTACGCTTCCTGAAAGCAACAGCACCAAGGAAGGCTCTGAGCCATCTTTGATGCTGTCACTCACAATCCCACACCCTTCTCAGTCAAGACCAAGCTCCCCGCACCAAAACAGGGCCAAAAGTTTGAATCTGAAGAAAAAAACAATCCGAAAGTGAAAAAAATATCTGAAACCCAAAATGAAGATTTGAATGCCTAAAAAAAAACAGGCTGAGGGAGATTTTATAAAAAAGAAAATTGCACCAGAAAAAACAAACACCTCAAATGTTAAAAAAATCAAGAGTAAAAACTGAATTGATTTTTTTAAAAACATTAAAGAGGTGAATCAAGACTATTTTTGGATTGAAAAAGAATTGCTTTTGCTTATTTTTTTGTTTTGGTTTAGTGTGTTATTTATTTTTAAAATCAGGATTGTTTTATTTTATTATTTTTAAATCAGGATCAAACTAAAAAAAATATTGTTTTAATTTTTTTTTTTAATGATTTTTTTTTTCTTATTTACAAAACTTTTGGCCTTGACTCAGCTCCATACATTTGGTTATCATCTCTACTTTATGCAAAGCAAATCTGTTGGGCAGTCTGTGAAAACTACAGAAGTGGATTAGGGCCATTTGAGATGGAGAAAATAATTTTGGGCAGGTCGAGATTATTGCTGCATTCCATTTGTACTCAGAGCTGGAAGTCGGGAGTGGGGTGTCATCTCCGAGGTTCAGCGTTCCAGTTGCTAAGTCGGAAAAAAAAATTGGCATAACAGCAGTATTTCTGTATATAAACATTGAATTATACTATGTATACAAAGCTGCTTAATTGCAACAAACACTAGTCAGAAATTGTTAGAAAAGAATATAATAGAAGCTTATTTACATTGTACAACTGAACTCAGAATTTCCTACTGGGGACTCGGGGTTGGTGTGAGTGCTCCAACTTACAAGTCGGAAATTCCGACTTCAGGAGCTGTTCCTGTTGGGCATTCCCAACTGGAACTCGCAAATTCTGACTTCCGAATACAAATGGAATGCAGAATAAAGTCGAAATGATGAGAATAAAATTGAAATTTCAAGATCAAAGTGGAAATGACTAGAATAAAGCTGAAAAACAAATTCAAGATCAAAGTCAAAATGACGGGAATAAAGTTGAAATGACAAGAATACAGTCAATAAAGTAATTTGAGATTAAAGTCGAAAGGACGAGAAAAAAAGTCAAAATAACCTGCTCTGATGTTTACCGGCAGTACGCCGGGTACAGTCAGGTCCTCAACAGTCACAGACACGACTGACAGTAGTAACAGCTGCCATACAGGAGCCTAAACGACAATCTTCGGAATCTGTGTTTGTGTGACGAGTTGGTCTTTTACATTTTTATTGCATGTGGTGTTATATGAAGTGTGTGGGTAGGTAATGACTTTTCTGACTGGCCCTGAAGTATCCCCCCCTAAAACCAGCTCATAGGAGACCGGCGGGCAGGACTTCAGGACAGACACCTAAAAAGAGCAGCAGATAGCAGAGAGGGACGACAGTAAGACCGCAAGCAAAGCACGAGAAGTAACCCTGAAAAGACCCGATTGCTCTAGGAAGAAGAAGCAGCAGCCAGTTGTGGGCCTTTACGGTTTCCTGTGAAGAGAAGGAGGCTGATGTTGGGGAGTCACCGTGGAGTTGCCAAGGGGACCGTTGCTGTGAGGCACTGGCATTAGCTTTGAGGAGAAGCAATGTTGGATGCACCCCTCTCTGAGTTAAGTACCCTCACAGGACCTTTTTATATTGAACCTTGGACACGGTTATAATTGGGTCAAGGAACTTTTTAAACACAAAACACCAGTTTTATTCTTTTCTCTTTGTGGGTTTTAAGTGTTTTAAGGGGTTTAAGATCCTTTAGGGAGCTATTCTTTTATGCTAGTTCTTTTTTAGGATTTTACTCAGACACTTCTTTCTAGACCTGCAACCTATCACAGAGCCATAATGTGTGTGTGTGTGTGTTTTTTTGTCAAAGATTTTCATTATATTTTCTGTTATGTGTACAGGAAAGAAAAAGACATTTTAGGTACACAAAGCAGAACAATTTCGGAACAAAAATATTATATTCAATCACACTTATTCACACTACAAGAACTAAGAGACAAGACAACACACTCAATCGACATGGGGTATCAACAAGTGGACAAGTGGTATCGCAGAAATGAAGGGGAAGGGAAAGACAAGAGAAAAAGAAAGAAAAAGAGGAAAGGAGAAATATGCATTTAAGTATGTAGTAATATTCAAATAATGAAAATAAATAAATAAATAAGAAAATAAAGAAAGAAAGAAAGAAAGAAAATCAGCAAGTCAGTAGTTCATAGGTTTTCAGCCTCAATGATAGGGTATCTATATGAGGTAAAAAGGGTTGCCAGATTTCATGGGAGGTCTTAAGGGAACCTTTCAGGGAGAATCTGATTTTCTCAAGTCTCATGCAATGTAAAATTTCTTGAATACATCTTTTATGTGTAGGTGGGTATAAATGAGTCCATTTAAGAAGAATGAGCCTACTTGCTAGCAAGGTAGAAAAGTCAAAAATACGATATGAAAATTTTGACCAGCCAGAGGATGGAAGCAGTCCAAAAAGAGCAATAAGAGGGTCGGCGTTCACAGTGCAGCCAAGGACTTTCCCTAACGTATCAAAAATGGTGCCCCAAAAATCAGTCAGTTTAGTGCATGACCAAAACATATGCATGTGGTCAGCTGGAGACAGTTTACACCTGTTACAGGAGTCGTCTCTATCTAGATTTTGGCTAGTCTCACATTAGTGAGGTGTCTCTTGCGTAAAATCTTACATTGTTGAAGTTGTTGTCTGGCGCATATAGAAGTATGAGCAAGGTTAAGTATGCAGTTCCATTGTTCGTCGGAGACTGTGATTCTGGGGTCCTGGTCCCAAATAGCCCTGAGGGAGTGGAGGGAGGTGGGGTTTATTCTGAATATTGAGTTTTACAAGACTGGGGTCTGGGATTTATGGTTTATTTTGGTCAAGAAGGGAATCCATCAAGGTCTCTGGGGGGGGGGGGGGATTGATTTTTCACAAATGACAGATCTGAAAAAACAGGATAAGTGAGATTAAAGTAGAGAATTTTTTTTGATAGTACTGCAAATGAAGGGAAAACACCCACGATATAAAAGTCATCAAGAATTTGCAGACCTTTATTTGACCAGGATTCAAAAGCTAAGTCGGAGCAGGATGGAAGAAATAAAAGGTTTTGATAAACTGGAGCAGGTTTCGATGAGGAATGTAGGCCAAATTGTTTCCTTAATTGACTCCAAATTTTCAAGGTCTCAGAAATAATGGCGTTCTGTGCTATTCGCTTGATTGGTGAACTTAACTGTGAACAAATCACTGACCATAACGCAACGGGTGAGGAGGCTTGTTCCATGTAGGCCCATAGAGGGTGATTATTAGGGGCCATCTTAACATTCCAATAAAGGATTTGCTGATATTGCTAGCCCAGTAGTATCTGCAAAAATCAGGTGAGGCCAGACCCCAGCGAGATTTAGGAAGTTGGAGAGTTGATCTTTATTCTAGCTTATTTATTGCACCGTAAAAAAAGGAATTAATCAGCTGGCCAAGTGAAGAAAAAAAAGATTCGCAGATGAGCACTGGAACATGTTGAAAGATATCAAGAAAGCAGGGAAAAGTACCGTCATTATGATCAGGTTGATACGACCTGGTAAAGGTAAAGGGATAGTGGACCACCTAGTCAGATCTGATCTGCAGTGCTCAAGTAAAGGTTGAAAGTTTTTTGCAAAAATACTCCGAGAATGGTTTTGTTACAAGAACACCAAAATATTTTAATCCTTGGATTGTTTTCCTAAAAGGAAAGAGAGCGAGAGGGAGGTTCTCTGCAGTGGAGTTAATTGGAAGGTACTCGCTTTTATGTAGGTTAATTTTTAGAGGTGTCCCAGTCCGATATTAATATCGGATATCGGTCCAATATCAGCAAAAAAAACAAATATCGGTATCGTATCGGAATGCATCTAAAATCTCCGATATAAGCACTCCGATATAAGCTCCTGCTGTTTTTATTTGATTTATTTAGGTTATTTTCTGGGTTTTCTAATTTATTCTTTATTTTATTCAATTACTAGTAAGTTTTAAGTTTAATGTTAAAATTTCTGTTACCCATGGTTAATAATAGATGGGTCAGTTTTTCCTCATACCTACTGTTGCTGACTGCTGTTCTTTGTTTGAATAAAATCACTGAATCAAGCCTTTTCTAACATGACAGACATACTACAAAATAAGTAATAAAAGTATGCATGTTTAATCCTGATATCATATCGGATTAATATCGGTATCGGCCAATACTCAATGCTGCAGTATCGGTATCGTATCGGAAGTGAAAATGTAATATCGGGACATCCCTATTAATTCTATAATCAGATAATTTCATAAATTGTTCTAGAATATCCAAGATAACAGGAAGTGATGAAGTTGGATTGGTGATGTAAAGCAGAAGGTCATCTGCATAAAGAAATAAGCCAAATCGAGAAAATCCCTTCAAATTTATCTTCATAACGAAGCCATACGGCTAAGGGCTTGACGGCTAGAGCAAGCAGAGATGGGGAAAGCAGGCATCTCTGACGAGTGCCCCAGGATAAAGGAAATGAATTAGATTTTATACCGTTAATATTAATCTTAGCCATAGGGGGAAATGTAAAGGGAAATGTAATCCATGATATGAAGTTGGAGTCAAAACTGAATTTACTTAGAATATGGAACAAGTAGCTCCACTCGACCCGATTAAAAGCCTTTTCGGCGTCTAGAGATAGGATGATTTCAGCCTGGATGGAGTCTGAAGAAGAGCAGATGATGTTGAATAATCTTCTAGTATTACTGAAAAAGATTGTCGACCAGAGATGAACTGGTCTGGTGCGGGTTCGTTAGCGCAGGGGTGACCTTCAGGAGACGAGTGGCGAGCACTTTGGACAATTTTAAGAGTCAACATTTAAGAGGGGGATGGGCCTATAGCTGCTGCAGTGGAGAGGATTTTTATCCTTCTTAAGTAACAAGGTTATTGACACTTCTGAGAATGTAGAAGGAAGTTTCCCTCTTGCAAATGCATCATTAAATACCCTTACTAGGATGGGAGCTAGTTTGCTAGAAAAGGTTTTGAAAAATTCTGTGGAGTATCCGTCCAGGGGATTTGGAGCTTTGTAAAGACCCGATAGCTTCTTGGACCTCAGCAAATGTTATGGGGGCTCCTAGATTACTAAACACATTGTTGTCTACTTGAGGGAATGTAAAGTAGTCTAGGGGGTTTGGCTCTGACCAGTTGTGGAAGGAGATTTCGGACGAGTAGAGTGTTAAATAATAATTAGAGAAAGTATTAAAAATTTCCCTAGGATCTTGTAATGGCCATTTTACTGGTTCATGTTTTTTGATGGGTGTTACCCCCAGTATATCCACTAGAGGGTGCTATGGCACTGGGGGGCCATAGATGCAATTGTATTTAGGTAGGAACCTTTGGTGGGAGCGGGTGTTGCTAGGCGGTGGGGAGCACGTACGATTTCTGACCGCAGCGCCGTGAGGCCACTGCTCCTTAACGCCGTACATGTAAAACGGATGTAAAACTGTGTGAAGCCGAGTACATAGTGGACCTTTGTGAATGATTGTGGACTCCACTGGGTGAGAAAATAAATCAAAAGAAATACAAGACATGATGTCGGACATTATCCATACACAGTACAGGTGTGGAGGGCGCAGCGCGTCAGTTACCAAGCCATATTAGCCGCCAAGGTAGCTAAGCATTGGGCTTTAGCTATTACAGATCTGTTGTAACTAACCCAGCTGGGGGTGCTATGTTAGGTATGAGTTTAGAGGCAGTTGCAGAGCGGGCTTGATATGCTAATAGTTTGCCAGGTTTATCAACTTGTTCAAAGAAGCGTTGCTTTGTTTGTAAAAGCTGAATCTCAACTTTGCTGGTTGATAGCAATTCATATTGAAACTGTAGCTGTAATCTCTTTTTGTATAATGCAGCTGAGGGATTGGAGGCGTATTGGGCATCTAAAATACGGATTTCATCGGATAGTTCTGTCAACTTAGAAAGTTATGATTTTTTAGAATGGGAAACAAATAGGATGATCTGCCCGCGTAAATATGTTTTAAAAGAATCCCACAGCATATCACTGCTGATATCAGGCATGTCAATTATTGTAATTGTTAAAGAAGAAATTGATTTCCTAAATGAGAAATTCTTTAAATTTAGCTAGCAGAGAGCAACTGTGACTTAAATTTCCAGAATTTGTGAGCAGGAGAAAGTAATGGGGCAAGGGCATGATCAGAGATGACTATACTATGATATTCACAGGCAACAGTACTGTGCAACAGTTTATTATCCAGTAGGAAGAAATCTATTTGCGAGAAGCTATGGTGCACATGAGAAAAGAAGGAAAATTCTTTATTGTAAGGAAACCTAGTTCTCCAAGGCTCAGACAATGCCAAATGGTCTGTATGAAATTTTAAGGTGGTAGCTGATTTTGTTTGAGCGATATGTTTAGCAGATGATCTATCAAGTGTGGTGTCTTATACCAGATTGAAATCGCCCCAAACAATGATAAGGTGGTCTTAAAGATTAAGTGAAGAAGAAAAAAAAAAGATACAAATTTTTCATCATCCCAGGTGGGAGCATACACTGAAGCCAGGACTACAGGGGTGGTTTCTCAGAGACTATAACAACACGTCTGTTAGGATCAGATATAGTAACAGAGGTTTCGAAGGAGTTGTATAACAATTGCAAGCACCCCTTACCCTCTCAGTAAACCCAGAGTGGAATGAGTGACCCATCCAAGCCCTTTTTACACAAGATATTTCAGAATTGCGAAGGTGAGTTTCTTGTAAGAAGCACAGATCTCCCCTTCAGGTGTTGCAGGTGTGATATTACCTTGTTGACTTTGACGACATTATTCATTCCTTTGACATTCCATGAGACGAAAAGAAGATTTCTACCAGACATCAAGATGGATTATTCACAGAACTGGCTGACTGAGCTGTGAAAAGAGCAGAGAGAGAAAATGAAACAGAGAAAGAGAGAAGAAAAAAGAAAAACAAGGAGGAGGGATAACAAGATACAAGGAGAGACAAAACACACACACATACTTCTCATCAGTGGCAAACCGTGGCCCCAGCCACTGGGCCTCCAGTAGGACCATGGGACCACACGTGGCAATAAACAATTAAACAAAGAAATAAAAACAATAGCCAGAATCATGTGACATGGAAGCTTAGTATATTGATAGTTTTGTGTGATTACAAATTTATCATGTGCCTGAACACTGCAACACCTAACACAACTTCAAACAATTAAAAAAAGATATAAAATTGAACAAAAAAAAAAAAAACAGAGTTTCAAGTAATCCAGCAACCACACAGTCTTCTCCATTACTTTCCGCCATTACTATTTATGTTCTGCCAACAAGATCTTCTCTTTTCTCCTCACTCACTCACAGCTACAGTTAGGCGTTTATCCATCACAGGTTGCTAGGCGCTACCCAAGTAGCTGCCTGTTGCAGCAGCTCTCTCGTCTTTGTCTGTTTCTTGTAATTTTTTTCTTCTCTTTTTCGTAATCTTTGTATTTGGAGTGGATCATCACTTTGTATGGTTCATTGTCGGTCACGGACACCAAACTTTTTGTGGCTTCGGCGATATTTTTGACTACTTTTCTCCTGTGTTCGTCTGGAGATCCTACATGTAACCATAGCTGCATTTACATGCGAAATTAGCTGTTAGCAGCCTGTAGCATGTGAATGCTAACTGGTGTAAGGCTTGATGATTCCTCTCGAGCTGAGGAGGAGGAGGTGAGGACGACGTGCTGGTTCTTGGATGTGAGCTGGGAGGTGACGACGTGGACCTGTCCTTCCATCCATCGTTGTTGGGAACGTGGGATCTAGCTCCGGGGGATGGACGAGCTAGCTGTGCTAACCCAGCGGCATCGTGCTGTTCACGGACATGGCTGACAGAGCTGACATCGGAAGCCGGCGCCACATTGGAGGAGCTTCGCCTGCTGTGAGCAGACAGGATCCAGGAGACAGAGACTGAACAGACTGCTGGGGAGGCTCAGTCCTGGACCCTGCGGAGGTGGAGACTGGCTGGGCTGGAGAGTGGTGGACGGGCTGTCGTCATCTAATTTCTTATGGACATTGTTGCACTTTCTATGCTCTTTCTTACTTTTGTTTTCTTAAATGCTGCGGTGACTCCTGAATTTCCCCTCGGGGATAAATAAAGTATTTTCTATTCTATTCTATCCTATTCAAAATGTAGGCTTTTGATAGAGTTGATCAGTCACTAATAGTGTTGATACTAGAGTTGGGATAGCAGTTTTAGTTTTCAAAATAAAAATGAGTAAAATCTCCCCTGTACTGTATATTATATTATATTGCCCATAAGCATATTCAGTGCTCGCTAGTTCCACACTTTTACTGTGCTCTGCCTGTTTGAGCTCATGCAATTTTCCTAAACCAACAGTAAAGCATTATTACACAACCTGCCATATCATTGATACTACCATTTATGGGAAATTTACACACAGAATGTTAAAAAATGCTGTTTTATATGAATATGTGTTCATTTATGTAGAGAATTTATTTTGTTGAACATTTTTTTATTTTCATTTTTGTAATTAACAGTCGTTCCCAAGAGCAAAAATAGGCACAGAAATTCAATCACACATTATGTGGTTAAGCTATAACTGCCTGTGATTGTGTGCCTGATCAGCAGGTGGTTTCATGAGCACATGAAGCTTCGCGAGATGAACCCTTTCTCAAACCACTTGGGCTTAAGTGGTTCGATGCTTCATGAGGCTTCATCTCACCATCACTACCGGTTTCCTCTACACTCAGACCGGGCCATCTTTTACTTGACCAATAACACAAATAAACGGACTCCAACCGAAAAAATCTGATATCGGTCTGAATTCACGCTTTATTTAGAGAATTTTCAGCGTGCTACTTTCACACAAAAACACCGCTAAATAAGGCTCTAGTTCTCATCGTGTCTCTTCGTCCTGGCAGACTACCTGCGTTTGTTTATATCTGGCACGCCGTGCGCGAACTGATAAACTAAGCGGCGAGAGCCTCGTAGCCAGCTGTGGCTCTGCAGCAGAGGTAGCGCCGTTTTACGACACGATGAGAACTAGAGCCTTATTTAGCGGTGTTTTCGTGTGAAAGTAACGCACTGAAAATTCTCTAAATAAAGCGTGAATGCAGACCGATATCAGATTTTTTTCAAGTAAAATATGGCCCCGTCTGAGTGCAGAGGAGCAGGGAAGGGGTGTTTGGTAAGTATTCGCGAATCCCCGGAAGATGACAGGAAATGATCCCGCCCACAACTTAAATAGATATGATTGGCTAAGACAGCTGTCATTGTCAAATTGTGTCCACATTCCCTTGAGTTACACAGGCATTCGTTGCAGTTACTGAAGGCCCTGCCTGCCAGAATGTGTCGCTGATTTACCCAGATACCGTCAAAAGGAAAATTGTGATTGGTCCATTTTCCATATAGTTATATTAACCCATTGTTTGCCAGGACAAGTTTATAAAAATAATATAAAACTCATTGCTATGATTTCATTGAGTAAAATAAATAAATAAAAACAAAATAAAGAAATAAAATAACTATTAAGGAGTTCTTTTAATATTTTTATTAGGCCTTCACTGAATACCTTGAAAGGCCCAGAGGGTTCCCCTCTGCTTCTCATGCACTCAAAACAAAACAAAAGAATCCCTTGGGAAAACTTAACTTCTGTATCATACAAGATACAAGACTTTCTATTCCTACTACTCCATCTTACTCCTGCTCCCATTACAAAACAAGAAAACATACATGAAGAGAATTAACCCCTAAAACAAGGAATGGCAACTGCTCAACAGATTATGCAAAATAGAGCAGCACCTAAAGCACTAAAGTTTCCAGTATGTGAGTATTAAATGTTAAAATATTCAAAACATATAACTGGTGGTGGTCGGATTCACATTGGGTCACTAAGTTATCTCATTTATCACTATTAATTCACAGCTGCATAATTCAGGTCATTGCTGCCTTTCATATGGTTGTGGGGCCTCTGCACACTGTCGTTGCTGACACAAAGGTCATCGGACCTCTGCACACTGTCACTTCTGTCACCAATGGTCATCGGACCTCTGCTCACTGTCACTGCTGACAAAAGGTCGTGGAACCTCTGCTTACTGTCATTGCTGACAAAAAGTTGTCGGACCTCTGCACACTGTCATTGCTCACATCCAAGGTTGTCGGACCTCTCACCTCTGTCATTGCTCACATCATGGGTTGAGTTGTAATCATCATATTCCCTTTCTATCTTCACTTACCCCAATTATTTGTATTATTTCACATTATTTCTATGCCATCTCTTTGCTTTTATCTAGAATCATCAGACTCCCCCTCAGGTACGTATTCTTACGGGTGATAATCATAATTCATAATGCCATTGTACCCCCTACATTGAGTATTTTGCTCAACGCTTGATGGGTTCTAACCGCCAAACTTCATTTGCATGCATTTATTCATTAAATCTGTTCATAACTTTTTCTGTTGTATAAGTCTCTCTTAATTGAACTACTGTCATATCTGAGGTGTGGCATTTTCTTCGATGTTACTCAGTGAATGATTTGACCTCTGCAATTTATCAAGCCACCTGAAAGATCAAAACTTTATTAGAACACAGCATTGGCTTTGTCTTTCCCACATGGTATGAATCATAGAAAAAAAAACAGATCTTAAAGTGTTCAAAACAGTCTGCATGATAGGCCTGGGCGATATATCGATTATATTGATTAATTCGAACTTTTTCTTGTGGATGATTTAAAAAATTTGAATTTGAATTCTTCTCCCCCGCTATTGTGCACCTTTTATACCGCAGCAAGCGCTGACTCCACGTGTGTGCAGCATGCTTTAACAGTTCACTAACAAAACAACAGAAACCTAAGTGTCATAAAATGTTCTTGAATGTCTTTGACACCCAGCACCTTGACAGACACGTGTTCCTAATGGTCTGTATCAACAGCCCTAAGAGGTTAATATAAACTAGACCTCTCGTCAGTAAACGTTCAAATCCCTTTCCTCCAATCCTCTGTTTTCTATCAGTCACCTTTCAGGAGTTTGATTAAGATCTTTGACTCAAACATTTCCAAAGCCGGGACCCTTTCATGTTCACCTGCAGATTATTAATATTGTGACTGAGGCGCGTAAAACCTGCTGCTCTTCAAAGTTAATACTCTGATCATTTTGAAAATTAGATAGTAAAGAAATATACATTAGTTTTTCTCAGAACATCCCCACTCTACTTAAGAAAATCCCCTCTTATGGTGACATGGACGGGTCATGATTTGTGAAAGTAGACTGCGGGGAGGGAGACGGAACGACAATGGGCGATGGAACAGAGCAGCACTGCCTGGACAGACATGACTGAGAAGTTGTTTGGCTTTTACCTGGGGAAAGCTGAGTTCCGTCTTTCCCTGCAACTCCCTCTGTCCCACCAACTAAATCCTCCATTCAGCAGTAATCCATCCGCTGACGAGCAGAGCAACATAACGAACCAGCATCGAGCCGCGCTCTGTCAAGCAGGGGCGGACCAGACTTTTTAGACTGGGGTGCCCCCAACCAGGGCACTGACTTATGCAGGGAGGCATGACATTTGTGAGCCCACACTTGAATAAATAGCATTTATTTTTACTTATTTGTCTGTATTAAAATACAGGATAAACAGGCTACAGCCTTAATAAACAAAACTAGACAGAAACAAAGTGGTTTTTTAAAATCGTTAAAAAGCAGAAAATAACAGAACAGTACTGTAGTGCACTGGCACAGTACTGTACACACTTTTCCTAGCAGGATTTTTAAATTCAAAGTGTACAAAATGGTGCAGCTTTCAATGTGAATGTGCCTCCCTTATAACTACAAAGTGAAGTTATTGAAACAGAAGAAGAGCTGAAACTTTAATTCCAAGAGTCAAATAGAGGTTACTTTTATCATTTTAGGTTTTTGACAAAATTAAAACAAAACTGGTTTTGAGTTTTCTCTGTCATTTGTACTTATCGTTTTCTTTAAAAGGAAAAAAAAAAACCATCAAAAAATCGTAACTTGAAATTTTTGTGAAAAAATCAGAGATTTTATTTCAAGGCCATATCACCCAGCCCTACCGCATGAATTTCCACTGGATTTTTCCTGTGCGCTCTTAAGTGCTTGGCTGTGCGTCAGCGCGCACAACCTAAGCACCAATTTCAATGTTCAGTTTTGATTTTTAAAATTAAAGTCAAAAAGCTCACTCTTTCTTTGTTTTTTAAAATCCTTTATATCCTGATCAGAACATCTAACAATTTTCAGAACATACACAGATCCTGAAGACAGCCGTTTGTCCTGTATGGCAGCTGCTACTACTGTCAATTTTCCCTGTGGCTGTTGAGGAGCTGAGTGTACTCAGTGTACTACCGCTAAACATCAGGGCAGGTTGTTGAGACTTCTCCCTCTCATTTTGACTTTAGTCTCCAAATTTTGACCTTAAATTTGAAATTCGAATTTATTGTCATCATTTCGGCTTTAATCTCAAAATCGTTTTTAGACTTCATTCTTCTTCATTTCAACCTTTTCTTCAACTCTATTCTCGTCGTTTTGACTTTTATCTCAATTTTTTTTACTTTATTCTTGTCCTTTCTACTTTAATCTGGACATTTTAACTTTATTCTCGTCATTACCTCTTCATCTCCAAATTGTTTTTCGACTTTATTCTCATCATTATGACTTTAACCTCGATTTGCCCAAAATTGTTTTCTCCGTCCAAAATGGCCCTAATCTGCGTCCCTAGAAACAGATCCAGCCACTGATGATTACTTTTTTTTTCTTCAAAACATTGTCATACTCAAACATTTATATTTCCATAGGTATAATGCCGGTGTTGCTCATAAACGGGATAAGTTAACTGTACGGAGCCTAAAAAGGGGGGACTCCAGTAGATTATAAACCCAACTATTGATAAAATATAACCATGGTGTTGTAGTGGGTGGCTATGAATGGTGTAAAGTGTAAACATGTCAGGCTTCCCAGAAATGTGTATTAGGTGTTTCATCTGTAAGTTTGAAATTATGCAAGTGTTCACAAGCTGGTCCACACAGAGATGGTCTTTGTGGTGTGGTTGTCCTCACAGCTTGAAGGGTGAATTTGTGCTGTAGCTGTATATTTGCATAGTCTTTTGATACCAGTAGTAACTTTGAGCCTAAATTGTTGCTTTCCTCTTTCCATAAGCTCCAAGACCCTGTGTTTCCCCTGCCCCTTTGATCCTCATCCAAACTGGACTACAAGTGAAATCATTTGTTGTGACCTTTTGTTTCTGTTTTTACAGGACCTCCGGAGCTGACTGAGCTGTGAGGGTAGCATCGCCTGGACCAGCATGGACCAGCTTGTGAACATTTGCACCTTTTCTCACTAACTGATCAAACACCTAAAACACATTTCTTGGAAAGCCCAACATTATACTTAAAATCTATATCATTTACAACACCAAGAACAACACTACACTACACTCGGCGCTGCCCAAGTAGCTGCCTGTTGAAGCAGCTCTCTCTTTGTCCATTTCTTGTAATTTTTTTCGTCTCTTTTTCGTCATCTTTGTATTTGGAGTGGATCATTACTTTGTATGGTTCATTGTTGGTCATGGACACCAAACTTTTTGTGGCTTCAGCGATATTTTTACTACTTTTCGCCTGTGTTTGTCTGGAGATCCTACATCTAACCATGGCTGCATTGTTTACATGTGAAATTAGCTGTTAGCAGCCTGTAGCATGTCAATGCTAACTGTAGCAGGGCTTGATGATTTCCCTCGAGGTGAGGAGGATGAGGTGAGGACGACGTGCTGGTCCTCGGGTGTGAGCTGGGAGGTGACGACGTGGACCTGTCCTTCCATCCATCGTTGTTGGGAACGTGGGATCTAGCTCCGGGGGATGGACGAGCTAGCCGTGCTAGCCCAGCAGCAGAGGGGCTGCCGGAGGGCAGTGTGGCATCATGCTGTTCACGGACATGGCTGACTGAGCTGACATCGGAAGCCGGCGCCACATTGAAGGAGCTTCGCCTGCTGTGGGCAGACAGGATCCAGGAGACAGAGACTGAACAGACTGCTGGGGAGGCTCAGTCCTGGACCCTGTGGAGGTGGAGACTGGCTGGGCTGGAGAGTGGTGGACGGGCTGTCGTCATCTATTTTCTTGTAGACCTTTTTGCACTTTCTATACACTTTCCTACTTTCGTTTTCTTGATTGCTGCTGTGACTCCTGAATTTCCCCTAGGGGATAAATAAAGTATTTGCTATTCTATTCTATTTTCTATTTATATATAAATATTAGGGCTTTCATTTTAACGCGTTAATTAGATTAATTGATTACACCGCAAATTAACGCATCATAAAAATTAACGCAGATTGATCTGGATCCCAAACCCGGGAGGCGTTCAAAGACGCACTTATTTTCAAATGTCTAGCATTTACAAACCGTTTGTCCTACATGAAAAAAGTGGTGTTCTCGTCAGATTTTCAAATTTCCAACGGTCCCTGAATGTATCACACCTAGCAACATGCTTTGAACCGGGGGGGGAGAGAGAGTGCTGTTAAGGGGACGGCCATCAACATCTCGTTTATTCACACGTCCTTTTTGAAAATCTACAGAAAATCAACCGTTTGCTCTAGCTCAACTCTGTAAAAAACAGGTCATTTTACACTCTCTACTGCATCAAACAAGCCCTGAATGATTGAAAAAGGTCTTGTATTTAAATCTAAAGAATTCTTTGAAAATTTCCTTCCATCTTCCTGGTGTCATGTTTCAGCTTGGGGCTGCTCTGCACCAATGACAACAGTTTGTGTGTTCAGAGCATGTTAAACTGAGAATACTTCACTTTTCTTTGATCCAAGACTTGAAAAAAGTGTTTTGTACATAGTTCCTCACAGTTTTTAGCCTTTAGCCCTGGTTCTCCTGACCTCATAGAAGTATAGAAGTTCATACTGCAACGATTAAAAATGTGAACAGAAGCAAAAAACGTCCTAAAAATCAAATCAGCTTACCTTAGGTGCAGGACTGTGTAGATTTTGTAAAGATAGAACCATAACACTTTTTTCATTTGTTCCTTATGCCTCAGGGTACCTCAAAATGTGTTGTATGTATTCCCACCTTTTTTATAAATGTCTTTTAATGTAATTCTAATGTCCTGGAATTCAGATTCTTTATTTTGGGACCTTAAGCAGATGTGAGATTAAAATGTGATTAATTACATTAATTAATTACAAATCCTGTAATTAATTAGATTAATTTTTTAATTGCCTGACAGCACTTATAAATATATAATTATGTTTACGATTTATTTGGGTCACTCACTCCCTTTTAGGCCATATTCTCCTTACTATTGTCAAACATCTTTCATGACCAACACCAGCATGATACCTGTGGATATATAAGCGTTTGAATGTGACAATGTTCTGAAATTTAAATTAAAAAAATACACAAATACATAAATAAAAGATTTGTTTCCAGTGTGTTTGTACAACAGATTTGTTTTGCATGAAGTAGATGACCAAACACCAATACTACTAACACCAAACACAAGTGTGAAAAACTGTAGAAGAGAACATAAGATCATTGTGAAATATATAGAACTTTTCACAAAGTGCACGTTGTTAAATTAACAGTGGCAGCATCAGGGGTGTGCTATATCATACCATTTACAACAATACTGGTATAATTTTTTTGACAATATAAATTTGTCATTTCACGGTATTTACAGTACAGAGACACAATGACATATGACGCTTCCTGCTGTGTACGAAACAACAATGGCGAGAGCGAAAGTAGCACTGCAGCATCATTGTCCTCACATAAGGATTTAGAGCTTAAAAGAAGCGCAGAGCAGCGCAGAGCAGCGCAGGGCAGCGCAGAGCAGCGCAGAGCAGCGTAGAGCAGAGCAGCGTAGAGCAGAGCAGCGTAGAGCAGAGCAGCGTAGAGCAGAGCAGCGCAGAGCAGAGCAGCGCAGAGCAGAGCAGCGCAGAGCCCATAGCATCTGGATACCCGAGATTACAAGATCACAGGAAAACCACATTTCAGCAGGAATCCCACCCACGACGACACACCTTCATGGTAATTGATTAGTATGTTAAGTAGGGATGTCCCGATATTACATTTTCATTTCCGATACGATACAGATATTTATCCGATATGATATCAGCATTAAACATGCCTACTTTGATTACTTATTTTGTAGTATGTCTGACATGTTGGAAAAGGCTTGATTAAGTGATATTATTCAAACAAAGAACAGTAGTCAGCAACAGTAGGTATGAGGAAAAACTGACCCATTTATTATTAACCAATGGGAAACAGAAATTTTAACATTAAACATAAAAAATACTAGTAATTGAATAAAATAAAGAATAAATTAGAAGACCCAGAAAATAACCTAAGTAAATCAAATAAAAACAGCAGGAGCGGAGTCTGGAATAGACTGCATATCGGACCGATATCCGATATTAATATCGGACTGGGACACCTCCAATGTTAAGCTCATCTTGCCCTCTCCAAACTTAAGCGCCTTTAGTCCATGCCTTCTCCTTTGTGTCGGTGTCCTTACAGAAAGAATGTGTTGTTAGAATTATGAAGTTTTTCGCCTGCTAGATTAACTTTTCCTTTTTTTTTTTGTTTTTCTTCTTTTCCCCTTGTCTGCATTATCTTTTCTGCTGAGCACTGTGTCATATGACAGCGTTGAAAAGACCAATGCATTTTTTTTCTAGCAGTCAGATTAACTGCTATAGTGACCATCACCAGCCCTCCCTGTAGGCTACTCCATCATTCTAAACTTTATTTAACCCCTGATGTGAGCTATAGGGGAGGGCCGTGCCACACCACAGTGTAAAAGAAGGGGAAATAATGACAGGCAGGACGAGACAAGACAAACAGAAGGGAGGACAAACATCTACTATTGTTGATTTAAGATAGCAATTCAAGTGCTGGGCTAATGCAATACAGGAAGTAAAGGTTGTACGAAACCAGGGGCACCAGAAATGTGGGGTCTTGATAGTGTGGGGAGTGTGGGCCTACGTGGATAGGAGAAGAAGTGGCATGCATCACAGGATGTGAGAAGATGTGTAATAGTACCCGACTCAGCATGCTCTGACGGGATCTATCAAAACTCTTAGTTAGTCTCGCCAGAAGCTTGAGTATCTGCATGCGTGTGAGGTGGTCACCGAATATCCAAGTAAGTAAAACACAGCCAGGGGCGCCCCCCTGGCCACCAGGGCATCCGGGCCCCCCCACACAGTCCCCAAACCGCCAGGCCCAGGGACAACCCCGGGACTCAAGGGGGCACAGACCTGCCTCCCCGCCGATACCAAAGACAGCACCCAGGGCCTAGAGCAGCGGCCCCCCCTGCAGATCACACCCGCCCTCCCCGACCACCCTTCTGCCTGGCCCTAAGCCACCCCCACCCCCAGCACCCAGCCACCCCCGCGGCAGGCCGGAGGCCCCAAGCTACCCAAGAGCCAGCCCCCCCAGGCCAGACCCCTCCACAGAGGGGAGGCCACGAACCACAGCCAGGCCAGGTGGGGCAAGATGTGGGCATGTAGCGGTGAGATGGAGGTCCCGGCCCGTCCCCCAGAAAATCCGAGGCCATGGGAGGCCTTGGAGACCACTGCCCAAGCAACAGGGTAGCCCCCCGGCAACCTGCACAGGACAGCACCCCATAGGGAGCCCGTCATGCCAAGGCCCCTAGCGAGCAACAGACCGAAGGATCACGCACTGCAGCCCACCAAGGGGTACGTGAGCCAGCCGGGCCTACCAGCCCCCTAGGGCCTGCGCCAGACCCGCAGCTCTTGGAGCCCAGCCGAACCACGGAAGCCGCCGGCGCCACCCGCCCCCTACAAAGTCATGACCAGCGAGGCCCAACCCCCACAGCCACACCAAGCCTATGCCAGTGACAAACTCTATACCACCAACCCCCACCAACCCCCTCACTATTCTGTAACCTGGTCCCAGACAGGCTACATTATCCCTACACCCTGAATAGTGCAGCTAGGTGTAATGTGGTGCATTAAAACTGGGGAAGAACAGGTCGAGTGGGGGTCCACCAACCCCCCCTCTCCCTGCCTGGCCCAAAAAAGTGGATGTTGTGTTGCATTAAAAACAAAGGATCGGTGGGGCAGGCGGGAGGGGAGCAGAAAGTGGCCACAGCCTAAAACAGACTGCGCCCACCCACCAATCCCCCCAACCACCCCCTTCCCTACTCCAAGTAATGTATGTAGTGCAGTTAAAACAGGAGGACGGAAAAGACAGAGGGGTCGGGCTGGTCGCTCTCCCTGTTACCCCCAACCCCCAGAACCCTAAGTGTTATGAATGTGCCCGTAGACCGCAGAGCACCAGAACCACCAGCCCAGCGCCCACCAGGGACCCACCTCAGGCGGGCTACCCCAAGGGCACTGCCCCCCAGGGGAGGACCCCAGGGCACCCAAACATCGAGTCCCTGGTGCCCACCCCCTGCCCGAGCCACCGGGGGAGGTAGGACCAGCACCAGGGGACACCCACCGCCATTGTCTCCTGCTTCATGGCAGGATCTGGAGTCGCCCCACCCAGACCCAGTGGTACAGCCCAGATGTCGCAGCCCCCCCTGGAGGTATGCCAGGCCCCAGCGGCCGACCCACTGGCGGCCAGGGGCCCCCAACCCCCCGCGAGGGGAGAGGGGGGAGCAGGTGAGGGGGAAGGAGGAGGGGAGGGGCCGCAGGGCGGACAGCAGGAAGGAAAGACACGGGTGCAGAGGAGCCCACCACACCCAAGCCCCAGGGCCAGCCAAGGCACCACCGCAAGAGGAGGCCAGCGCCATCCCCAGACCCTGCAGACTGAACATGGACCCAGCAGCCACAGGGAACAGGAGGGAAGGCACCGAGCACCGCAGCACCCCAGAGGAGGCCGCTAGGCCAGTTAGCCCCACAAGGTAGTGGGTTAACCTGGGTATCTAGGTGGAAAGATGTCCCCGACCACCATCACCAGAGTATATTTACCTCCTTTGGGACCCATGAAGCTGTGCTATTTCCTCTCCTTTAGTTCTCAGGAATCTATGGTATATAAAACCAGTAGAGGAGAGGGAAAAGAAAAAAAAAAACAACCAGAAGAAAAAAAAACAAAAAACGAGAGAACAGAGCACGAGGGGGCAGTACTAGCTTACATGAGAGGGATCTTTGGTTAGGAATATAGATGTGCTAGAAAAGGTTGCCAGATTGAGTCCTGGTCTTCGGTCCTTTGCCTGTTTGATTCAGTTAGATTTTCCATTGATATGTGGTCGGCAAGGAGGTTTTTCCAGAATGTAATATTTATTGCCTGTTTTGATTGCAAGTTCATGAGAATAGTTTTCTTAGGACGCGGTCACACTGGCCATCCAAAACGTGCCGTGCTTAAGCACGATTGCCCCCCTGCAGCGCTGTTCCCCAGCTGGAGAGTACGGCCGGCGGTCACACTACCCCAATATGAACAAGACTTTAGCGGGTATCAGACACGCGTACTGCCCGCCTTCGTCATCGTGAAGCATCTGTTTAGGCTACATGAAGCACGATCTCATCAGAGTCAGCACAATGAGACACAGAGAGCACTGCTACAACTTTAGAGACTTTAGGACTTATATTAAGTCATTATTGCCCGACACAGCCCTCTAACACCCTGCTTTGTTTAAAATGATCGTCGAGAGATGCGCTCGCGGTGATTATACGTAATGGATCGCACGCGCTGTCCGCGTGCTTGTGCTCGTGCATGAAGTAAACCGTGCCGAAGCCCACCTCTTCGAAGCGTGCCGAAGCACGGAAGGGAATTGTGCTTGAGCACGGTACAGTTGCGGTCACACAAGCTCCAGGCTTAGATGGCTTTACAGCAGAGTTTTATAAAGCATATTCTGCAGAGCTAGCACCTTTGCTTTTAGAAACTTATAATGAAGCATTTGACAAGGGCAGACTTCCTCCCTCTTTGACAGAGGCTGCTATTACTCTTATTTCAAAAGCTGGTAAAGATCCCTTGGATTTCAAAAACTATAGACCAATAAGTCTGACGTCCTGCGATAAGTAAAATATCATCCAAAATCTTAGCCAACCGACTATGCAAAGTTATAACTTCCCTGATCCATCCTGACCAGGTTGGCTTTATACATCCTCCCTGTTCTGCAGACAATATCAGAAGGTTTATTGATATAAAGTGGGTCTGTCAGGACTACACCTTTGGAGATAATTTTGTTTATTTATTATTCAATCAAAAAGAATAGATTTGAAACCAAAAAAGAGATTTGTAATCAAAAGACAATAAGTAGGAAATGAAAAAAAAAAGTTGAGATCAAAATAGAGCAGGTTGCAATTGAAAAAAAAAAGTTGAGATCAAAATACAACAGTTTGCATTTGAAAAAAAAAAAGTTGAGATCAAAATACAACAGGTTGCATTTGACGGACGTCATGCTCAGCAGACCGCTGCTTCACCGGCTGGCAAAGAGGTCTGCACAGAGCGGGCCGCGGTGCCGTTAACGAGAACCGAGACGCGGCTCGGCAAGGCTCAGCTGGCCGCTGTCGCATGGCTGCTAGCTGTTAGCGCAGAGCTCAAAGCTTCTGTGAGCTTAGATGCTTTCACCACATGTGAAAATGATCCATCGTTTGATTTTTCAGCTCGTAGGGCTCGCGTTTGTTTTCACTCAGGTCAAACTATTGATCAGTGAGAGTCACGTTGTCATGGCAACTGACCGGAGGAAGGCATGTGTCACTGTGTGTCAGAGAGAGACAGAGAGAGACGAAATAATGCTACACCAGACAGTTGTCCTGAAGTTTTTAGTGCAAACAGTATTATAATTATTTATTTATGTGATTGGTTGAACAACATTTCAAGAGTGTCTTGAGCAGTCTCACTCTGCTTTGACTGGTGTTAAAATGTTATACATAAATGTTATACGTTATACGTCCGTGACATGTCTGGTTAGGCGCAACTCTGCTCAACGAAGTTGTAACGTTGTCAGGTGATGAAAAAGACACCTGATCATGTGTTAATGGAGTGCCAAAAGTGAATTAAAAAGCTTAGCCTGGTGTTGGGAGGCAGGTAAAGCCTGGCGGGCCCGCCAGGCTTATAATACACTGGGAGAAACCCTGTGCTGTGGTGTAGGAACCATGCCCCCGCGTGTACCGTGGAACAGTGTTTTAATCACTCACTATCTTAGCTAATGTAACTATGCTCAGGCCGTGACTAGCAGAGACAACCATGCTAATAAGCGTGCTTGCAGCAGTAGGGCATTATAATTCATTATATTGTGTTGTTGTTGTTTTTGTGAGTGTACAGCAGACTCTAGCGAGAGGCTATCAACTTACCTCCAGGCGTTGTGTAAGGAAGTGGTAGCTGGCGCTCGCACTCGGTAAAGCCAGGTCAAACCAACCAATAGAAACTATTCTGTCATCCACCAGCGTAGGCCCCGCCCAGTAAGTGCAGTAGAATTCGCAAGCAAAACTTTGGAGTTTGCAAACAAAAAGGAATGATTTGCAAGAGAAGGTTTTCAACTTGAAAGCAAAGAGGGCTGATTTATAAGCAAAATGGAAAGAAATAGGTTCTCAGTTTAATTTTTCAATCGCAACCTGTTGTGTTTTGATCTCAACTTTTTTTTTTTTTTCAAATGCAACCTGTTGTATTTTGATCTCAACTTTTTTTTTTCAAATGCAAACTGTTGTATTTTGATCTCAACTTTTTTTTTTCAATTGCAACCTGCTCTGTTTTGATCTCAACTTTTTTTTTTCATTTCCTACTTATTGTCTTTTGATTACAAATCTCTTTTTTTGGTTTCAAATCTATTCTTTTTGATTGAATAATAAATAAACAAAATTATCTCCATATACACCTCCCCTGTGGCAGCCATCTCCTTGGACGCCGAGAAGGCTTTTGAAAGGGTTGAGTGGCAGTTCCTGGGGTGCTCCTCAAAGCTCCAAAGTTCCATCCTCGCCTCCTCCACTCGCCTCCTCCACTTGCGTCTTAGTCCCGCCCACCAGAGATGCATGCCAGAGACGCGAGGAAACGAAGAGAGTAGAGAGGAGACGAGGAGGTTCATTTTATGAGCATTGAGATGTCCTCTCCTCCGGAGCATCACATGAAGCTACGTATTTTAGTGATGACGGCGTCACAGCTGGATAAACCGGTCTGAACGCACGAGACAAACTAAACTAAGGAAAATAATGTAAACAACAGGGCGCTCAACCGCAGAAAATTCATATTCACTTTTAGATCAGTTTAACATGAATATGTTTATGAATGAAAAAGAAAAATGTCACGTTTTCCCAGGCCCAGATTGATAGTTTTTAAGTCTTATATTGGGGCCACTTTGTGTTCATAAATAATGTGTTTATTCTGCTATAAGCAC
Organism: Halichoeres trimaculatus; assembly: GCF_033239565.1. Classification (NCBI taxonomy): domain Eukaryota; kingdom Metazoa; phylum Chordata; class Actinopteri; order Labriformes; family Labridae; genus Halichoeres; species Halichoeres trimaculatus. Next base: position 310,008 of record NW_027437212.1, read on the forward strand.
TGCTTAGCGCACTGGTGGGACAGGAGGAGAGAGAAGTGGAGCTGTCTGCAGCGGTGCCTTTCATCCATTACGCGCACACAGAAGGACAGAGGTGAAACTGTTCCTGTATCAGCCAATAATGGCATGATCTCACACCCATCACTGATAAAACAACAGTTTGCTACTGTATGAAAATGGCGTGGTTATGTGTTATTTTTAAAGTTATTATTGAACTTGCTCGAGTGGGCCAGTGGAGTGCGCAGTCAGCTGACCCGGAGCCTTTGAGTTTCACTTTCAGCTTGTGTGTGTTGTCTGTTGTCCGGTCTCTGGGGCACTTTCTAATTGTCTGTTGTCATCCTCAGTGAGAATGAATGTTGTAATCATCCAGATAAATATCAAACATGAAAATTATCGGGGCGGCTCCGACGAGTCTGTGAGACGATCGTGGGGCTAAAGATTCATCTGTCAACCGCTCACACTAGAAGATAATCTTGCCCGAACGTCGGCCGATTTTAGTCCACGACCAGATTTCTTCCCCAACTGTCGGGAGGACCGAATCTGGGTTAAATCGGGGCGAGAATCCTGTAGTGTGAGCCAGACTTTACACTTAGACAGCTTATCTTGCTCCATGGAGCTCACGTTTCACACATGTGGACAGCCGACGCTTTATAGTCGGCTCTGATACGTCACAAGGGGGCGTGTCTGTCAGTGAAAAGACTTCCGCGAAGCCTGCTCTTGTGTTTCCTCGATTATGCCTCCTCCAGCTCAGTCTCCTCTCTCCTCTCTCCTCGGAGCACATTTGGCGCTTTGAAATGTCCTCCAACATGGCTGCTCACAAAGTACTTCCGGTGTCGCGGAGGAGAGAGGAGATAGGAGACTGCATTTTGGCACAATGGGAAGCACCCCTGCTCTCTGCCCTGGAGTCTTTTGGTTTTGGCCAGAGGTTCATAGATTGGGTCAGCCTTATTTACACTCGTCCCACAGCTTCTGTTCTCACTAATGGTGTCATATCCTCTCCATTTGAACTAGGTAGAGGCACTAGAGGCACTAGATCCTCTTTCTCCCCTGCTCTTTGCTGTTGCGCTGGAGCCATTAGTAGTGGCTATCCGCAGTGAGCCTACATTTCCAGGCATTTTAGTTGGAGAGCATCGCCATAAATTAATGCTGTATACATTCTCTTATTTGTTTCAGATCCTCTCTCCTCTCCCTGTTTAAAATTATAGATAGGTTTTCTCCCGTTTCAGGTTTTAAAGTAAATTGGTCAAAGTCTGAGGCTCTTCCTCTTACACCATACTGCCCTAAATCTCTCTTCCAATTTGGTAGGAAAGGCATTAAGTATCTAGGTATTACATTTCCACCTGTGCTAGCTGATTTGATTAAAAAAAATTTTGACCCTTTAACAGAGAGCTTGCGAGCTGATGTGACACGGTGGTCCCCACTTTATCTCTCCATGTGGGGTAAGGCAAATATAATTAAAATGACGCGCACCCTATATAGGCATATCTCCTTCCTTTAAAATTTAACAATGAACCAAAAATCAACTTAAAGTGCAACAGCAACATAAAAAGGCATATCTCCTTTTAATATTGGTTGAAAGACCATTAATAAAATAGAACTCAAAGAAACATTAGAAGACATCTTCCTTGAAACAAGGAGAATGAAAGAACCTGAACTTATAATTTCAGATATTTTTTTCAAAAAGACACGCCAGATATAAACAAACAGATATAAACAATATAGGAATGGAATGCAAAGTGAACGGCAGGTCGTCCTCGCTCTCATAATCACTCATCTTTACGTTGTTATTGCATGATTCGTCCTGGCAGACTACCTGCGTTTGTTTATATCTGGCACACCGTGCGCGCGGACTGATATACTAAGTGGCGAGCGCCTCGTAGCCAGCTGTGGCTCTGCAGCGGAGGTAGCTCCGTTTTAAGACACGATGAGAGCAAGAGCCTTATTCAGCTGTGTTTTTGTGTGAAAGTAATGCGCTGAAAATTCTCTAAATAAAGCGTGAATGCAGACAGATATCAGATTTTTTCGGTGGGAGTATATTTTCATACTTGAATTTTAAAGCTCATTAACTACAGATGTATTTATTCTGGAAGTTTATACTGTAAAGGAAAAAATAGGGGTTTTAATCAAGTATTATAAATTATTACTTATATTTGTCACAAAGGACACAAAATGGAGCGTCACGTCAAGCACCCACATAAATGTGGAAATAGAATTAAATATTGATAAATAAGTAAATAAAAGCCCTCTACTCTCACGGTTATTTATCTTATGTCTTATCTTATGTAGCAGACACTGCTAGCATGAAATACAGCAGAAAATAATATTCAGATGAGAGGGTGGTTCTAAAACCGCATTTCCACCAAGCAGACCAGTTCGGTTCGTCTGGGTAAGGCATGGATTTTGTGGTGTTTCCACTGACTTATCCCGGGAAAGATCCCCAAATAAACGAGACGAGCCGTCCCACTTTTTAGGACCCTTTTCGTATGCAACTATTGTAGTTTTTCTCAGTTGCTTTGGTTCATTTCTCAGATCAGAATTGAAATTCTCAAAACTACTTGTTCAATCTTCACATCATTGTGTCACTTGTGCAGTAAATCAGTTTCAATTGTTTTTGGAGATGCATGCAAATGATTATGTAGAATTCTCTTATGTTTGCTACATTATCAGGTGCTTTAGTCATATTTGTAGCCCACCTTTACCCACTATATTAGGAAAGGGCCTCTAGGTTCTTAAATTTTATATTGAGAGCTAATGAAGAGATACTGCTTCTTCTATGTTACTGTGTAAAAAATCCCAAGTGTCCCTTTAATATTCGATACCCACTCTTATTACGATCTTACATGCAGAGAAACCAAGATCAGATTAAATGATCATACTTTTAAGTTAAATGCAAACTTCCAGTTTACAGAACATTTTTAAAATCAACATTATAACAAGTAAACCAACAATAAATCATAATTGCTCCTGAAATCTGTATTTTCTCAGTTTCTTGGCTTAAAATAATACGTTTCTTAACTTGAAATAATATGTTTCTTAACTTAAAATAATAACCTATGTAAGGGGCCACACACACTCACACCTGCCTGGTTATTAAGTTTAGAAAAACCCTATAGTTGCTGGCCTGCGGTGAGGCCCAAAACTTAATGGCTGCTTTACTCTAGGAGCAAACCAAAATAAACCCTGAGCTTGTAGTTCAGTCAGTACTCACAGCCTCCAGTCCAAGTTCACGTGAAGAGAAATCCAAACAGTGTCCTCAGATGGCAGCTCGGTCCTCCCACTTTGGCGAATGTAGGGTTAGCCTTTAGCAAGCGATGTCCAGGAAAGCAAAGATAAAATCCACACTTTGAACTTTTCCAGTAGTCTATTAGCACTTTGAGAACGACCAATCTTCATATCCAGTCCGGAATGATGAGAAAGAAGTCTCCATAGAAAGCTGACTGAGCAAAACTAGTCCGTTGGCGGCGCTACATCCGCTGGACTAGTGAATGCTACAAGCTACGGTGCTAAACTGCTTCAAAGGTTCTTTAAACAACCTACTGCAGGGCAGACTTCGGGCAGAAATTATCCATAGTTAATCCAAAAGCAATAGACGAGTGTTCATTGACGACCATAGAGCTAAAAGTCCAGAAAACTCTTCTAATTACTCAAAAATAGCAGCCACATGGCAGATTCAAATTGCGTCTCTCCAGGTCAAGCTAGCGCATCCCACTTCCGGTTTCTTAGTAAAGCGAATACAAACTGATCGGCAAGGGTTGTGTACACAGCACTTCCTTTTAGCTCTTTCACAATAAAAACAAAATAAAATACATGAAAACATTTTGTATTTCACTCGTTTTTAACTGATAATCATTACTCGTTTACTTTGACGGGATTTTAAACCTTTTTAACACATACATGAAATACAATTTTAACCATATTTATACAACTTTTATTTATTGATTTCTTTTAATCTTTTGAATTGTAACATCTCTTATGACCTTGTGACTATTTTATTTATTTATTGACATATTTGTCTGGGTTACATGTTGATCAAAATTATATATATATCAGTGGGGAACCCACTGGGCCTTCAAGGTATTCAGTGAAGGCCTAATGAAAAATATTGAAAGAATTTTTGTACTCCTAAATAATTATTTTATTTCTTTATTTTGTTTTATTTTGTTTTTATTTATTTATTTTACTCAATGAAATCATAGCAATGAGTTTTATATTATTTTTATAAACTTGTCCTGGCAAACAATGGGGTTAATATAACGAAATGGAAAATGGACCAATCACAATTATCCCTTTGATGGTATCTTTGTAAATCAGCGACACATTCTGGCAGGTAGGGCCTTCAGTAACTGCAACGAATGCCTGTGTAACTCAAGCGAATGTGGACACAATTTGACAATGACAGTTGTCTTAGCCAATCATATTTTGTTAAATTGTGGGCGGGCTCATACCTGTCATCTTCCGGGGAATCGCGAATACTTACCAAACACCCCCTCCCTGCCCCTCTGCACTCTGACGGGGCAATATTTTACTTGACCAAAAACACAAATAAAGAGACTCACTGAAAAAATCTGATATCTGTCTGCATTCACGCTTTATTTAGAGAATTTTCAGCGCGTTACTTTCACACAAAAACACAGCTAAATAAGGCTCTAGTTCTCATGGTGTCGTAAAACGGCGCTACCTCTGCTGCAAGAGCCACAGCCGGCTACGAGGCTCTCGCCACTTAGTGTCAGTCCGTGGCGTTCCAGATATAAATAAACGCAGGTAGTCTGTCAGGACGAAGAGACACTATGAGAACTAGAGCCTTATTTAGCGGTGTTTTTGTGTGAAAAGTAACGCGCTGAAAGTGCTCTACACAAAGCGTGAATGCAGACCGATATCAGATTTTTTCTGTGGGAGTCCGTTTATTTGTGTTTTTGATCAAGTAAAATATGGCTCCGTCTGAGTGCAGAGGAAACCAACAGAGGAGCAGGGAGGGGGTGTTTGGTGCGAGCGCTCTGGGCTTCTGCTGCACAAAAACACTGCTGTAGGGGTAATTTCTGCCCTAAACCTTGTGATAGGACCCAACTTGTTCCATCCTGGAGTATCACTTTCATGGATCAGCACCCAACTGTAGCTGTGAGTGAGAGAGGAGAAAAGAGAAGATCTAGTTGGCAGAACGTGAAGAGAAATGGCAGAAAGTAATGGAGAAGACTGTGTGGTTGCTGGATTACTTGAAACTTGTTTTTTTTTTTGTTTTTTTTTTTCAATTTTATATCTTAATTGTTTTTAATTGTTTGAATTTGTGTTAGGTGTTGCAGTGTTCAGGCACATGATAAATATTTAATCCCACAAAACTATCAATATACTAAACTTCCATGTCACATGATTCTGGCTATTGTTTTTATTTCTTTTTTTGATTGTTTATTGCCACGTGTGGTCCCATGGTCCTACTGAAGGCCCAGTGGCTGGGGCCACGGTTCGCCTCTGATATATATATATATATATATATATATATATATATATATATATATATATATATATATATATATATATATATATATATATATATATAAGGAAATTTTCAAAGAATTCTTTAGATTTAAATACATGACATTTATCGATCATTCAGGGCTTGTTTGATGCAGTAAAAAGTGTTAAATGACCTGTTTTTTACAGAATTGATTTTCTGTAGATTTTCAAAAAGGACATATATAAACGAGATGTGGACGGCAGTCCCATTAACAGTGCTCTCTCTAACCCCCGGTGCAAAGCATGTTGCTGACGTCAGGTGTGATACATTCAGGGACCGTCCGAAATTTGAAAATCTGACGAGAACACCACTTCTTCCATGTAGGACAAACGGTTTGTAAATGCTAGGCATTTGAAAATAAGTGCGTCTTTGAAAGCCTTGCATGTTTGGGATCCAGATTAATCTGCGTTCATTTTTATAACCCGTTAATTTGCGGTGTCATTAATTAATCTAATTAACTGGTTAAAATGACAGCCCTAATATATATATATATATATATATATATATATATATATATATATATATATATATATATATATATATATATATATATATATGTGTGTGTGTATATCAGCGGCGATTGCTCTAAGACTGCAAGGGAAGCTCAGCTTCCCCTAAAATGGCCCCCAAAAAGTGGTGCCATGTACTGCTGTGTGTACATTTCATTGACAAAATGAATTCCTTCATCTTTTGTTCAGAATCAGCTACCTATCACAGGTAACAGGCTTAAGCTCCTCCTCGTTCATCCCCGCAGCATCTCAGCGCTTAAACACAGTCAGACGCTGGGCGTCTTCTGACTTCACGGAGAAGCGGGTTGTTCCACTGTGGAAACTGGACGGTTATTGGATAAACGCTGGGCTTTGTCTCGTCCTCGGACACGAAGCGTCTCTGGGGGTCTATGAGACAGTGGGCTGGCCTGGACGCTGGGCATGGTGATTGGATGATCTGTCAGAGGCCGAATCCCTTTTTGATTGACAGTGAAATGAGCCAGTCATTGATCTTGAAGTATAACCCTCCACCGGAGCATCTTCTCAGTTGTACATTCAGTTGTTCTGGACTGATTCGGTGGCTTTAGCGATCCCAAGCGAATATACCTTTCTTAAAAACGACGAGCATTGTGTTTAAAGATTCTCTCTCTTTTCACCAATACAGCTACAGCTACAGCTGCCGAGTGTCTCCCCCGTCACTCACACTTACAGCCTGCATGTGTAGAGAAGAGCTTCTGTTTAAAGCGGCTCAAGTCTAACACCCACAACACAATGGGCCAAGACCCTTTTAGCAGTCTAGCTCTGCTGGCCATTGAGAGAACACTGGTAAAATCCCTGGAAAAACACCTGGTTGATACGACAGGGTCACAGATCATTGAAATACCCCTTTTCCTCCTCACTCACCAAAAAATAAAAAAAAATAAAAATAATTTAAAAAAAGGATTAGATAAATAAATAAATAAATAAGTAAATAAGTAAATATAAAGCCATGGGCATCCCCCGGGGCGCCGCAGGATCCCCGCTGTGCCACTTGCCCAGAACCCAAGGCAGCGGATCCCTTTTTTACCCCATGCCCCAGGGGGCACCGTAGAAACAGGGGTGTGAGAAGAGCCCCCTACCCCACCTCTGATTTGGTGGCTTTCAATTGTTTTGTTATCCATAGTTCTGACAATTTTTGGTCTGTACGTTTTCAGTACCACTCTGACTTCTCATAGACTCAATCAATTGAAGAATAACAGAGATTTTTTAAAGTTTAAAGTCTTACATTTTAAAATGGAGTAATATCTCTGGTGTTTTGGTTGGCTTTTCATTTTTATTATTATTATTATTATTATTATTATTATTATTATTATTTTGTTATCCATAAGTTCCTCCAATTCTTGGTCTGTATGTTTTCAGTGCCACTCTGACTTCTCACCATAGAATAGAACTTATTGTCTTTGTAACAAGTACAACGAAACTGAAGTCGCAGCAGCAATCAAGAAAACAAAAGTAAGAAAGTGCAAAAAGGTCCATAAGAAAAAAGATGATGACAGCTTGTCTATCATTCTCCAGTTCAGCCAGCCTCCACCTCCACAGGGTCCGGACTGAGCTTCTTTCAGTCATGCTCCATCTCTGTCTTCTGTATCCTGTCTACTCAGGTTAAGCTCTTCCAACATGGCGTTGGTGTCTGATGTTAGCTTCGTTAGCCATGTCTGTGAATAGCATGAATAGCACTCTGCCCTCTGGAATTCCCTCTATTGCTGGGTTAGCATGGATAGCTTGGAGATAGATCTTACGTATCCAATAACGATGAATCCAACAGGTCTAGGTCTCTAACAGGTCCATGTCGTCACTTCTTAGTTCACACCTGAGAACCATCACGTCGTCCTCACCTCCTACTCCTCACCTTGTAGCAAGACATCAGGCCTTACACCAGTTAGCGTTGACATGCTACAGGCTGCAAACAGCTGAGTTCACATGTAAAAAATGCAGCCATGGTTACATGTAGGATCTCTAGACAAACACAGGAGCAAAAGTAGTAAAAATATCACTAAGCCACAAAAATTTTGGTGTCCATGACCAACAAATGAGCCACACAAAGTAATGATCCACTCCAAATACAAAGATTACAAAATAAGAGGCGAAAAAATTACTAGAAACGGACAGAAAAGAGAGAGCTGCTGCAAAGGCAGCCATAACCAACAGAGCAGCGCCTAGCAATATGTTGTACTTTGTTATCTATATTTATCTTATTTGTGTTAACTGAAACATATTCCTACCTGTACAATAATATGTTTCTTCATTGCTGCTCTGGGTGCTCCATAAAACCCTATTCAGTGCCACTACAAGCTTAATCTTTATGCTTAGACTTTTAAGACTTTAATCTGACACGTGAACTGCAAGTGTCTTGCCGCCCTGCTCTTGCACTCCATGAACACTGCTCAAACAGGGTGTATATCAGCGTCTCATGGCTGACGACCTCAACACCTTCTACTGCAGATTCGAAAGGGACCACTTCACACCTGCTCCTCTCCTCTCTGCAGTCACTCTGCCCCCCCCACCCCCCCCACCCACTGACACTGAGCCCCTCATCTCAACTCCATCTCACCCCCGGGGCTCCAGCACACCCACTCCCCAGACCCTCCAAGTGAGCGAGGAGGAAGTGACCCTGCTGCTGCAGGGACAAAAAAAGCAGGAAAGCTCCAGGCCCTGATGGGGGTTCCCCCTCCTGTCTGCGAGCCTGTGCAGACCAGCTAGCTCCTGTCTTCCCCCAGCTCTTCAACAGGTCCCTGGAGCTGGGTGTGGTCCCCTCCTGCTTCAAGCGCTCCACCTCCCCGTCCCCAAGAAACCCACCATCTCAGGACTAAATAACTACAGGCCTGTCGCACTGACATCTGTGGTCATGAAGACCTTTGAGCAGCTGGTGTTGGCCCATCTGAAGACCCTCACAAAGGACCTGCTGGACCCCCTGCAGTTTGCCTACCTGGCAAAAAGATCAGTGGACGACGCTGTCAACTTGGGGCTGCATTACATCCTGCATCACCTGGATCGTCCTGGGACCTATGCACGTGCCCTTTTTGTGGACTTCAGCTCGGCCCTCAACACTGTGCCCCCCCCCCCCCCCCCCCCCCCTGCTCCAAACTGGCCCAGCTCACTGTGCCTCCTGCACTCTGTCAGTGGATCTACAGCTTTCTGACTGACCAGCAGGTGAGGCTGGGGCAGGCCATTTCGGACATTCGGACCACCAGCACAGGGACTCCCCAAGGATGTGTCCTTTCTCCACTACTCTTCTCCCTCTACACCAATGACTGCACCTCCACAGACGCCTCTGTGAAGCTGCTGAAGTTCGCAGACGACACCACCATCATCAGTCTCATCCAGGATGGTGATGAGACTGCTTACAAAGACAGCAAGTGGATCAGCTGGTGCTCTGGTGTAAACAGAACAACCTGGAGCTCAACTCGCTCAAGACGGTGGAGATGATAGTGGACTTAAGGAGACATCCCCCGCCCTGTCCCCCCTCACAGTCCTCAACAGCCCGGTGTCCATTGTGGAGAACTTCAGATTCCTGGGCACGCTCATCAGCAGAACATCAGCTCCATCCTCAAGAAGGCTCAGCAGCGGATGTGTACTTCCTGCGCCTCCTGAGAAGACATGGACTGCCCCCTGAGCTGCTGCTGCAGTTCTACACTGCAGTCATCGAGTCCGTTCTGTGCTCCTCCATCACTGTGTGGTTTGGAGCTGCCACCAGGCAGGACCGATTCAGACTGCAGCGCACTGTGAGGACTGCTGAGCGCATCATTGGTGTTCTCCTGCCCTCCATCCAGGACCTCTACTGCTCTAGGACTCAGAGGAGTGCAGAAAACATTGTGAGGGACTCCACTCACCCTGCTCACGGACTCTTTGAAATGCTCCCATCCGGCAAGCGCCTCAGAGCTCTGCGGACCAGGACAAGCCGGCACAGGAGTAGTTTCTATCTGTCTGCAGTCTCCATATTAAATAATAAAAACTGTAACTAACACTGGCACCTTTTTTAAAACAGTTTACAGCTGCACTACGGACCGCACAGTTGCACTTTTCCACCTTCAATTGTAAATATCCCAGTATTCTGTAAATATTTCTGATGCACATTTTATCCCAGCCCTTTTCTACATCCACATCTTTTTATTTATCTATTTTTTATTGTCATGTTTATGTATCATGTTTGTGTGTACCTCTTGTGCTAGAGACAACAACTGCCGGAGTCAAATTCCTTGTATGTGTTGCATACTTGGCAATAAAAACCGATTCTGATTCTGATTCTGATTCTGAATCAGTACAGCACGCACAGTGCAACCTTTTCTCAGAACAGTACTCAATTTGTTAATTGATCAAGGGCGCCATCTAGCGACCATATTTAACTCATACACTTATCTAACAGCAAACACAGGAAAAGATACAAATCAGTGTCATCTTATAATGCTTTTAATATTTTGTCATACACACGTTCGATTGGCTCTAAAAATTATTTTGGTTCAAACAAACAACGTGAGTCAGGTTAAATTTGCAAAATCTTAAATTTGTTTTAATGTCAGCTAGGAGGATCACTGTGCAGAAATTCAGATCACCTATCATTGTTCTCCTGCGCTTTTTCCTGCAGTGGCTGTCACACTTGACAACCAACACATGAAAAAACAAAAGCAAAATGCGTGAGAGCTAACGGTATGATTTTCATTGATGTCTCTTTAGCGTTTTCCTGCAAATGCTGTGATATTTGACCCCGATATTGGAGAAACTTTCAGATTCAAGGGAAGACAATGGCGAATAAGAGTTTAAAGTTTGATTAAAATAATATGTCATTTTTATGCTTTTCTCGCTAAAGCAAAGCACTTTTGGTGCTTAACCACGACTCTATGATGCAGGTTCATGGGAACTGGTATACAATTGTGCTTTTGTCACACACTTACTGAAATGATTAAATCAGAGTACTTTTCCGTTTCCTGAGCCTTTTCGGTGTTGATTTGTCTAGTTCAGCATGTTGTCTAGTCTTTTTGGAGTTTCTCGCCCCGAAAAGCGTTTTGGTTCATTAAATCGACTCTCTGATGCAGATTCAAGAAAGAACGAGGAATTATTATGCTTTTGTGACACTTATACTGAAATCAGAAAAACAGAGTACAGATTCATGTAATTCCGTGTCCTGAGCCTTTTCTCTGCTGTTTTTGCATCCAGCATGTTATTGTAGTGCTTCTTATGGTCATGGCAAATTTCTCCATTCTCTGTCCTCTTTAGCTTTTTCCTGCAAATGTTGTGATATTTGACCCCCAAAACGTGAGAAACTTTCAGATTCAAGGGAAGACAATGGCGAATAAGAGTTTAAAGTTTGATTAAAATAATATGTCATCTTAATGCTTTTCTCGCTAAAGCAAAACGGTTTCAGTGCTTAACCACGACTCTATGATGCAGGTTCATGGGAACTGTTATACAATTGTGCTTTTGTCACACACTTACTGAAATGAGTAAATCAGAGTACTTTTCCCGTTTCATGAGCCTTTTCGGTGTTGATTTGTCTCATTCAGCATGTTGTCTAGTCTTTTTGGTGTTTCTCGCCCCGCAAAGCGTTTTGGTTCATTACAGCGACTCTCTGATGCAGATTCAAGAAAGAACGAGAAATTATTATGCTTTTGTGACACTTATACTGAAATCAGAAAAACAGAGTACAGATTCATGTAATTCCGTGTCCTGAGCCTTTTCTCTGCTGTTTTTGCATCCAGCATGTTATTGTAGTGCTTCTTATGGTCATGGCAAATTTCTCCATTCTCTGTCCTCTTTAGCTTTTTCCTGCAAATGTTGTGATATTTGACCCCCAAAACGTGAGAAACTTTCAGATTCAAGGGAAGACAATGGCGAATAAGAGTTTAAAGTTTGATTAAAATAATATGTCATCTTAATGCTTTTCTCGCTAAAGCAAAACGGTTTCAGTGCTTAACCACGACTCTATGATGCAGGTTCATGGGAACTGTTATACAATTGTGCTTTTGTCACACACTTACTGAAATGAGTAAATCAGAGTACTTTTCCCGTTTCATGAGCCTTTTCGGTGTTGATTTGTCTCATTCAGCACGTTGTCTAGTCTTTTTGGTGTTTCTCGCCCCGCAAAGCGTTTTGGTTCATTACAGCGACTCTCTGATGCAGATTCAAGAAAGAACGAGAAATTATTATGCTTTTGTGACACTTAAACTGAAATCAGAAAAACAGAGTACAGATACATGTAAGTCCGTGTCCTGAGCCTTTTCTGTGCTGTTTTGGCATCCAGCATGTTATTGTAGTGCTTCTTATGGTCATGGCAAATTTCTGCATTCCCTGTCCTCTTTAGCTTTTTCCTGCAAATGTTGTGATATTTGACCCCCAAAACGTGAGAAACTTTCAGATTCAAGGGAAGACAATGGCGAATAAGAGTTTAAAGTTTGATTAAAATAATATGTCATTTTTATGCTTTACTCGCTAAAGCAAAGCACTTTTGGTGCTTAACCACGACTCTATGATGCAGGTTCATGGGGACTGTTATACAATTGTGCTTTTGTCACACACTTACTGAAATGAGTAAATCAGAGTCTTTTTCCCGTTTCAGGAGCCTTTTCGGTGTTGATTTGTCTCATTCAGCATGTTGTCTAGTCTTTTTGGTGTTTCTCGCCCCGCAAAGCGTTTTGGTTCATTACAGCGACTCTCTGATGCAGATTCAAGAAAGAACGAGGAATTATTATGCTTTTGTGACACTTATACTGAAATCAGAAAAACAGAGTACAGATACATGTAATTCCGTGTCCTGAGCCTTTTCTGTGCTGTTTTTGCATCCAGCATGTTATTGTAGTGCTTATGGTCATGGCAAATTTCTGCATTCTCTGTCCTCTTTAGCTTTTTCCTGCAAATGTTGTGATATTTGACCCCCAAAACGTGAGAAACTTTCAGATTCAAGGGAAGACAATGGCGAATAAGAGTTTAAAGTTTGATTAAAATAATATGTCATTTTTATGCTTTTCTCGCTAAAGCAAAGCGCTTTTGGTGCTTAACCACGACTCTATGATGCAGGTTCATGGGAACTGTTATACAATTGTGCTTATGTCACACACTTACTGAAATGAGTAAATCAGAGTACTTTTCCCGTTTCATGAGCCTTTTCGGTGTTGATTTGTCTCATTCAGCATGTTGCTTAGTCTTTTTGGTGTTTCTCGCCCCGCAAAGCGTTTTGGTTCATTACAGCGACTCTCTGATGCAGATTCAAGAAAGAACGAGGAATTATTATGCTTTTGTGACACTTATACTGAAATCAGAAAAACAGAGTACAGATTCATGTAATTCCGTGTCCTGAGCCTTTTCTGTGCTGTTTTTGCATCCAGCATGTTATTGTAGTGCTTCTTATGGTCATTGCGAATTTCAGCATTCTCTGCCCTCTTTAGCTTTTTCCTGCAAATGTTGTGATATTTGACCCCCAAAACGTGAGAAACTTTCAGATTCAAGGGAAGACAATGGCGAATAAGAGTTTAAAGTTTGATTAAAATAATATGTCATTTTTATGCTTTTCTCGCTAAAGCAAAGCGCTTTTGGTGCTTAACCACGACTCTATGATGCAGGTTCATGGGAACAGTTATACAATTGTGCTTTTGTCACACACTTACTGAAATGAGTAAATCAGAGTCTTTTTCCCGTTTCATGAGCCTTTTCGGTGTTGATTTGTCTCATTCAGCATGTTGTCTAGTCTTTTTGGTGTTTCTCGCCCCGCAAAGCGTTTTGGTTCATTACAGCGACTCTCTGATGCAGATTCAAGAAAGAACGAGGAATTATTATGCATTGTGGCACTAATACTGAAATGAGCAAAACAGAGTACAAATACATGTAATTCCGTGTCCTGATCTGTATTGTTTTGGCATCCAGCTGTTTTTGCATCCAGCATGTTATTGTAGTGCTTCTTATGGTCATTGCGAATTTAAGCATTTTCTGCCCTCTTTAGCTTTTTCCTGCAAATGTTGTGATATTTGACCCCCAAAACGTGAGAAACTTTCAGATTCAAGGGAAGACAATGGCGAATAAGAGTTTAAAGTTTGATTAAAATAATATGTCATTTTTATGCTTTTCTCGCTAAAGCAAAGCGCTTTTGGTGCTTAACCACGACTCTATGATGCAGGTTCATGGGAACTGTTATACAATTGTGCTTTTGTCACACACTTACTGAAATGAGTAAATCAGAGTCTTTTTCCCGTTTCATGAGCCTTTTCGGTGTTGATTTGTCTCATTCAGCATGTTGCTTAGTCTTTTTGGTGTTTCTCGCCCCGCAAAGCGTTTTGGTTCATTACAGCGACTCTCTGATGCAGATTCAAGAAAGAACGAGAAATTATTATGCTTTTGTGACACTTATACTGAAATCAGAAAAACAGAGTACAGATTCATGTAATTCCGTGTCCTGAGCCTTTTCTGTGCTGTTTTTGCATCCAGCATGTTATTGTAGTGCTTCTTATGGTCATTGCGAATTTCAGCATTCTCTGCCCTCTTTAGCTTTTTCCTGCAAATGTTGTGATATTTGACCCCCAAAACGTGAGAAACTTTCAGATTCAAGGGAAGACAATGGCGAATAAGAGTTTAAAGTTTGATTAAAATAATATGTCATTTTTATGCTTTTCTCGCTAAAGCAAAGCGTTTTTGGTTCATTACAGCGACTCTCTGATGCAGATTCAAGAAAGAACGAGGAATTATTATGCATTGTGGCACAAATACTGAAATGAGCAAAACAGAGTACAAATACATGTAATTCCGTGTCCTGATCTGTATTGTTTTGGCATCCAGCTGTTTTTGCATCCAGCATGTTATTGTAGTGCTTCTTATGGTCATTGCGAATTTCAGCATTCTCTGCCCTCTTTAGCTTTTTCCTGCAAATGAAGTGAAATTTGACGCCGAAACGTGAGAAACTTTCAGATTCAAGCGAAGATAAAACGCGAATAAGAGTTTGAAGTTTGATTAAAATAATATGTCATTTTAATGTTATTCTCGCTAAAGCAAAGCGCTTTTGGTGCTTAACCACGACTCTATGGTGCAGGTGCATGGGAACTGTAACACAATTGTGCTTTTGTCACACACTTACTGAAATGAGTAAATCAGAGTCTTTTTCCCGTTTCATGAGCCTTTTCGGTGTTGATTTGTCTCATTCAGCATGTTGTTTAGTCTTTTTGGTGTTTCTCGCCCCACAAGGCGTTTTGGTTCATTACAGCGACCCTTTGATGCAGATTCAGAAAGATCAAGGAAATAATGCTTTTGTGACACTAATACTGAAATGATCAAAAAAAGAGTACAAAGACGTGTAATTTCGTGTCCTGAGCCCTTTCTTTGCTTTTTTGGCATCCAGCATGTCATTGTGGTGCTTTCTATGGTCATTGCAAATTTCGGCATTCCATGCCCTCTTTAGCTTTTTCTTGCAAATGATGTGATATTTGACCCCCAAAACGTGAAAAACTTTCAAATTCAAGGAAAGACAATTGCGAATAAGAGTTTAAAGTTTGATTAAAATAATATGTCATTTTAATGTTATTCTCGCTAAAGGAAAGCGCTTTTGGTGCTTTACCACGACTCTATGATGCAAGTGCATGGGAACTGTAACACAATTGTGCTTTTGTCACAAACTTACTGAAATGAGTAATTCAGAGTACTTTTCCCGTTCCCTGAACCTTTTCGGTGTTGATTTGTCTCATTCAGCATGTTGTTTAGTCTTTTTGGTGTTTCTCGCCCCGCAAAGCGTTTTGGTTCATTACAGCGACTCTCTGATGCAGATTCAAGAAAGACGAGGAATTATAATGCTTTTGTGGCACTAATCCTGAAATGAGCAAAACACAGTACAAATACATGTAATTCGGTGTCCTGAGCCTTTTCTGTGCTGTTTTGGCATCCAGCATTGTATTGTTATGTTTTCTTTGTTTGTTGCACCTTTCTTCATTCTCTGTCCTCTTTTTTTTTTACTGCAAATGCTGTCATATTTGACCCCCAGAACGTGAGAAACTTCCAAAATAAAGTGAAAAAAATGGCAAATAATTGTACTTTGGGCTTAAAGTATTATTTTGAATAATAAGTCATTCATAGGTTTTCCTTGCATAAACAAAGCGTTTTGGGACTTAGCCAGGATTCTTTGATGCAGATGCATGAGAACTGTGCAAATGAATAGTTTTTCATTATGGAAAAATAACCAAAATAAGCAAATCAGAGTACAAATCCATGTTCTTCCGTGTCATGAGCCTTTTATGGCATCCATCAGGGTATTGTAGTGCTTTCTATGATTCTTGCACCTTTATGCATTTTCTGTCCTCTTTAGCTTTCTTTTTCCTGCAAAAGCTGTGATATTTAACATCCAAAACCTGAGAATCTTTCAAATGCAAGGGAAAACAATCGCGAATAAGTGTTCTTAAAGCTTAAAGTATGATTTTGAATAATATGTCATTAATAGGTTTTTCTCGCAAAGGCAAGGTGTTTTGGTGCTTAACCACGACTCTTATATGCAGGTGCATTAGAACTGTACAAATCAGTAGTCCATTTGTGACACAATCACGAAAATTACTTGTTCCGAGAATTTCTCCTATGTACTGACTCTTTTCGGTGTTGTTTTGTCATACAGCATGTTATTGTGGGGTTTTTTTTGTGTGTGTGTTTCTCGCCCTGCAAAGCGTTTAGGGTCATTACACTGACTCTCTGTTGCAGGTACAAGGAAACTGTGGAATCATTATGCTTTTGAGACACTATTACTGAAATGAGCAACTCAGAGTACAAGCACGTGTTATTCCGTGTCCTGAGCCTTATTTCGACATCCAGCATGTCATTGTTGTCCTTTCTGTGATCAATTGCACTACTGTGTTGTCTCTATCCTCTTCAGCTTTTTCCTGCAAAAGCGCTGGTATTTGACCACCAAACCTGGGAAACTTTCAGATTCAAGGGAAGATAATCCGCGAATGAGTGTACCTAGAGTTTAAAGTTTGATTTAAATTATATGTCATAAATAGGTTTTTCTCGCTAAAGCAAAGCGTTTTGGTGCTTAACCACGACTCTGTGATGCAGGTACATAGGAACTGTAACATAATAATGCTTTTGTGACACTATGACTGAAATGAGTAAACCAAAGTAGGTACTTTTCCCGTGTCCTGAGCCTTTTCGGTGTTGTTTCGTCATACACCATGTTGTCATGGCTTTTTGGTGTTTCTCGCCCCGCAAAGCATTTTGGTTCATTACAACGACTCTCTGATGCAGGTTCAAGAAAAACTGTGGAATCATTATACGTTTGAGACACTTTTACTGAAATGAGCAATTCAAAGTACAGATACATGTAATTCCGTGTCCTGAGCTTTTTCGATATTGTTTGCCATGCAGCATGTTGTTGTGTCTTTTTGGTGTTTCTCGCTCGCAAAGCGTTTATGTTTATTTCAGCGACTCTGCGATGCAGATTCAAGAAACTGTTGAATCATTATGCTTTTGTGACACTGTTTCTGAAATGAGCTGAAAATCCATGTAATTCGGTGTCATGAGCCTTTTATGTGCTTTTATGGCATCCAGCATGATATTGTAGTGCTGTCTATGATCATTGCACCTTTCTGCATCCCCTGTCCTCTTTAGCTTTTTCCTGCAAAAGCTGTTCTATTTAACTCTCAAAACGCGAGAAACTTTCAAATTCAAGGGAAAACAATCGCGAATAAATGTTCTTCAAGCTTAAAGTATGATTTTGAATAACATGTCATTAAAAGGTTTTTCTCGCTAAGGCAAAGCGTTTTGGTGCTTAACCAGGATTCTATGATGCATGTGCATGAAAACTGTGCAAATCAATAATGCTTTTGAGACACACTCACCGAAATGAGAAAATCAGAGTTCACCTCCCGTGTCCCGAGCCTTTTCGGTGTTGTTTTGTCTTACAGTATGTTGTTGTGTTTTTCTGGTGTTTCTCGCTCTGCAAAGCGTTTTGGCTCATTACCACGACTCTGCGATGCAGGTCAAAGAGAATTGTGGAATCATTATGCTTTTGTGACACACTCACTGAAACGAGTAGTTCAGAGTACATTATCCGTGTCCTGAGCCTTTTCGCGATTGTTTTGTCATACAGCATGTTGTCCTGTCTTTTTGGCGTTTCTTGCTCCGTAACGCATGATTATGCTTTTATGACATAAGAACTGAAATGAGCAAATCAGAGTACAAATCCATGTAATTTCGTGTCATGAGCCTTTTATGTGCTTTTATGGCTAAAGTAAAGCGTTTTTGGTCCTTTACAACGACTCTATGGTGCAGATTAATGGGAACTGTGACAAAATAAAGCTTTTGACACTACTACTGAAATGAGTAAACCAGAGTCCAGTGTCCTGAGCCTCTTTGTTGCTGTTTCGTCATACAGCATGGTGTTGTTGCGCTTTTGTCATTACACATCAATACCTCTGCTTTCTCTCTCCTTTTTAGCTTTTCATATTTGACATAGAACACACACGAGTTACATCAAAATGACTTCGGAAACAGCCCAACATGTTTTCATGAGAACTTAAAGCACGATTTAAAATATTTTTTCATTTTCCTTTATCGCTCTGCAAACCTTTTTTCTTTCACTAAACAGGTCCATTGGTATTGCCGTCCTCACTACTTTGTCACTTAATCACTTCTGTGTGATCTGTGTTGTACAAAAATCCATCTTATTCACTGTTGTGCGTTTTCAGTGCTGTTTTGGCATCCGGCATAGTACTGTTGTGATTATTGTCATCATATCATATTTCTGCTATCTCTGCCCTCCGTAGACTTTTCCTGTGTTGCATTCATATCCAGGAGAAAACAATCGGAAAAGACGTGTTCAAGAGTGATTTTGAATGATGAACAAAAAGCTTTCAAAATCAAACATCAAACGCTTGGGTTACCTACAAAAAGCTGACAGACGCAATAAAGATGTCTTCAGCATCTCAAATCATAAATTGAATCATGACATGGTGTTTTTTGCTCTGCACAGCCTTATATGCACAAAACTGTGATGTGCTCTTTATTTCGATCAGTATTTAATTAACACATAATTGCTTTTAAGCTCATGTCACATAGCTTTAGGTAATACTTTTTGAATGAGTTGTAACGACGTGCTATTTCACTCTGCAAAGGTAGAAACTCAGCTATGGCTTCTAAAAACATGAGCGGTTGTTGCTTTTTAGTGAAAAAATCACAATATTATCACTCACAATATTTTTATGTGCTTCAGAATGCGATATCAGCAAGTTTTACTGCCTTTATGGTACTTGGAACTAAAACGTGCAAAGCTGTACATTGTGACCACAAGATGGCAGCATGTGACTACAAGTGAACACCGCAAAACAATTTTATCTTCAGTATTCAGGCTGAACAATATTGAACTGGAAAGGTGCCTTGCAGAAAATGCGTTGAAAGGCTGACACCAAATACTGCAATGCAAAACTGTGAAATTAATTGCACAAAAGCAGTGCATGACAACTGAAAATGCAAAACATGTAAAATAAAAACTAAATAAAGTTGTGGTACAAAGCAATGAATGACAAAATGTGAAATAATATTGCACAGAGCTGCAAAAACATTTGCATGTGGAAAGACAGTGAAGATCATTGTCTTTACACCCCAGGAATAAACTACTTTATGGGAAGAACCAACCACTTCCACAGTAGGTGATACTTCATCATGTAAAGCCTAAATGAAAAACATACACACAGATGCATGCACACACACACACACACACACACACACACACACACACACACACACACACACACACACACACACACACACACACACACACACAAACGAAAGTTGAGTTTATGTGTACATTCACGTGTAGTCTATTATTGTCTCATTTTAGTCTGTTGGAGCTATTCAGTGACCTGATCCCCATCCATTCACAAGAGAGGGCCACAAGAAAAAGATCTAAACCACCAAGCTACAACCTCACAAGTGAGAAACACCTTAGCTACATTGCCACAAAAATAAAACCAAACAAAAGCAATCAAAAAAAAAAAAAAAAAAAAAAATACAAAAGGACAAAAAGGTCAACAGGAAAACACAGCAAGAAAACCAGCCGTGTCACTTCTGTAAGGCTCGTGTCATTATAAATTATATGTTAAGAAACAATACAACGGTAACAAAACAAATTTTACCCAAAACATTGGGATTTTTTTTTTAAAGGAAACTAAAGTGCCAAAAATTATCACTTTAAGGTAAAATTAATACAAATTCTTCTTTAGGGTACAGAGTTAAAGACTATAATACAAAAAATAAGTAAACAAATAAAATGTTCCCCCATTATTGCACTCATTTTTTTAAAAGAGTAAAGTTTAATGAAATACCACACCAGAATAAATGTTGTGAAAATAATTTGGAACAAACCCCTTTTTTGGAGTCTGCTTTTTTGTTTTCCTGGTGCGGCTTAGCCACGTGATTGTCATCATCAAAAATCAGGAGAGGGTGGGGGTGGGGGTGCAGGAGAAAAAAATTAAACTACAGTATTGCTCTTTTACACGATATTATCAATATTTGTATTGTTCCGCCCACCTCTACTCCTCACTCACAGTAGTCTCCTCCTGCATTCACATGAATCACGCAAGTGTGTGTCTCATTATGGTCACTTCTATCATCCCCGGCCCAGATTAAGGAAGAGGGTTGCTATTTAGACATTAAAAAAAAAAGTATGGACGGAAGACAGTTAATTTGTAGTTGTAGTAATTTTGTAGTTGATTATGATGTTGTGTTTTACCTGCTTTCTCTCTTACATTGTTATTTCTCTGCCCTACAAAGTCCATGACAATTACATGCACATGAATTATTCTGCAGATTAGACAGCAGCGTCATTTAGTGACTTTTAGTGACTTTGTGGACAGTCAATAGTGACTTTCCTTACTGAGGAGTTGGCACGTTGAAACTGGCAATGTTTCACTCAGCTGTAATGATGTTCGAAATGGTAAACAGTCTTATTCTTTCAGGTCTTTCATGACTATACATGATATAATTGATTAAAAATAATCTGTTAATAGTGGATTATTTGGGTATATAGTAATCTGAGGTGTTAAAAACAACAACAATTTACACCCAACTCAACCGATAACCGTGACTACAAAACCGTGATAAGAACTGAACCGTGGATTTTGTGAACCGTTCCATCCCTACTTCATCACACACTTCAGTTAGAGCATCCTGTCTCTTATGGAACTCCTGAGCGCAGTGAGTGTGTGTTGAAATTTTCAGTTTGCAAACCAAAAGCAATTCAATGATACTTGTTCAGTAAACAGCAGTGACTGCATGCAGAGTATTTAATCCTAAGGTGTAAATTAATACAAGACCACATCTCTAACAAAGACATAAAAATTATGAGTGCTTCGCATTATGTTGAAGAGATATAGTGTACTTTATAGTGGACGTGAGAGATTAAGTGTTGGTGAACGATAACCATGTGTGAATGATACAGCATTCATTTACAGAAGTCTGTGCTTCGGTGTAAGGGGGCCCCCAAATGTAATTTGCCTAGAATAGAATAGAATAGAAAATACTTTATTTATCCCCGAGGGGAAATTCAGGAGTCACCGCAGCATTTAAGAAAACAAAAGTAAGGCAGAGTAAAGAAAGTGCAAAAAGGTCCATAAGAAATTAGATAGAATAGATAGAATAGAATAGAATAGAAAATACTTTATTTATCCCCGAGGGGAAATTCAGGAGTCACCGCAGCATTTAAGAAGACAAAAGTAAGAAAGAGTATAGAAAGTGCAAAACGGTCCATAAGAAATTAGATGACGACATCCCGTCCACCACTCGTCCACCACTCTCCAGTCCAGCCAGTCTCCACCTCCACAGGGTCCAGGACTGAGCCTCCCCAGCAGTCTGTTCAGTCTCTGTCTCCTGGATCCTGTCTGCCCACTGTGGCACCAGCGTCCATTGTCAGCTCCGTCAGCCACGTCCGTGGACAGCACGATGCCGCTGGGTTAGCACAGGTAGCTCGTCCTTCCCCCGGGGCTGGATCCCACGTTCCCAACAACAATGGATGGAAGGACAGGTCCACGTCGTCACCTCCCAGCTCACATCCGAGAACCAGCACGTCGTCCTCACCTCCTCCTCCTCAGCTCGAGGGAAATCATCAAGCCCTACACTAGTTAGCATTGACATGCTACAGGCTGCTAACAGCTGAGTTCGCATGTAAACATGCAGCCATGGTTACATGTAGGATCTCCAGACAAACACAGGAGAAAAGTAGTCAAAAATATCGCCGAAGCCACAAAAAGTTTGGTGTCCGTGACCAACAATGAACCATACAAAGTGATGATCCACTCCAAATACAAAGATTACGAAAAAGAGACAAAAAAATTACAAGAGACGACAAAGACGAGAGAGCTGCTGCAACAGGCAGCTACTTGGGTAGCGCCTAGCAACGGAAAAGCCGTAGGGCCTCATACTCACTTGGGCCCTGTTGTAGTATTTGGTTGCAAAGGGAAACTGATATCATGGAACCAAAAATATGGCCCCAATATTGTGCAGATCTACTACTCATGCTTAGCTAAAGGGGTGATTCAGATAAATGTGAGGGAAGAAAAAAAGCATTTCAAACAGGAATAAGGATATCGCCTCATCTTAGAAAGAGAATGGACCTTCAGAAGTCTAAAAGTGTACCAAGTGTAACACAGAGATCAGTAGCTTTATACATACTATGTAGTCTTATGTGTGTATATAAAGGAATTTTTGGGGAAAAATGTTTCAAAGTGTGCTTTTTAACAAGGATTGGAGAATGGACCCTTGTATGCCTTCTTGTTTGGGTTAAAATCAAGAACACCTATAATGAAAAACTGTGGAATGTTGACCTATGCTGCAAGAAAGTTTGTAACTTAAATGGATTTCAGAAAAGCCACCAACCCTCTCAGAATGGCACAAAGTTATATTTGCTCTGCTTCCCATAGATTATTTGACATATCGCACCAAAAAGGAAAATTGGAACATTTCATCATATATGGACTCCCTTTCTTGATTATGTGGGACCGAGAATGTGTAAGGTATTCTGGCAGATGCATCCTCGACTGAAGGGGGTTCGCTAAAAGAGAAGGAGAGGCTCTGTTGTCTGTATCAATTCATTCCCCGTATTTATCTATGTTTATTGTGTGTAAGTTTTGTCATGTTCATCTGTGTTGTGCCATTATACACGTTCGGGGGATTGTGTTGATTGGGTGGGTGAGAATAGAACAGAAAAGAATAGAATAGAACTTTATTGTCATTGTAACATGTACAACGAAATTGAAATCACGGCAGCAATCAAGAAAACAAAAGTAAGAAAGTGCAAAAAGGTCCATCAGAAAATAGATGATGACAGCTTGTCCATCATTCTCCAGTTCAACCAGCCACAGGGTCCAGGACTGAGCTTCTTCAGTCATGCTCCATCTCTGTCTCCTGTATCCTGTCTGCTCACAGCAGGTGAAGCTCTTCCAACATGGCGTTGGTGTCTGATGTTAGCTTCGTTAGCCATGTTTGTGAATAGCATGATGCAACTCTGCCCTCTGGTTTTCCCTCTATTGCTGGGTTAGCACAGCTAGCTCGTCCATCTTATTGGAGATAGATCCTACGTCCCCAATAACAATGGATGGAAGGACAGGTCCATATCGTCACTTCTTAGCTCACACCTGAGAACCATCATGTCGTCCTCACCTCCTTCTCCTCACTTTGTGGGAAGACATCAGGCCTTACACCAGTTAGCATTGACATGCTACAGACTGCTAACAGCTGAGTTCACATGTAAACAATGTGATCATGGTTACATGTAGGATCTCCAGACAAACACAGGAGCAAAAATAGTAAAAATATCACTGAAGCCACAAAAAGTTTGGTGTCCATGACCAACAAATGAGCCAAATAAAGAAATGATCTACTCCAAATACAAAAATTACGAAAAAGAGACAAAAAAAAAGACAAGAAATGGACAAAAAAAGAGAGAGCTGCTGCAAAAGGCAGCCATAGCCAACAGGGCGGCGCCTAGCTCTGTTTCTGACTGTATGATGATCCATAATAGGAATACTTGAGTCCAGATCAATGTGAGAGATGACAAATGTCCACATAAAAGTTATGTGGGTGATTTAATCAGTTAATATGTGAGTAAAGCAGGGTCACATTATCTGATGGCTACGCTGTTGTCTCCTTACAGCATGTTCTTAAATAGTTGTTTTTTTAAATTATAGCCACAACGCTCATTTTAAATTTTTACCTATTTATTCAACATGTTTAGAGGGATTACATTACATGACGATCGTGAAGATAAGTATATAGATAAACTAAAACGTAAATTTAAAAGGATTTATACATGTATCTCATGAGAGCAGGCACAGCGAACTACATATTTGAAACAGTTCATATAGACTTTTACATAAAATGTAGCTCTTAGCAAACTATGATTATAGTACATATTTCCTTTAAAAGTCGCCTGATCTAATGTAGGGTTTTCAGTTCCTGGGTTATGAAGCTGTATATACGATGGTTTCTCCTTTATCAGTAGGAAGCCATCACAAGCGGTGCTTACTCGTGGGTAGCAAATAAAGCAACATCAATCAACTGCTTTGAATAAATTACACACAATGTCTACAGATTTTGCAAACGTTTACCCCAGATGAATCTTTGAGAACGACATTTACGTAACTCAACTTCTCCTCCTCTTTTTTGAACAATGCACACATAGCCAATGCCCGTCATCGCCCCTGCGGTCACATTTTCCGATGGTCACAGGTTTCAGTGCAGCACCGTTCAGACATCTAGCGGCATGTAATTGTTTATTTCGTCCACTAGATGTCACAGTTGTGTCGTGTAGCACCGCTGAAGGAACAGAAGTACAAGGGAAATTTTAGAAGACAATTCATGTGTTTTACTGTCTTCTTACAGTGAATAAATGCTGGAGGAACTGTGAATATGTCAGCTCCCTCCATGTGCCAATCATCACACGTTTCCAGACCTTCAAAACATTTTATTGCTCCATTCACCCCTTGTGGCAAGTGTTTGCAAGTTTAAATGAAGGTAAACTACCGGGATAGATTACAGATAAACTGCAGTGCGCATGTTTCGTTTCAACATAAAGTTGTCCTCTTTTTGCTCCTTTTAAGTTCAAAAGTTAATTTGATGAAAGAAAAAGATGCATGGAGCTATTTTTTTTCTAGGAGGAACTAAAAACGGGAATTTCTTCAGAGGCTTCTAATCAAACTTTCTCAAGTCACACAAAAATTGCCCCTCGATGTCGACTGCTGTCAACCAGGGGATGCAACTTTTTAGAACATTTTCCAGCCAGGTTGAGATGCCGGAGATTATCAACCATGCTTTTACTGAGCTGTTCGTGCTGCACAAAGTGTGATCAGTGAGACCAAGGAGTTGAAAATGCTGACATAGCACGATGCATGTTCACTATCAGGGGGTGTGGCAAGGGCAGTTTCCTGTCAGGAAAGAGGGTGCACAATGAATGGTATTTATGCATTTATATATAATTTTCAGTAAAAAAAAAAAAAAATCATCTATGATAAAAAAAAAAAAGAACAAATGCACTTTGAGAATTCGAAGTTAATTGTACTTTTTCTCTAATAGAATAAAACGTCTATGGCGAGATGCAAGGATGGCTGTAACAAATGTGCACTATGAGACTCTTCACAGCCTTGAAGATGAAGGTCTTCTAGATCCCTCCAATAGCATCCACCTCTTCTGTGTCCAGCATGTTTCCTTTCCGCTTCTGCAAAGGGACCTTGATGTCTCCAGGGTGGATTGGGATAATCACTCCCTAAGAACAGAACAACAACTGTGGACAGTGGGACTCCTCCAGAATCCCACAGATACACTGAACTTGGCACTGGTACTAAGTAAGTACAATTTCCAGGAGCACCTTGTACTCTGTGTTGTAGTTCTGAGTAGCATTGCTCCAGGTATATCTCGAAAAAAGAGAATATCATGAAAAAGTTTGATTTTTTGGTCACTCATTTCTATATTGTAAATCTATCTACGGCACACAGAGTGAAATTCTTGAAGCATCTATTTTTTTTTTTTAAGTTGATTATTATGGCTCACAGATAATGAAACCCCCAAATTCAGTGTCTCAAAGCACTGAAAAAAGTAAAACTTTGCTGTTGTTCATTTAATGTATAAATTCACATTATATGGACTCAAAAAATCGTTTTCAGATTTAAACTATATTTTCAGGTTTGTACTTCTGACTGAATCAATATTTTTTATTTCGTTTCAATATGAGTTTGCAATTTGACATCAAAATGAAATGACTCATTCAATCAACCTGAACGGATCAGGTGTTGATCGTTTCGCGCATGCGTGTTCCGGAAAACGAAACCTGAGGATCTGACGGGAACGGCCGAGTCCATCTTCAGCCTCTGCAACTCCTGAGTGGAGGGAAACTTTGTTTCAGGTAATAAAAGACAAAAATGCGTTTTTAGACTGTGACATCAACCATGGTTTTATCGCCCCGTTCATCTATTAAACCGCCCTTTGGGTCGTCTGCCATGGTATCACCAGGCTGTCTTGTTGAACTCAGCTTGCTAGCTTATAGCCCACGACAAATAAGCTATAATTTTTCGACAGTGCACGTTCAATCCCTGTTTAAATTACTGGTTAACTTAGTATGCATTTTTGAGTCGTTTCAAATGTTTGACGGCGTAACGTGTTAGTACTGTGAACGGGAGCCATGAGGGGTGTAGCGGTTTATAGAGTGACCGTGTTAACGAGTAACCTGTAGCCGAACGCGGGTTTTTCGCCGGCACACTGCTTGGTATGGACCTCGCCTCTATATTTAGTTATCTTTATTAATGAGAAAAATGAGAAAATGTATTCCCATTTCTTTTTAAATGTAACATTAAAGGAGGAGGCAGCCACCAGATAATTTTCAACGCTGTTGTGACTGCAGCGCATTTGGCCGGAAGTCACTATTTATTACGGGCACTCTTTGATCCGAAACACCGGTGTATGCTCTACAGCAGGGATGTCCAACTCGTGCCATGGAGGGCCAAGAGGCTGCAGGTTTTCTTTCCAACCAAGAACTCCACCAGCTGATTCCACTGATTAGCCCCTGCTCTCTGCTTGAAGGTGAGGTACTCAATGGAATCAGCTGGTGGAGTTCTTGGTTGGAAAGAAAACCTGCAGCCTCTTGGCCCTCCATGGCACAAGTTGGACATTCCTGCTCTACAGCGTGAGCTCGTCAACCGTGAAGTACAAGTTTGGACGAGTTGAACAACACGTGGAGTGCCAGTAGGTGCGTGCAAATAAAACTACAGAGACTAACCCGCTTCTGGGTTATGTGTGTGTATGTTTATGGAGAGAGATTATGTGCGTGCTTGTAAGTGTCAGGATGGAGGCATTGTCCCTTTTCGATGACAATGCCAAAACTATCAGAGCTTTCTATCTTTATTAACTTGCCCATATTTTCGGGGTACTAGCTGTCTTCTAAAAAAAAAAAGAAAAAAACAACAACTAAATAATCAATGATATTTTATGTAAGTGTGAAATAGCTCTTTTCCAAAGGTGTCTGTATGGCTTCAGCTAAAGTTAACTTACGTTTTTTTTTTTTTTTTTAATTTATCTTGCAGTGCAACATCTGAAAAGCTTCCAGACTTGTCCATTGTGGTAAGTTAGTTGTTAATACCTTATAAAAATGTAATTTATCATTCACTGCCCAAATAATCGTTTGTCCAAAACTTACTATGGATAGTTTTACAGGGTCTTGCTAATTCTCACTAGGTTTGTATTTTACACAATGACTGCAGGATGTGCGCTTGAAATATACTATATTTTTGCATTTTATGTATTTACATTATATCCATTCTCAACATAAAGCCTAAACATATGTATAACCAGTTTACATTACATGTTAATGGTTCCCAATTTGTATCTAGCACCTACTAAGTGTGTTGGCTTATTAATAACAAGAGAATATTGTTTCCTTTTTCAAGGAAATTAGCTGCTCTGAGGCCTGTCCTCATAACTTGTGGTAAGTTCCTTCACAATATCATGAGAACATTTTTAATTAATTGGACACTTAATTTGACCCAATAATAGCACTGGCTCAAATGAAATCTGACAAATTGATTTGGCAGTTTCCAGGTCTATTCTATAAACTTAAGGTATTGAAGTCTTGTTTTATGTGTGATGACTGTGTGTTTGCTTAAAACTTTTGAATGTGCCGCTGTCTTTTCCAGGACCCTCTTGAAATAGAGATTTTTAATCTCAATTAGTTTTCGTGGTAGATAAAAAAATGTAAATATAAAACTTATGGCGTTGTTACCCCAACAAATTAAAAATATCTCTTGTTTTTTTCTCTTGTATTTCATGTTGCATCAGTTATCCATGCATGTGGAAATGTAAAGACTGTGACGACTCATTGTCAAGAAGATCTGAACTTCTGAAACACTATAAACTTTACCATCTGCATTATTGGCGGGGCCATCCTTACCCCTGTGTTTATTGGAAAGCTCTACTAACGCACCTAAGTAAATATCATCCTTCTCAACAATCATCACAGAAAGAAAGCTCATCAAAAAAGACAACATTCAATTAAAAATGTCCAATATGGCTATTAAGGTAATTTTAAAACAAATTCAATTTCAGGATAGGGTCAATCTTATTCCCTTGAACATGGAAAGTTAATTAAAAACTGGTCAATGTCCACATTATTTTCACACAGACATTTGTGCCTGCACAGGGCCCTTCATCTCCCACTCCGCTGTGATATAGTGAGCAGCTGTGTTGGCAACTTGGGGACTTTTTTTTTTTCTTTTCAAAAAAAGCAACTAGTGATTTTTATGTGAAATAATTCAACTTATTACTTTTTTCTTTTCAGGTTTGAATGTCACACCATCTTAAAAATACAGCCAGGACCATAATATACATGCTGGTGTCTACTTTATGTACAAATTTGTTGCTTTGCATCAATTTCATTGGTGATGTCCTTATTTTCAGGTGGTCAGCTGTGATTGTAGCTGTGAAAAAAATATGTTTTCAAGCTTCATCTTGGATGCACTTCTGTTTTTGTTTTATAGATCAATGCTGAGTTTATGAGAATAAAAACAGTTCCCTTGGGGACTAAGTTACTGGCACAGTTGGACCAGCACTCCAAACTATTGGAGGTTATCAGGCGGAAGGGGGGAGCTGTAAGACAGAAGATGTCTGGTGTCTTACAGCTTTTGGATGAGGTATCTATGAAGGGGTTTCTTGTCTGAGGAATGCTAAATATTTATTTTTTGTTTGTGATTGTACTGAATACCATTTTTTGAATCAGACTTTGGACATCAACACAAGAAGAGAGCCTATCTTCACATCTCTGATGATGTACCTGGGGGAACCTGTTGAGCATTTGATCAAAGAATATCAGGTAAGGGCATCTCACTCACATATAGGGAAGAGGTTTTAACCTGGAGTGCAAAAAGTTTTTTTTATACAGTATGTTTAGGTTTCATTAAAAATGGCTCTTGTGCATATATACACATGAATATATACAAGGTCTTTGATCTCTCAAGCCTCAGTGTTACAGTCATACTCAGTTTATGAGACTTGCTCATTATGCAAAAATGAAAGATTTGGACCATAGCATGAATGGGCTATGACTGTAGAGGTGATATTTGTGATTTGAATAAATCATATTTTATTGTCATGGCTTGAACTCTAAGAACAAAAAGAACTCATAAGCAGATGTATCAAAAAACACCAGGCATAAGGAAAGATCTCAACAAAACACATTGTTAGCAAACTATGTTTATAGAGGGAGCACTGCACAGTGAAACAAAGGAACAAAATCTAGGACAGGGTTTGTACAGGTCCTTGAAATCCTTGAAAATGCTTATTTTTTCATGTTGTGTTTTCAAGGTTTGAAAGTACTTGATTTTCTATTCAAGTGCTTGAGAATGCTTGAATTTATAATCGTATATAACTCACTACTCAGCTTCCTAACTCAACAGATCGATCAAATAGAGAGAAATAAAATAAATTGTGGGGGAAAAAAAATGTTCCATCTGATGGGCTCGCGGGTGTAACATAACTGGTCTGTTTATATGTGCGTTGTGACGTCTCCCCCATGAGGATTGTTCCTTAAACAGCAAGCCGGGAGGCATGACCGTTGGCTGGAGAAAGAAAAATACAAATTTTGGATTAAATGTAGCGCAAATCCCCGTGCAGCATACTGCAGTGTATGTAAAAAGGAGATTGCAGTGGAAGCTATGGGCAAGTCGGCACTCGCCAGCCACGAGAGGTACCCTGGAAGCCCTACATGTTAAATAGCCAATTAGCCTGCTACCTGTTGAAGCTAACCACCTTTTTATGCTTCATGCTAGGCATGAGTGATGAAGGCAGTGTCCCATTTAACATAAAGGTAGTGTTGCCCGGGGGTGTTTGTCGGGGCAGGTTATAAAATAACTGCGGTCAGGCGGTGACAGGTTTTGTCTACAAATACCGGGTCGTGCCTGGTCTGAGCATACGGCCGCGGCGGAGTGGGAGGCTCGCCCTGTACATACGAAGGAACGAAACGGCGTTTCTCATTGAGACCCGGCACAGATGAACAACGGTCATGTGATAACCTGCCGGTTAGATGGCTTGTTTGTGCTAAAGCCGCGCTACCGGCTTGGTTTATTATAAGCGTCTGAGATGTGGCTATCTTACTCATTGTTTGAGAATAAGAAAAACCATAGAACTGGATACAAAAAAAGTAGGGCTGGGTTAAAAAAAAATCGATTCTCAAAAATAAAAACGATCCTCATCTTCAAAATTTGACATCGATCGATCTTTTAATCAAAAGAAAATATTCCCTTTCTTGGCCGGATTTCAGTTTTGGACTGCAGGTGCTCCACACAGAATATTCCGTTCCTGCAAGTCAGTGTGGGATATATAGTCATACCCTATCTGTGTATAACTGACAGCGAGTTTTTGTAGGGTTATATGAAGTAGATATCTGCCCAAGATGCATCTGGATCAGCGCGTCTCCTCACGCTCTCCTTCATTAGGAGATCACAACTTTGGCATGCAGCAGTCTTAGCGTAACAGATTTTACTTAGCATTAGTTATGTTTGATCAGAACTGCAGAGAGACAGCGTCAAACCACCTGTTTCAGTGTTTTTGTCCTGCTGCAACATGACGTCTGTGTCAGATTATGAGAAAACGCTGTCAATCATCCTCCTCATCAGCTGACGCTTGCGCGAGCTACTGCTAATGTGCTCGCGCTAAATGATAAGCTCCATGTGTTGAACGCTGGTGTTTTTAACGGGTGGTTGTTTGTTACAAGGTGTTCAGATTAATTCTGAAGGTCTGGACAGGAGATATGACTTCACTGTTTGTCTTCAGACTGATCCACTGAGAGCTGTCAGCTGCTTCATTAACATACACGGTGTTGGGAAGGGTGCGTTTAATTTGTTCTCCCAGTCTGCCCTGTTTGTGGACCATCTACTGTGGAGGGATGTTGTTTTCACAAAGGAGGGAGCTGCATTAAAAAAATTGTTGTAATATAATAAATATAATATAAATCCTCATAATACTCCTAATACTCTTAGTTTAAAAGATAATGATACCAGTTTCGTCAGCAAGTGATGAGAATCAGTTCTTTGAGAAGTAGTAAAAAGACAAGAATCAGGAAAAAAATGTTTTTTTTTGTAAATACGAGTCTTCTCTGTGAAGTTGTGAACAAATGTGCTGTTCAACACAATGAAATTGCTGTTTTGTGTGCGCATCAATTTCTTAACATTATGAAATTAACAACCGCTCACAGTACTTGAAAAGTTTGAAAATTGACCTTGAAGCTCCTTGAAAAGTACTTGAATTTGACCATGAAAAATCTGTATGAACCCTGCTAGGAACAAAATCTGGCAACAAGACAAGGGAAGACATAAGGGTTAAGGCAATGAGGTGATTGGGAGTGAGGAGACGGCTGGGGAAGCACAATCAGGGATCAGGTGTGGCAGTGCCAGGCAGGAAACAAAATCTACAGAAATAAGAAAAGACTTGTGAACTTTCAAAATAAAACTTAACACTTTAACAAGACATGAAACAAGAACAAAAGGGGGAACTTGACTGAAGAAAAAGCAGGATGATGACTGATGAATTAAAATACCTGGAGATGAAAGGCAAAAAGTTGCACACATTTTTACCTCCGCCAAGGAGGTTATGTTTTTGGGAGAGTCTGTCCGTCTGTCTGTGAGTCTGTGAACAAAATAACTCAAGAAGTTATGGATGGATCTTGATGAAGTTTTCAGGAAATGTTCAGCATGGAAAAAAGGAAGAACTGATTCGATTTTGGTGTTGATCCGGATCAGCGTCTGGCCACTATGACGAAAATGTGATTTTTGTGAATAACTACTGATATAAAATAGATATCATTATGAATCCGTTTGCTAATGGAGTGTTTTTATGGTCAAGGAATCTAAATATGTACATCAAATAAAGGTAGGAGTAATATTTATAGTAAAAATCATAATATGGTCGAGGACTGTGGTGCTGGCAGAGGTATGTGCTCTCTGAGTGCTTTTCTAGTTAGTGCTGCAACTTTTCTGAAGGTGAATCTTGCATCTCGTACCACAATGTGCTCTATGGTGCACAAGAGAAAATTGTGCTTGGGTCATTTGACTGATCACTGTAAATACAGTGCATACCACTACAGTGGATACCACATTCATTTTAAGTTAAATCTTGGTATAAAAGTGACCACTGTAGCCATATATAAAATGGGAACACATTAGAATCTTTGAATGTTTTTTTTTTTTTTTGGCAGGATATTCCAGAAAATTAGGCTGAAAAGCTGAAGCAGACTACCATGGCCATCTTGATCACAGGATGGGAGAGTCCACTCCACCCAGCCAAAGACATCAAGATAATCATTGAAGGAACAGAGGTTGTCAATAATTTGCCCTCAGTTGCAGCAGCTTTTACCATGATCTTCAGGCTCATGTACACACTTAATCTGAAGTATCCAAAGAAATTGGAATCCACCTTTGAGTTTTTGCAAAAAGTCTTGATGGATCTTGTTTGCAAAAAGATGAGCCCGAGAGTTGACAAAAACTGTGCAGCCAGCTGTACAGCTCAGACTAGGCTAAGTTTAGTTGCACTGACTCACTACATTGTTTTGTTTCTACTGGTGGTTTAATTTTGTGTAGATCTATTTCCAGTTGAAAATTCAAGCAGTTCAAAGTACGAGGGGTTGATGCTGGAGGTTCCAGTCACATTACAAGACAAGACAAGACAAGACAAGACAAGACATACTTTATTAATCCCCGGAGGGAAATTCAAGTTGTTTTGGCACTCTTCCAAGCAAAGAATTGTACACTCTGATGGCTGCAGGGAGGAATGATCTTCGGTACCTCTCGGTCCTGCAGCGCACAGAGGTAAGACGTCCAGAACTGCTGCTGATCCTCTGGACTATGATGTTGTGAAGTGGGTGATCAGAGTGACGGATGATGGCCTCCACTTTCTTCTGTGTATACCTTTCCACCACAGCCTCCAGTGAGTCCAAACTGGATCCAACCACGGAGCTAGCTCTCTTCACCAGTTTTTCCAGTCGCCTCTTGTCCTTCTGCTTTAAACTATTTCCCCAGCATACTGCACCATAAAACAAAGCACTGGCTACCACGGACTGATAAAACATCTGCAGCAGCTTTCCACAGACGTCAATTGATCTGAGCTTCCTTAAGAAAAAGAGACGGCTCTGCCCCTTCTTAAAGAGTGCATCTGTATTAAGGGACCAGTCCAACTTGTTGTCCAGATGTACACCAAGATATTTGTAGGTTGACACCACCTCCACGTCCACCCCATGGATGTTAACTGGCTGATGGCAGAGCCCAGACTTTCGGAAATCCACAATCATTTCCTTTGTTTTTGAGGTGTTCAGTAGGAGACAATTTCTATGACTCCAGTCACAGAAAGCTTTTATCAGATCCCTGTATTCAGATTCCTGTCCATTTTGGATACACGCCACAATAGCAGTGTCATCTGAGTATTTTTGGATGTGGCAGGACTCAGAGTTGTATTTGAAGTCTGCAGTATAAAGTGTGAATAGGAATGGAGCCAGAACAGTTCCTTGTGGAGCCCCCGTGCTGCTCATGACCGTCCCAGAGACGCAGTTTCCCAACCTGACAAACT
Source organism: Halichoeres trimaculatus (assembly GCF_033239565.1). Taxonomy (NCBI): domain Eukaryota; kingdom Metazoa; phylum Chordata; class Actinopteri; order Labriformes; family Labridae; genus Halichoeres; species Halichoeres trimaculatus. The sequence continues at coordinate 344,079 of NW_027437212.1, forward strand.
GTGGCCTCTCTGTGAGATAGTCTGTGATCCAGGAGACAAAGGATGGGCTCACTCCTATGTCTTTGAGCTTATCTCTCAATAACATGGGCTTGATGGTGTTAAATGCACTTGAAAAATCAAAGAACATAATTCTTACATAGGTGCCAGGTTCTTCTAGATAGCACAGGGCACGGTGGAGCATGTATATAACTGCATCATCCACTCCAATATGATTTCTATATGCAAACTGCAGAGGTTCTAGTGTGTCTTTGACCTCAAGTCTCAACAGACGTAAAAGCAGCCTCTCAAAGGTTTTCATAACATGTGAGGTGAGGGCAACTGGTCTGTAGTCGTTAAGTTCAGCTGGGCATTTGAGTTTTGGTACCGGCACAATACAAGATGTTTTCCACAGAGCCGGGACCTGACCCAACTGTAGACTCAGGTTGAAGTTCCTCTGAAGGGGTTCACACAATTGGGCAGCACAGTCCTTAAGCAGTCTTGGACACACACCATCTGGACCAGCAGCCTTCCCTGAGCACAGTCTTCCTAACTCTAACCTCACTCCTAAAGCTGTGACAGACGGTGACGGTGGAAGAGGCACAGGTGTAAGAGGGGATGTAGCAGGAGTGGTGGAGAGACACAGATGTGTAGAAGGAGCAGCAGTAGAAGAGGAAGTGGTCGCTGTGTCAAACTTGTTGAAGAACTGGTTGAATTCATTAGCACGTTCAACATCACCCACAATTGGCTGCCTTGTCTTTGTGTTATAGCCAGAGATGTTGTTGATCCCTCTCCACACCTCCCGCATGTTATTATTTTGTAGTTTTCTCTCAATGTTCTTTTTATATTTCACCTTAGCCTCCCTTAATCTCCTCTTCAGCACTTTTTGCACCAGTTTGAGCCGTTCTTTGTCGCCATCTCTAAAGGCTTCCTTTTTCTGATTGAGGATATCCTTGATGTCACTTGTGATCCAGGGTTTGTTATTGGGGAAACGGAGTACAGTCTTTGATGGTATGATATTGTCTTTACAGAAGTTGATGTATTCAGTAAAACAGTCAACCTGTTTATCAATATCTATACTATTTTCATCTGTTTCTAACAATACATTCCAGTCTGTGCACTCAAAGCAGTCTCTCAGAGCCTCACTGGCCTCAGGTGTCCATTTTCTAACTGTTACAGTAGTTGCATGCTGCCTCAATAAGCAGGGTCTGTAACAAGACTGAAGTAAAACCAGATTGTGATCCGACCTGCCCAGTGGTGGTAATGCAGTGGCACTGTATGCATCTTTGACGTTGGCATATAGAAGATCAAGTGTTCTGTTCACTCTGGTTGGGCAATTAACAAACTGTTTAAATCCAGTGAGATAAGAGGAGAGGCTAACATGGTTAAAGTCTCCAGATATTATTATGAGAGCCTCAGGATGTTGAGTCTGTAGCCTGGCAACAGTTTCTTGGATAACATCACATGGAACTTCAGCAGTTGCTTTGGATGGAATGTACACGAGGATTGTTATTATATGACTGAATTCTCTGGGAAGGTAATATGGCCTCATCCCAACTGCCAACAGTTCAATGTCCGGACAACACATCTTCACCTTGACTGTAGTATGATCAGGATTACACCATCTCTGATTGATGTATAAAACCAGTCCTCCACCTTTTGACTTGCCACTAGCTTTGGTGTCTCTGTCCAGACGTATCAGCGTGAAGCCAGGGATATCCACACAAGAATCAGAGATGTTTTGACTCAACCTCAGTAAAGCACATGAGGCTGCACTCACGGTATACATTTTGTGTCTTCATCAGTATCTCTAGTTCATCCTTTTTGTTGGGCAGAGAGTTGACATTCCCAATGATGACTGAAGGAAGAAAGGGCTTGTATCTCCATCTCCTGGCCTTTAACTTTGCACCAGCACGACATCCTCGGAAAGGCTTCTTTATCTCTGCATGCATCTCTTCTTTACTGCATGTTCGTTACAATTGTAAGTGTTTGAGGTTTGTTTTAGTGTCTGAGGAAAAGAAAAAGCATTAAAACCAATGCCTGTTCACTATAGTATTCAGTATTTGTTGAAGATTTTGTCATAGTTGTTTACCAACCATCCCAGGGCAGAGTTGGCTACTTGTTTTAAAATACTCTTGAGTCCACAAATCCTTTAGAAAAGTGATGGAATTTGTATTGCAGTAGTAACATTTGTACTGTAATTGCTCAGTTCACCAGAGTGAACATGTTTTCATGTTTGCATGTTTCACCGCTCCAAAATGTTTCAAAACAATGGAACAATAATTACATTTGTTGTAAAATAATTTTGACAGTATTCTTTATTTTTTCAAAATATGTTTTAAGCATTTTTAAAATTTCATTTCTGCATATGCTATACTGTAAAAAAGTTTATATTTATTAATTTAGGGCAATTTAATATAATTGATTTGCTTTAATGTTTATTTACATTCAAATGTAACCATTTTAGGTTACCCTGAACAGAATATTTACATTGAATCAATGAAGACATTCGTTTTTAATTTAGGTCAACTCAACATAATTAGTTTGCCTCACTGTCAGAAAACAGTTTGCTTGGATTAAAAGAAATTGGATTAAACTGAACACGTTATTTTACATTGAGTCAACCAAAGAATATTGGATGTGAATGATTACCTCAATTTTTTTTACGTTCAACCAATGGTTTTTTTTCAGTGAGGTTAGAATATTCTGGGAAAAGTTAATTATTGTAAAGTTATGATGTCACACCAGAATCAGCTTGAGGTAGGATTTCAAGATGGCGGCAGGCAGGACAGGTGTACTTGCACCTCTTCTTTTATACGTATTTTTAACAGGTATGCTAAAGCATCATGACACCAGACAGGTTTTTAAGAGATCAATTTTGTTTGGAGATGCTCTGAACCCAAACTGTGCAGCTGAGGAGCAAACCCTCCTCACAAACCAAATAAACAAACATTTCGGCTTCGGGAGACACGTCTTTGTTGTCTCATTCATCTATCCGTCTCTCTACAACCGGGCGTCAAAACGCACCAAAGCCATGTACAAACTGCAACGAAGCCACACTTTGATTATCATCATCTGCCTCTTGCTATCCGGAGATATTCATCAGTGTCCTGGCCCGGAAAACAACCCAGCACAGGATGAATCCCGCACTGTGTACACAGCCCGGTGGAGCAATACTACCTTCTCTCAGGTACACACGATGTATGCCGACATGCCAAATTACACCGAGGAACCGCACTCTGACCTGGCTGATCGTGTCGCCTCTCCGAGCGGCACCATAGACACGGGGTTCGTGGGAGATGTGCCGGTCAGCACGTTGGGTGGGATTGGCATGCTTCCATGGCCTGGACCGGGTGTGCTTCCCTCGGTGCGGGAGGACGGGTCACCATCGCGGGGATGTCCGGATTGTCTGGATGGCGGTCCCCTGCCAAGGAGCGCCGCGAGGACACCACACCAACAGAGACACACGGCCGCAGCAAACATCAAAGGTGACATTCCACACGCACGATCATCATTAAAAACTGTTATCCGGAATGAAGGTCACGTTAATCTACACGCGGGTGTAACTAATCCAACCCGGGAAAAAATAATCAATAAAGCGATCGCGAAAAACAGGAAGTGGAGAGTTTTTCAAACTGTCAATCACTCCAGAATGATATGGGACTCAAGAGTAAAACCTAAGGGAGTATTCGGTGGACATTTAAACATAAGAAGTCTGGTATCTAAAAGTGAGGAAATTCATCATCTACTTCTTGATTCGAATTTAGATTTCCTCTGTTTGTCAGAGACTTGGCTGCAAAAATATTCACCATCTTCATCAATCGAAGTGCCAGGCTATCAAATCTTCAGAAGAGACAGAGTGACATCAAAGGGGGGCGGAGTTATGGTTTACGTGAAAGACTGTATACAATGTCACGAATTGACTTGGGTAAACCGTGAACTTGAATGTATTGGTTTGAATATCACTCTATCACCACAAATGTCTTTTATTCTCATTGTTATTTCCCGTCCACCCTCCGCTAACAATGATTTTTATGAAAAACTCCAAAACATGCTTAAAGAATGCAATTTTAAAAAAGAGGTGATAGTAATGGGAGATCTAAATGTTAACTGGGAAGACAAGTTAAAAAGAAAAAAACCTCAAAAAAATAACTGATGGTTATGACCTCTCACAGCTGATTATGGGTCCAACAAGAATAACTCAATCGACCAGAACTCAGATTGACCTGGTATTCAGTAACAGGCCTGAGAGAATCACAAAATCTCTCAATATGATTACTGGACTCTCTGATCATAATCTTGTACTGGTGGCCAGAAAATTAACAAATTGGAGATTCAGCCCCTCTCATGTCCCAGAACATGAATCTGTCAGGATCCCCAGGTGCAAAGAGGACCATTTTAAAAGAGCAGTTCAGGATTTTAACTGGACTGAGCTACTTTCTGAAAAGGACTTAAAAGAGGGCAGTTTTGTATTTATGAACAAAATGCAGCTGATCATCAAAGAATTTTCCCGAAAGATTAAGTGTAGAGGTAAAAAAAACAGCCTTCCTTGGATAAACTCTGACATTTTGAAATTAATGAAAGAACGGGATCTTGCTTTGAAAAAAGCTATCAGAACCAAACTGTTTCATGATAAATACCAATTTTCCAAGTTAAGAAATAAAGTAACTAGGGGAATGAGGAAAGCCAGGGCGGATTTTTTCATTTCTGTTATTAGTGAGGCAAAGGGTAATCCTAAGATAATATGGAACCAGCTAAAAAAGCTCCTCGGACAACATCACAATACAGGCAAATCAATCGAACTTAATCTTAATGGAAACTTGGTAAAGGACCCAGCCCAGGTAGCTGGAGCTCTTAATCAGTACTTTGTTGATTCAGTGACATCTATTGCAGATGGATTCTCTACAAACCCTGAAGGTGGGCATACAGTAAACACAATGGAGCCACCTTTCAGTTTTAAAAATGCTGATAATTTAAAAATCTCAGAAATCATTACATCTCTAAAACCATCAAGAGCAAAAGATGTTTTTGGAATGGACACCACCATGTTAAAAAATCTTTGTCCAACACTTGTCAAACATGTCACAAGTATTGTTAACCTCTCAATATCTGAAAGAGAATTTCCAACAGTATGGAAATCAGCAGTTGTCACACCAATTTACAAATCCGGTGATCCCCATTCCCCCTGTAATTATAGACCTATCAGTATTTTACCAGTAATTTCCAAAGTTGCAGAGAAATGGGCAGCTGAGCAAATTATACACTACTTGAACAACAGTTCTTTTCATCTGCATCCAATGCAGTTTGGCTTCAGATCTAACCACTCAACCGAGACTGCAAATTGCTTCCTTATCGAAAAAATCAAGTCACTACTAGATGGTCGGGGCTTTGTAGGTGCTGTTTTTCTGGACCTCAGGAAAGCCTTTGACACTGTCAATCATGGGGTTCTTTTATCTAAGTTATCCACATTTAATTTTTCTTCTGATGCCCTTAAATGGGTAGAGTCATATCTTCATAATCGATATCAAACTGTGCGAATATATAACCATCAATCTGAAGCCCTTTACTTGTCAACTGGTGTTCCGCAGGGATCCATATTGGGCCCACTCCTATTCTGTTTGTATGTCAATGACTTGCCATCTGTGTGTCCTGAGGTTTATATCCAAATGTATGCTGATGACACTGTTTTGTATGTACATGGCTTGACCAAAGCAGAAGTAGCTCTAAAACTGACCAATGCAATGGCTAAAATCACAGCATGGCTCAATCAGTGCTGTCTCCAACTAAATTTATCTAAAACAGTTGGAATGTTCTTCTCTAAAACAGGTGACTCTGAAGACCCTGATATTATTGTATCAGGTGAAAAGCTACAGATTGTAAAAGAATTTAAATACCTGGGTGTTATTCTTGATTCTAATCTAAAATTCAGGGAACATGTAAAAAAAGTCTGTAAACAGGTGAAGTTTAACCTTGCAAATTTCAGAGTTATCAGGAACTCCATGTCCACCGAAGCAGCCAAGATGTACATGCATTCAATGATATTTTGTCACATGACCTACTGTCTAACTAGCTGGTCCCAGGCTGGTCAAACAACCTTGAAACCACTTCAGTCTTTGTATAAGCAAACACTTAAAGTCTTTGACAAACAACAAAAACAATTTCATCATTGTGAGATTCTGAAAAAGCATAAGCTTCTAAGCTGGGAAAACTTGGTAAAACACATAAATGCATGTCTCGTCTATAAAATCACACGCGATATGGCTCCCCCACCGCTTTCTGATTTTGTCAGTCTTAGAACAAATTCCCATCACACAAGAGGAGTCACAAGAGGAGACTGCATTATCCCTCTTCGAAAAAGCACTTTTAGTCAGTCAGTTTTCTCTGTCCAAGCCTCTCGAGAATGGAATAACATACCATCTACTGTCAGAGAGCTCAACACATATCAGTCATTCAGGTCTTACTTAAAACAGTGGCTTATAAAAAGTCAAAACTGCCAGCACTAAAACCATTACCCCTGTCCCTGCTACATCATGTCTGCCTTCTGCAAAATTGTCTTGTGCATGCAAGAGCCAACTGTATATGTTTTTTTCTGTGCTATGTTGCATTTTTGGTTTTGTTTCTCTTTCCTCTGCTGCTCAACCCAGTCATGCATGCTTTATTTTAATAATCATATGCTTTTATATAGATCTGTCCTGTGTTAACAGTACCTTGGTATACCTTATGTCTTACTTGCATGGCCTTGTATTTTGTGTTCTCTGTTGATTCTTTATATGCTTTGCATGATTTGGAAACCTACCTTATGCAGCTGCCTCTCTTTTTCATATATGTGGTTATTTACCCTTATGTATTATAATTATTATTTTATTTCTCTTTCTCTCTTTCTGTCTCTCTCTTCTTCTCTCTCAGATCCTAGTACTGTTTAACTTTAGGGTGTGATTTTATTGATTTCTTTTCTTTTCTTTTTTTTTTTTTTTTTTTTTTTTTTTTTAATAACGAACTCTGCATTCTCTCATTCTGCTCTGTTTTATTTCATCTTGTGCTTTTTAGGTTGACCATTTTAACATCTGGCCAGGGACTACAGATGAAAATTAGCCTTTTGGCTAACTCTGGCATATTTACTGTAAATGTCTATTAATATGCATTGTCCCTGTAAATCAAATAAATTAAAAAAAAAAATTAAAAAATTAATAAACTCCAAACTCCTGCAAAAGTTTGCTGAGCCTGTAAATGGTCTTTCAGTTGGGCCACTGTGGTACACCTAAATATGTGTAACCACATTTAGTATGGTTATTGTTTTTGTTGATGCATGGATCAACCTTTGTTTGTTGCCTCACTCTTTATAAATATGCTTCGTCAATAAGAAGAGTTTTACTTAGAATTTTGAGATGCATCACTGTGAACATATGTATCAATAAGGGATAGAAACAGAAAGTGGAACCTTGTCACTGTAGTCGCGCACCCCGGTTGCCTACTGTGGACGAACACCCCGCCTTCCCCTCAGAGGGTGGATCCGAATAGTCCTTCCTAAGGCCTTTCCTATCCACTTTACCTTAACCCCGATAAAAAACGTCACAGGGTCAAGGGAAGGAGGGGAAAAGATGAGAGGAAAGGAGAACTGCGGCCAAAGAGGAATTCGACTACACTTTCACTTTGATGTCATATTTATGTGACGACAATTACTTGTGACGAAGTCACGACGAACTACAATGTTTGAAAAATGAACTACAAGAAGCGCATTTGTCCTGTGCCTTATCTCACATTGTTTCTTGTCTTCACCGGCTAACATCAATAATCCATGATCAGCGGAGATGTGATGGTGTTTTGTCTTTGGTCATACAGTGTGTGTTTCCTGCTCACAGCTGTGAGGTTCGTGAGAGCATCTATAAATGTTGACAATCTGCCTAATAACACAAGAGGACTGTCTTGGATAATACAGCAGACTGTCAGAAACACTACACCCCCTGTTTCATTCACATATATCATTATGAACATTGTTTGAATTTATTATATTTGGAGTATTGTAATATTCCTCATTTGTCCTTCTTTTATTTATTTTAATAAACATTATTACTTCTATCACTAGTGATCCATTGCTTCAGTTCGGAATTGCAACCAAACGTTTCGGGTTATAAATCTTTTTGAGGTTCATACATCGTGAACACAATAAACACATTCAGGCAGACACATGATGGTAAATGTTAGAAAAGCAACAGTCTCGCACATAATTTCTGTCCCTTCTCCATCATAAGTTTCCATAAACTTTCGGCAGGAGCCGTATTTATACACGTCACTTGCCGCAAGGCATTATGGGGCGTTTTCTTCTCCTTTCCTTTTGAAAAGGATGGTCCGGTGTTTCCTAAGCTAAAGGAGATATTAAAGGAAGCAACGACCCTCCTTTCCTTAACTTTTGGAGAATTCGAACGGCACTTATCATGGCCGACGCGTAAATGCTTCCGGGTCATTTCTTCAGTTAGGAAGGTTCCTTATCAAAAAAGGACTATTCGGATGCACCCAGGGCCTTTTTCAAACCGCCCCCTACACACTCTCCCTACCAGCTTACCCCTCCGTTTGCGCGTTCTCGCGGAGTGTCCGCCACATTAAGGGCCATTTCCAAACTGATCCGTGGGGAGGGGTAGTGGGCTATAAAACCCTCCACGTCTCTCACTTCCACACTTCCACACACTTCTACCTCGAATGCTCGAATGGTTTTTATATTTTCACTGCAATTACATCGCCGCTCTCACCACGCTGTGTTGAAAGTGTTCAGTTCTTGAATTGAAATTTAATATGTGGTAATTCTAAAGTAGTGTGACATTTTAAATGTTATTAAGCCTCATTTCCCTCGGAGACCGATGGTGGCGCATGAAACGCACTCGATGACAAATCAGCAGGATTACACAGAAGAAGAAGAGATGCTGCAGGAACCAATCACATGGGCTGGGGGCGTGGATTTCCCGATTTCATCCTAGGGAAAAAAATCTCACTCCCCTCAGACGCAATCTGGAGAAAGATCCGAGTGCTCCTGTTGTCCTGACTCTGAGCCTCTACCTTTATTCTGCAGGTCAGTAGATGGTTAAGGTTTTGTATTGTATTGTCTCATTAACATCTGTGTAGGGTTTTGTACTCACATAATGCTCCCACTCATGTGAAACGGTTCCTGATGTGACTCTTAGTGTTTTAACATTTCCTAGTTGTGTATTTGTTTTGTAATTCAGAGAAAGTCATGTTCAGTTAGAAATGTACAGTTTAAGTGCAATGTCTATATATGAAAAAGCTGTAGCACTTACATAAGAGTGTGGATGAGTAATCTTAAATGTGTTTTGTCACTTTGTTATTAAAGATTTTTAGTAAAACTTAAGTCACTTTAAAGTGTTTGAAAGCACAGAAATATGCAGTTTATAGCTGTTGTGAATAGAACTGTTACACATAAACCAGATTTGGTTGTTTTTAGGAGGATATTTTTCCTTAGGACAAAGAAAATGCACTATGTCTTTTGTACACAAGTTAGTCAGAATTAAAGAGACGCAATCTGGAGAAAGATACGAGTGCTCCTGTCGTTCTGACTCTGAGACTCTACCTTTATTCTGCAGATTGATTTCTTTTTGTTATTGTGGTCACCGTGCCCGGGACCCGTAACACCACAACATTCTGTACATACAGAATGGCACCCTCCATTCTGTATGTACATTTTGTGCATACAGAAAAAATTGCATACCTAACAATGGACTCCCTGTTGGAGATAGATAGTATAAACAGTATATCCACAGTTTAGGATTTCATCCGCTAGATCAGGCAGTTCAAAGCTCAACCTGAAAATAAAATGACCACGGCAAAAAAAAAAAAAAAAAAAAAAAAAAAAAAAAAAAAATATATATATATATATATATATATATATATATATATATATATATATATATATTTTAACAGTATTTCTTGACACAATATGCTCTATATCCTCTTATAGCTCATCATTTCCAGCACATCAAGGTTATACCTGGTCAATTAACCCTCGAAACTGGTCATCTGCTACTGCATCACTGTTGAGAATTATTGGATTTATATGGCCACTACCGAGGTAACTGTAGGTCCCAGGGCTGAAAAAGGCTGGGGTCGGGGCACCTTGAGCCAAACTTGCAGCTAAAATCTCTCCTACGGTCCTATTCACAAAATGATTGCACAGTTGTATCACTTAAGTTAGAATACCTTACAAAATGATCAGCATAAAAATATAAACACACCTGTAGAGACCACAATCAAAATCAGTCAGAGAATATTGTGGGCTTTTGTGATGTCGAGGTCCCTCAAAGAATCGACCTTCAATTCCAGTCACCATTTCAACATAAAAACAAAACAAAACAAAGCATTTACTGTGGTGCTCAAACAAAATAATTTGCACGTTTTTTATATTTCTTCTAATTTGTAACAGCAGTAGATAAGACTTTAGACAGGAAAAGACAGAAGAGAACAGAAACAAAGTTTGCAGCGTAACATACTTCTCAAGAATAGAAATCCTTAAGTAAGTGCATATCTTTTTTAATAGATGAAAGTTTAACATAGGATGTCCTTTTCTTTATTTTTATTTTTTAAACTCTCATTCAGTAGCTTAAAGGTCATAAAATTGAACCCCTTTAAGACGCGTGGTTCTTAGGAGAATCATGGGATTCTCCTAAGAACCATAAATCAGGGACACAGTTTTGTTAGAAAAGCCAAAACAATATGACTAAATAGTTGAATCAACATCTAAGTCTCGATCTAATTTTCTGCTTGCTCTGTAAGAGTCTGTGTAAGACTGAAAAAGTGAGACTTTTTTGTCGGAGGGCACCTGTGTCCACCCCTGTGTCTCCAAAGAAGGTGACTGCCAGTGTAGCAGTGGGAGAATTTTTCTGCTGGCGTTACCACTACAGAAGGCCTCTCTCAAGGATGTTTGTTGAGATCTGGATACGGAACTGCTTTTCAACACCAACTCTTCGACAAATGGTTTCCAAGATATCATCAACACTGTCAAACAGTAAGCATAATCAGTAGAAGTAAACCACTTGTGTTGAAAACAAATGCACAAGGATAACTTCATGTATTTAAACACTAGATTTACTTTTTGATGACTTCTTCTCTATTATCCTGGCTCAAGGCATTTGCCTTACCCGTCTCAAGATCGTCTATTCATCTACAAAAGTACAATAAGAATCTTGGTTGAAAAGAATAGCAAAAACGGGTAATGTAAGTTGCATCTTCATGTAAAATAACCCCATATTATATGTAATATCTTCAGATATTTATGAAGAGAAGCACGCATTTACTTATTATTCGACTTGACTTTGAATTTGGGGGGAACTTACAACAGGTTTTCTATCATAGCAACTCACACTCTTCTTCTGGTTATACCCCTGTATAAACAACTCACTAGCAACCTCTATTGGTAGTAGGTCGTAATAGCATCTCACTATATAATGTTATCTATTTTACCTTTCCCCACACATGCTTGCATGAAGTTGTAAGAACTCTGGGGTGAATTTGATGAAACAGATATGGCATCAGAACTTCTGATGGAGATTAATAAATGAGTAACCCTGAAGATCTCAGGCCGACTGGCATGTACAAACAGTTTGTCCTATTCATAAGCTGTAAAAAGTGGCGTTATCCTCAGATTCTCAAGTTTCCGAGGGTACCTTGATGTATTACACGCGATGTCAGCAACATGCCGAGGAAATGCCGGAAAGAACGATGGTTTTGTGAAACTGCCATCGACATCGTTTGCAGTGTTTATTCACACGCCCTTTTTGTAAATCTGCAGAAAATGAACCATTTGCCCTAGCTCAATTCTGCACAAAAACAAGTAATTCTACACTCTGTACAAGCCCTCGATATATGTCCTGTATTTACATCTAAATAATTCTTGAGAACTGCCTTCCATCTGCTTTGTGTCATGTTTCAGCTTGGGGCTGCTCTGCACCAATCAGCAACAGTTTGTGTGTTCAGAGCTTTTAGATACTTAACAACTTGTTTTTTCTTTGATCCAAGACTTGAATTAAGTGTTCTGTACATAGGTATTCACAGTTTTCATTGATTTAAAGTAAATATTCAGAAAACTTCAATGTCCGCTTTTCTTTATTGAACACTTTCTTGTATTCTGGTTATGCTATATTAATGAGAGGTTGTTGAGTTACATCTGGCTTCAGCCCTGGTTCGTCTGACCTCATAGAAGTGTATAAATTATTATTGCAGTGAAAAATAAGTCCACAGTGAGTAAAAATGTGACAGAAGCAAAAATGGCCTAAAAATTCCAATCAACTTATCTTAGGTCTCAGAATTTGTAGATTCTGTAAGGGTAGGGCCACACCACTTTTTCCTGTGTTCTTGATGCTTGAGGGAACCTAAAAGTGTGTTGTGTATACTCCCAACTTATTTCCAGATTTTTTTTAAATCAGAAAAATTCAATTTTTGTTCCTTGCTTGGGATCCTAAGGGTTAAATACTGCCCCTCATCCTTTACATTGCAGGCATCTCAAAAGGTCATATAGTAATTAACTATAAGTACTGCAACTATTCAATTAAATGTCTCTGTGTCATGCCACAGAGGAGAGGCTGTCATCTGCAGGAACCATCTGGACCTCACTTTGACATGTCTATAATATGACCCACAAATATCTGTGTTACAACAAAACTGAAGAACAGTTAGAATATAAAATTAGTGTCACATTCACAAAGCAAAATCAAGTATACCAGAGCTACATTTACCACATTATCTTCTGCTGCAGATTGAGACTCCATGCACTCCTGAACATGAAGAGCCAAAATCTGCAAAGGAAGACTTACTTTGCACAATGGGCATTCCGCTATTGGCATGCTTCGAAATTCAATTGCATCTGGTGGTAGTGGAGGTCAAACTCACGTTGGATGCACAATAAAGAGAGTGTTCTTCCCTGACACCGTGACACTTTAGATTAGGTCCCAGTACATCCACTTGTCAAATAATGGATCAGAGACTCAAATGCAGGACAACAGGGAGACACAGCAGACCAGAAAATTTGCAGTAAAGAGTTTATTTATATAACCAAAGTCAAGTCAAGTCAAGTCAAACTTTATTTATACAGCACATTTTAAAACAACCCCAGTTGGCCAAAGTGCTGTACAGGCTTAAAATCAGGATCAATAAAAACACATTGGATAAAAACACAATCAATTAAAACACTCGTTAATAAGAATAATTCAAAACAGCGGAAAGGTAAAAGACACCATATATAGTAGAGGAAAAAAAAGAACACATGGTAAACAAACACTGGCTGGAGAAGAATACTAACTAAAGAAGTCAGGCAAAATAAGGAGCTACACAGGAGGCTACAAAACGAAGGCTATGCTGAAATTAACTCAAGGAAGATAAACAGAAAACACTATCTCAGACTAAATGAGGCTGAGCTAGGAAACACACAACCTTCATGACAAAGGACACAACTAAACGGACTAAAACCAAACAGACCCAACCACACTACAGAGCTCGCACTAGAGAGTTAGCTGACCCAGAGAGAGAGGGGAAACCTTAGACAGCCAAAGAGAGGGGAGAGCTTTAAGGAAGGCAGGCTGAGGAGGTGTGCAAGCGAGCCGGGGGAGGCTTCAGAGTTGGATAATCAAGAAAATACAGGTGAGTCAGGCAGAGTGGGTCCAGGATCTGAGGAAACAGGGTGTTAAAATCCAGAGCATTATGAAAGAAAAGACTGAGTTTAAGCTTACTACTGACAGTGGTATGCAAAGATCCAGCTCACAGTAGCGGCTGCAGTCTGGTTTTATGGCAGAGGAAGGTGACTGCTGGTGAACCAGTCTGGTGATTACCAGTCGCCTGCACCTGCCTGCACTCCGCGCACCTGCCTGCACTCCGCACACCTTACTCATGCCCACCTGGGAAAAGGAAAAGAGGGAAGGAGGGGGGAAGGGAGAGGCTGCTACGAAGCAGAGCTGGAGGCCCTGGGTGCATCTCAAAGCGATAAAGATGCGAAGAAATAAAGAGAGGAGAGAGGATGGAGGAGATTCCTTTTTAGAGCAATGGGACATCCTCTCCTCCAGAGCGTCACATGAAGTGACGTGTTTCACTGATGACGGCATCAGCTGATCACCTCTGGATCATCTGTCAGTCAGCTCTAACAGCTGTTTGTGTGTCGGCACATAACATAAACAGTAAACAGAGCTTTGTTCCTTGAACCAGTTTAAGAAACACATTGCCATGAAAAAAACCTGCACTCAGTTTATTCTGTGTGCAGTTAAGAAGCTCGAGGATCACTTTACCGGTAAAATGCGTAATTGTTAGATTTATGAATACTTTAGCCTTTATCTACATCGTGAACTCTGAAACTTATTAATTTAACCTAGTTTGTTGAGTTTCAGAAAGATACTATTTATTAGATTTCAGTAAAAATCCTCCATTATATTGATTTGATGATGGTTGTGTTCAGTGTTTTGCGCTTTAAACTCACAGCAAACACTTAATAATCGATTTATGATCAGTTTCTGCACAATCCTCTGTACCTGTCCTCAGCTCGCCTTTTCTCTCTCATCAGACTCTGTTGTGTCTGTGAAGTTTCATGTAGAGAAGTCTGAGCCGCTGCAGCGTCCAATCAGAGAGTGATATTCCATATGGGGAGCGTGTCAGTCAGTGAAAAGACCTCTGCAAAGCCAGCTCTCGTGTTTCCTCGATCATAGCTCCTCCGATCAGTCTCCTACATGCTCTCTCCTCTCTCCCCTAAGTACAGTTACTGCTTAGGGACAGTCTTCAAAATGGCGACTAAAAGTATTGCCGGTGCTGCGGAGGGGATAGAGTGGGTAGGGGCACAAAATTAGCGCATTGAGACGCACCCCTTGACACCACTAGAATCAGGTGGAATCGTGATTGGTCTTCTTTCGCACTGACCACCTGGAAATATGACATATATTGTATAATTAAAGTAGCGGTTGTTTCCAACATTTTAATCCAATTGGTGTTGCATTACCTGCAGACTTGCAGGGTAGCCATCCATGTTAGCCCCTTTATCTTGTGATGTTTGGTAAAACATGCACTTTTATTTTGAAATGCCTGCCAGTGGTAACTGGAAGTGCAGAATGGATGTTTGAAACTTGGCACAAGTGGGTGTAGGTGAATCTGAGAGTGGCCAGCTAACTGTATTATTATACAGTTAGCTGGTGGCTTCCAACTCCTGAATCACTGCGTGGGCCTGGATTCATTCATTAGACAAGCAGTCACAACACATCTTAGGATAGTCATCTTGCAGTAGCACACATAACTGACAAAAAGTTCTAGATTGACCATATTTTTATGCCTAAAGAAGCTCAGGTTTGGTTAAATGGCATTAGGGATACACAGTTATATTGGATGATATCAATATTGGATGCTTATGTCAGTATTTACAACTGATATGTTGTCGAGAAAAATCTGCATCGATGAGCTGCATATTTTGGTCATATAAGCAAAAAAGTTAATATAGTTGTAGGGTGGGGCAACAGACCTATGATGTAATTCTTTGCACATTAGGTCTGTTTTAAGAACAGAAATTTGCATATTCCTTCATCAAAAAATCTTAAACAAATTGAAACTCCCGGTAACAAGAAGTACCAAAATAAAAGCTCACAGAGGTACCATTGTGGTGTTCAACATGTTATCATGCAGTGTCAGAAATAAACGGCTGCTATCACAGCTGATAGAGAGAATCCGATTTATTTAATTGTGGTGTTTTAGCTGAATTAATTAAAAAGACATATATCGCACAAAATGTGGAGGGAGACTGGTATGGCTGAGAGCATAGGAAGAGCTATTCTGGCAGCCATAAGACAATTTGTTTCGGCATCAGCTACATCGCCTGCTGCAGAGCAACTGCAGCTGTTCCTGTTGGGCGTTCCCACCTGGAACTCAGAAATTCTGACTTCCGAATACAAATGGAATGCAGCATAAAATTGAAATGACGAGAATAAAATTGAAATTTCAAGATCAAAGTGGAAATGACCAGAATAAAGTTGAAAAACAAATTTAAGATTAAAGTCGAAATGACGGGAATAAAGTTGAAATGTCAAGAATACAGTCAAAAAATAATTTGAGATCAAAGTCGAAAGGACGAGAAAAAAAAGTCAAAATAACCTGCTCTGATGTTTACCGGCAGTACGCCGGGTGCAGTCAGCTCCTCAAAAGTCACAGACATGACTGACAGTAGTAACAGCTGCCATACAGGAGCCTAAACGACAATCTTCAGAATCTGTGTATGTGTGACAGGGTTGGTCTTTCACATTTTTATTGCATGCTGTGTTTTATGAAGTGTGTGGGTAGGTAATGACTTTTCTGGCTGGCCCTGAAGTATCCCCCCTAAAACCAGCTCATTGGGGACCGTTGGGCAAGACTTCAGTACAGACACCTAAAAAGAGCAACAGATAGCAGAGAGGGACGACAGCAGGGCCGCAGCAAAGCACGAGAAGCAACCCTGAAAAGACCCGATTGCTCAGGAAGAAGAAGCAGCAGCAGGTTGTGGGCCTTTACGGTTGGGTGGAGGCTGATGTTGGGTAGTCACCGTGGAGTTGCCAAGGGGACCGTTGCTGTGAGGCACTGGCATTGGCTTTGAGGGGAAGCAACGTTGGATGCACCCCTCTCTGAGTTAAGTACCCTCACAGGACCTTTTTATATTGAACCTCGGTTTTAATTGGGTCAAGGAGCTTTTTAAACACTAAACACCAGTGTTATTTTTCTCTCTCTGTGGGTTTTAAGTGTTTTAAGGGGTTTTAAGGATCTTTAGGGAGAGTGGGAAAGAAAGAAGAAAGATCTTGGGAAAGTGAGGGAATTGATTTTTCACAAATGACGGATCTAAAAAATAAGTGAGATTAAAGTAGAGATTTTTTTTTGATAGTTCTGCAAATGAAGGGAAAACACCCAGGATATAAAAGTCATCAAGAATTTGCAGACCTTTATTTGACCAGGATTCAAAAGCTAAGTTGGAGCAGGATGGAAGAAAAAAAAGGCTTCGATAAACTGGAGCAAGTTTCGATGAGGAATGTAGGCCAAATTGTTTCCTTAATTGACTCCAAATTTTCAAGGTCTCAGAAATAATGGTGTTCTGTGCTATTCCCTTGATTGGTGAACGTAACTGTGAACAAATCACTGACCATAACGCAACGGGTGAGGAGGCTGGTTCCATGCAGGCCCATAGAGGGTGATTATTAGGAGCGACCTTAACATTCCAATAAAGGATTTGCTGATATTGCTAGCCCAGTAGTATGGCAAAAATCAGGTGAGGCCAGACCCCAGAGAGATTTAGGAATTTGGAGAGTTGATCTTTATTCTAGCTTATTTATTGCACCTTAAAAAAAGGAATTACTCAGCTGGCCAAGTGAAGAAAAAAAGATTTTCAGATGAGCACTGGAACATGTTGAAAGATATAAAGAAAGCAGGGAAGTACCATCATTTTGATCAGGTTGATACGACCTGGTAATGATAAAGGGATAGTGGACCACCTAGTCGGATCGTTAGTTACGTATTGTAACTCCAGATTCTATGAGTATAGGCGCAGCACTTTAAGGCCCCGTTTACACGACCCCGAAAACGGTCGATTCCGCAAACATTTCGTTGCGTTTTGGCCTTCCGTTTAGACGAGACCACGTTGCGTTTTCAGTGAAACCGCAAACTTTTGAAAACGCTCCCCAGAGTGGAAAGATCTGAATCCGCTCCTCCATCCAGCTTCGTGTAAACACAGAGCGGAGCGTCTCAGGGTGAAACGCTGACGTCACCGCATGCGCACTCGCAGTTTTAGGTGAAGGCTCCGCGCTCAGCCACATTTCCAGTTGAGCCAGTAGTTGGCGGTAATGCGCGTTACGGTTGGATTGCCGACCGTCTCACACAACAAAACGGCAGAAAAAGAAAGAACAGAAGAGGAGACTTCTCCTCCTGGAGTCGTATGAACGCGGATCGTTTTCACGCCGTCCTCATGTAAACGCGGGTGGCTTTTGAAAACGCAAAGGAAGAATCGTTGCGGGAGTCTCCGTGTAAACGGGGCCTAAGGCTATCGCTAGTGGGTTTACCCTCGCGCGTCAGCGCAGCACTGAAAAAACTTAGTCCACGCCCACACGTGATGGGCCACCCGCGCTACCTGCCTATAAATAGCCATGGGTTCATACAATCTGCTCCCGATAACAGCCTTTTTCTTCAGCTGATAAGGGAACCAGTGAGGCACATGGCTTAAAGGGCTGCACCTATACCCATAGAATCTGGAGTTACAATACGTAACTAACGTTATATTTCGTATAGGCTTCGCTCTTTAAGGCTTTCGCTTGTGGGTTAAAGGCAAAGCAGGATGTAGTCAATGCCTCACTGGGTCCTCATCCGAAAGAGCCCAGCATCAAAGCTTCCAAGAATTAACTCAGGCCCGCACACACACCCATTCACATAATTCTGCATCATGTGAACTCCTGTGCCCTGAATGCGCATACGTGCGCAAAACCAACTGCCTGATGATGTGTTTCCTAATCAGCTTCCAGATAATGAATACTCACGATCCATAAGGGCTGACTCTGCGACTCTGTTGCTGAAAAGCAGAGAAGACGACCGTTACGCATTGTAACAGTCAAACAATGAACAGAACAGACTCAATAACACATCTGTCTCATCCAAAAAACAAAATGAATTCATTCATGTCCTAACTATCACTCTGATAGGATTCCTTACACAGAGTGGGACATAGAGAAGAGAGAGACATCCCTCAAATAAAACCGAACAAAAGAACATGGGGAAGACCAAGATGCTGCAGCGCAAATATCTTCCACTGACATCCCACCGTGCAAAGCCACAGAGGAAGAAATTCCTCTCGTAGAATGTGCTCTGATGTGCTCCGGAGGAACACAACCAGCTGACACATAAGCCTGTGAAATAGCCTCACACAGCCAATGTGACAGGCGCTGAGCAGAGAGAGGGCGCCCCTGCGAGTGCTCTCTATGATGCACAAATAAGCGCTGAGGGTGATGCAGTGTGGCCGTGCGCTCCACATAACATGACAGAGCGCGCACAGGCCAAAGGTGTGATGTAGTCTCCTCCCCAGAGACATGTGGAGGAGGGAAAAATCCCTCCAACTTGATAACTCTTCATTTAAAAGAGCTATTAATATTCTTAGGCATGTAGGAAGGATTAGGGCGTAGAACAGCCGAGCTGCAATCTCCCTGAATGCGCAGGCAAGATGGAGCGACCGAGAGAGCTGACATATCACTCACTCTCTTAGCTGACGTAAGAGCTAAAAGTAGAGCTGTCTTTAGTGATAAGAACTTTTGTGAGATTTGAGACAGGGGTTCAAACGGAGCCTTGCTCGACGCCCGTAAAACCAGCAATAAATCCCACCGAGGAGCAAAAGAACGAGAAATCAGTCTGTCTCTCCTCACGCCTTTGAGCAAGCGTTTCATCAGCGGGTGACTAAACACAGTTCTGTCACCAAACCCTTCATGACAAGCTGAAATCGCAGCTGCATAAGTTTTAACCGTTCTAAAACCAATCCTCTGTCCATTAGGAGCTGGAGGAAAGACAGCACGCGAGGCAGGGGACAAGTCACTGGGTCCCAGCCTGACTCCATGCACCAGCGCTGAAAAGCTGCTCTCGTGGATGCAGCTTTTGCGCTCTGGATTGTGCGCACAACCCCGGGCGAGAGTCCGAGCCTCTCTAAGCGCTCCCTTTCAGCAGCCAGGCCCACAGACGCTGACCTATCACTGGGAAACTCCTGATCATTCCCCTGCTTGGGAGAGAGCATCCCCCCGCCACTGGATCATCCATTGCAGACCCACTAGCAGGCGCTGTAACCATGGAAACCATGACGCTCCCGTGCGTTCCGGAGCAATGAGGACAGCTGACAGCTGCTCCTCCTGAATCCTCCTCAGAAACCGAGCAATCCGAGGGACGGGCGGAAAAGCATAAAGAAGCTTTTGGGGCCAGGGGCGGCATCCACCCCCAGAGGGGGGTTGTCTCGTGCGCTCAGAGAGAACCACAGGGCACACTGAGTGTTTTCTCGCGCTGCGAACACGTCCACCTCTGCCTTTCCGAACATAGACCAAATCTGAAACACCAGCTCGGAGTGCAGGCTCCAGTCTCTCGCCTGAGGACCTCCCCTCGACATGATGTCCGCCCCCCTGTTTAGCACACCAGGAATGTTCACCGCTCTGATCGAGAGGAGATGTCTGTGCGCCCAACATAACAACTTTCTGGCTATGTCTAGCAGCTGCGCCGAGCGCACACCGCCCTGACGGTTTATATAAGCCGCTGTTACTTGGTTGTCTGTGTGGATCAGAACATGCTGCTTCTGTAAAACAGGAGCGAAATGCTGGACCACTTTCCACACTGTTAGAAGCTCCAACGCATTTATGTGGAGAGACATATGAGCTGGCCACTGCCCCCCCTCTACCTGAGAGAGACACGTGCTCCCCCACCCCAAGAGAGAAGCATCCGTGAACACAGAAACGTGACATGATGCCTTCCCTAACGGGACTGGGTCGTTCCAGTGAGCCAAATCGGGTGACACTGAGGGGGGGGGGGGGACTAAAACCATGCTTCTTCGCTGACGCACCGGGTCGATGCACAGACGGATGAACCACCTCTGTAGCCGCCTCATGTGAAGCAGTCCCAACGGTACTATCACGTGAGCTGCTGACATTGTGCCATGCAGCCGCATAATAGAGACTGCTGTCACCACTCTGCCGGGGACAACTCGTCTGAGGAGGGCTGTCAGAGTCTGCGACCTCTCCTGAGATAGCCGCGCGCTCATTGTGGCTGAATTCAGCTCCACTTCCAGATAAACTATCTGCTGAGACGGAAAAAGTGAGCTCTTAATAGCGAAGCCCAGCTTTGACAGGTGAGACACCAACACCGGGTCTGTGCTGCAGCCTCCTCCCTGGATCGAGCCAGCAAAAGCAGGTCGTCCAGGTAAAAGAGAACTCTCATCCCTCTCCTGTGTAGTGGCTGCAGAGCTGCCTCCACACACTTGGAGAACATGCGGGGAGCAAGAGAATAACCGAAGGGGAGACAATTATACTGGTATTGGACCCATTGAAATGAGAAACGAAGGAATTTCCTGTGTTTCTGAATAATAGAGACGTGGAAGTATGCGTCTTTCAGGTCCCCCGAAGTGAAATAATCGTTTTCGTGGATACATTCCAGTACTTCTTTTGTCATCAGCATGTGAAACAGACGCTGCATTATCACTTTGTTGAACAGTGACAGGTACAGAATGGGTCTCATCCCTCCCGTTTTCTTGGGAACCAGGAAATAGCGGGAGTAAAACCCCTGATTCTCCTCTCCCCGTGGGACTCTGGAGATTACATTTTTAGCAGAAGCTCCTGCACCTCCTTCTGGAGGAACACACACTGGTCCTGTGAGGACAGGTGTGTCTCCAGAATCCCGCTGAACGGTGGAGGAGTCGAAGCAAACTGCCCCTAGCAATCAGCCTGTCCATCCACCTGTCCAGCGAACATACGCGCCGGCACTTTGAGCAACGCTCTGAGAGTGGGCGCACATGTTGCTGTGGCTACTCCTCCGAGAGAGAGGTGAGCCAGCTTAGAGCCCCTGCCGCCGCTGCTTGCGTCAGAGAAAGCTGCGCTGCAGCCCATAGGGGGGCTCGGACCGAAAGGGCTGATCAGGCTCGTTTTCCACTGTCTGTGAAGAGAGGGAAAAAGGTGTAGCCAACCTGTCCACACGGGGCAGAGAATCTCTGTCCGTGGGCTCATGAAAATTTAATTTGGCATCAGCCGGAGCAAACTGGGAGCGTTTCGTGTGTGAAGGAGCGGTGTGCTGCTTTGATGACTCGCGGCTGCGCTGCTCGTTAACCGAAGAGTTACACACATGTACACACATTTATCACAGTTACATGTAAAAAGTTCACTCTGGGAATACTGTAAACAAACCAAATCATTCTAAATAAATGAAACTTATGCCCCAGTGTGACTTATAGCCTATCTGCTGTTTTCGTCTTCATGACGTTTTTTTTCTTTTGTTTGATACGACTTTAAAAAATGTATAATTATACTACTAAGTGACATAGCCCAGAAAGTATGGTACTTAGTTTATTACTGAAAAATTACTGTTGTAAATAAATATCTAAGCAAACATTTTTTCTTGCTAGTTTTTCAGTTTATTTTTTATCTTTTCAATTAACCTTCAAGTATAACAAATTTCAGTCAATGCAATAATAAACTCCTCCTTTAATTACTTTGTCTTAATTGTCTGCAAATTTTCATATGAAAGGAGCACAACCATTTTAGAACTAAATTCCTGATAATGGGGTTAAACATTTATGTAGTCTTGATTTAAGTGTAAACAGAGGTCATTCACATTTAAAAAGGTTTTAGATCTAGTTCAAGTAAACTTTAGCATGTTTTTGTCTGCTTTCATCATATTAGACTTAATTATCCAACAACAAAATTGTGGCTAGTGAAAATGATGAGTGGCTAGTAACTCTGAAAAACCACTAGCCACAGTGGCTGGTGGGCAAAAATGTTAATGTCAAGCCCTGGTTGCGTGGTATCGAAAATCGTATCGAAAATTTATATTTTTCAAAATATTGTATCGAAGTTAGAAATCCAGTATCGTGACAAGCCTACTGCTACCGAAGTTCTCCTAGTGATGCTCATGACTGCTGAAGAAAAAGAGGAAGCAGATTGTATGAACCTGTGGCTATTTATAGGCAGGTAGCGCGGGAGGCCCATCACGTGGGTGGGCGTGGACCAAGTTTTTTCAGTGCTGCGCTGACGCACTAGGGTAAACCAACTAGCGATAGCTTTAAAGGGTGAAGCCTATACGAAATAGAACTGATCTCCAGTGCTCAAGTAAAGGTTGAAAGTTTTTTGCAAAAAATTCAGAGAATGGTTTTGTTACAAGAACACCAAGATATTTTAATCCTTGGGTCGCTTTCCTAAAAGGGAAGAGTTGCTAGAGGGACGTTCTCTGCAGTGGAGTTAATTGGAAAGCACTGGCTTTTATGTAGGTTAATTTTATAGCCAGATAATTTCCTAAATTGTTCTAGAATATCCAAGATAACAGGAAGTGATGAAGTTGGATTGGTGATGTAAAGCAGAAGGTCATCTGCATAAAGAGATAAGCCAAATCGAGAAAATCCCTTCAAATTTATCTTCATAACGAAGCCATACGGCTTAGGGCTTGACCGCTAGAGCAAACAGAGATGGGGAATAGATAGAATATGGAACAAGTAGCTCCACTCCACCCGATCAAAAGCCTTTTCGGCGTCTAGAGATAGGATGATTTCAGCCGGGATGGAGTCTGAGGGCTCTAATTTCGTGGCGCAGTGCAGGGGGCGCGAGCCTGCGCAGTGCTAATTTCGTGCAGCGCACCGCCGTGCGCTGCCAATTTGACAATTTGGTAGACCACTGCGCAGAGATGGGTGTGACGGCGCGCCAGGGGGAGTTGACGGCGCACCAGGGGGAGGTGTCAGCAGATTCATGTTGGCGCAGTGACAATTCTGTGCCAAAAAAGTGCGCTGAAAGCTCGCCAGCTCCAACCTGGTCTATCCTCGGCACAAGGCGGAGCGCACCCCACGCAGCTGTAATCAGCTGTAGATCAGTCAGACCAATCAGACGCTGCGCCTCGCAGGGCATTTAAAGGTGAGGAGAGGCGCTCATTTAATTGGTGAATACAGCGCTCGGCTGTGTTAAACCCACTCACGGCTTTTCTCCTCCCTCACTGCCATTTGCGCGGAGGGAGGCGTGGACGCGCAGCTCTGCGCTCATCTGAACCTGGACTGCGCCATTCTTGGCACTGCAGGAAACTTGCAAAGTGCGCCGGTCACGCCCTGTGCGCACAGCGAAGGCCGGCGCAGGGCAGGTGCACCTGCCCTGAATGTTTATTAACCTTCTAGTATTACTGAAAGTAGAGGTGTCCCAGTTTGATATTGATATCGGATATCGGTCCGATATCAGCAAAAAAAAAAAAAAAGTATCGGTATCATATCGGAATCCAATTAAAATCTCTGATATAAGCACTCCGACATAAGCCGTTTCTGTTACCCATTGGTTAATAATAAATGGGTCAGTTTTTCCTCATACCTTCTGTTACTTACTATTGTTCTTTGATTAAATAATATTGTAGGAGCTATTTAGTGTTTTTCTTTGCTTTGTTTAGAATTTAGTTTAGTGTTTAGATTTTTACTATTTTTAAATCAATTTATTTTGATTTAATTATGATTACGTTTTTGTTAGTAATTTAGTAGTTTACCATTCCTTTAGTTTGGGTGTTTTGTTAATTATTTGTTTAAATTGGGCACAGTGGCACTTTAGGTTATATAGGTAAGCTTACGGTAGGGACCAGCATGCACCTGGGTGGGCAGATGGTTTTTTATCGGAGCGGGAGCCACATGGGGAGTTTTCCTTTGTTCTCCGTTTGTTTGATTTTTTTTGGATTAATAAACCACATTTTTGTGAAAGTTTGACATGAGTTTGGACCTTATGATTATTTTCCCATCCGCGTAAACCACAACCCACGGTGCAAGAGTGGCCTTTTGAGTTTTTTTTGTGAAAGTTTGTTTGAAACTTTTGTTGTCTTTTTTTTGGTGGATAAACGGCCACTACATACAAGTAAAAAACCAGCCCTTCGACTCAAAGGAATAACTTCTGACTGGATTTGTTTGGATTGCTTGGATGTGGATGAATGGACTGAAGACAGCGTTTAATCACCTTTTGGATTTATCAGCGGAGGCGGCGGCGTGCATTAAGCTTTAACCTGGCCCAGATCGACAAGATGTTCAACCTTTTTCGAGGAAACTGGTATGTGATTTAACTGTTCAGAGCTGTAATGGAAAACGGCCAAACGAGTGGAGTTTGACAGTGTTTCACAATGCATGGAATTCAAGGAATAATGGTTGAACCGCCGCACGTCTGCTTTTACGCACGGCCACGCGCCTTCATTCATTCATAAAAGTCTGATCGCTGTGTGTGTTTGATGAAGAGGATCTGTTGGTCAATAATCAACGAGTGTTTTGCAACCTGCTCTCTTATGTGTTCATGAACTGTGATTGGTTTGCAAAAAAAAGGAAATAAATAAAAGAAACGGAAATGTCTGATGTCGATGCAGAGGACGCTGAAAGGCCAAGAAGAGCTGTTAAAATGTCTGTCAAAGGTCTTGGATATAGTCTGATAACACTCCAGGAAAAACGAAGAGCAAAATGCAAACAAGCCAAAGGGTGTATGGAAAACATAAATGCGCTGATGGCATCAAAGGAAAATGTCGATTCAGTAAAGAATGAGCTCTCTGTGTTCGTAAAGTGTTATGAAGACGCACATGATATCCACAAGTCTTTCATGAGTTTACCTTTGCCTAAAGATGATGCTGAAAAACAAAGCAAATACTTCACTGACAAAATGACAGAATATTGTGATTTCACGGAGAAGGTTAAAGGCTGGCTTTTTGACGCAAGTCATCCATGTGTTGAGCCAAATAAAGACACGCCTGATGAACGATGCAACGCTGATGAAATAAATCCTGAAGACAGTGTCTCAAATGTTCCAAGTGTAAAGGAAAACTCTGAGAAAGCATCCTCTCGCCTATCACGGATTTCCCACACATCATCCGCGCGCATTAAGGCTGAGGCCGATAAAGCAGCGCTTGAGGAGCGCATTGCTGCGCAAAAAAGGAAACATCAGATAGAAGAGCAACAGGAAAAGCTAAGGAGGGAAAAGGAGCAACTTGAGCTTGAAACGGAACTGGCAGCAACAAAAGCAAAACTTCAAGTCTTGGAAAACAGTTCACAGTGTGGCTCAAAACGTTCAAACGGCATGAATTCTTACTATGAAAGGAATAAGCCACAAGGAGTGAGTGAATTAAATACTGACGCCTGCACTTTTATTCCTGATGTCATTGATAAAAAGGATCATGCTCTTGGTTTGTCTGCTTCTGTACTCCAACCACCAGTTGTCAAGCCTAAACAAAGACAGATAAAACAAATGGATGAAATGACACTTAAGGTCGATGCTCCAGTTCATGTGATGCAAACTGTCAATGGAATTCAAATGGGACATACTCACCATCAGGCTCAACCACTGACTGACAGCTATCAAAATGACATTGTTAACATCATGCAAAGGCAAAATGACATCGCTGCTTTGCTTGTCCAACAAAATCTGTGCTCTGTCCTCCCATCTAGGAACATCTCTGTGTTTGATGGAGACCCTCTCCAATACAGATCTTTTATCAGAGCTTTTGAAAATGGGGTGGAGGCTAAAACAGATAATTGGAGTGACTGTCTACATTTCCTTGAACAGTACACCAGGGGGCAGCCAAGGGACCTGGTGCAGAGTTGTCAACATTTACCACCAGAGCAGGGATACCACAGAGCCAAAGGTCTTCTTGCACAGCACTTTGGAAATGAACATAAAATTGCTGCTGCATATATGGAAAAGATACTCAGCTGGACACCTGTTAAAAGTGAGGACATTAAAGGGTTGCAAGCTTTCTCTTTGTTTCTACGTGGTTGTGCAAACTTAACAGAACAACTGATGTACATGAAAGAGCTGGACTTACCATCAAACATGAGAAGCATCATTTTAAAACTTCCTTATAAATTAAGGGAAAAATGGAGAAATGTTGCTTGTGATCTGCAAGAACGAAGGGGTGAGAGAGCAATGTTCACTGATCTTGTGAGGTTTATTGAAAGACAAGTCAAAATAGCTTCAGATCCAGTTTTTGGTAACATTCAAGACCTTCAGCCCACCAAGTCCAAAACATCCACTGCTGGTCACTTCAAACAAATGAAAAAGGGGAGTAGTTTTGCCACCAATGTCACTACAGTCAAGGAAGGAGTCATCGGTCAACATACAGGAAATAAGGTCAAGCTGTCCACTCTCAATTGCCTGTTCTGTTCTCAAGGTAATCATTGTCTGGATCAATGCTCACAGTTCAAAGTGAAAGTACACAGGGACAAGATCAACTTCATTAAAGAAAAAGGAATCTGCTTTGGATGTTTGAAAGTGGGTCACATCAGCAAAGACTGCAGGAGTCGGTTGGATTGTGATGTGTGCCATCAAAAGCACCCAAGTGTCCTTCACATAGAGCGGCAGGATAAAGGAACATCCTCCAATCAGTCTGTGAGTCTTTCAAATGCTTCGCCTTCAGTGTCTCAGACTTGTGGTCATATCGGGGCCGGTCATGAAGATTCCTCAATTTTTTCTATTGTTGCTGTCAAAGTCAAAAGTCAAAAGAACAACAAAACTGTCCAGACATATGCTTTTTTGGACCCTGGGAGTTCAGGAACATTTTGTACAGAGAGCTTGGCAAGAAAGTTGAACTTAAAGGGTAAAAAGACAAGCATTTCGTTGAGAACAATGGGTCAAAAAAAGATTGTAAATGCTCATGTGCTGTCTGGCCTTGAAGTGTCTGGTATGAATATGAATGACTTCATTGAGCTACCCGATGTCTTAACTCAAAAGGATATGCCTGTTTCCACACTCAATATTCCACGACAAGAGGATGTTGACCAGTGGTCGTATCTCAAGGATGTTCAACTTCACGACATCAATGAAGGGGTTGACTTGCTTATCGGAACTGATGCAGCAAAGGTGATGGAGCCCTGGGAGATAATCAACAGCCAGGATGAGGGACCTTATGCTGTCAGAACTAGAGTTGGCTGGGTCATCAATGGTCCACTTCGTGGTGAAAGCAACAAGAACAAAAGTGACTGCTCTGCTATAACATCCAATCGGATCTCCGTTGAACATCTGCAGGAAATGTTGGTTAGACAATTCAACCATGACTTTAATGAGAGGTCATCAGATGAGCAGCTTGAAATGTCCAGAGAGGATGTGAAGTTTATGGATGTTATGAACAACACAACAAAGTTAATTGGAGGACACTACTGCATTGACTTACCTTTCAGGGAGAAAAGCCCCCTCTTGCCAAACAATCGCCATGTTGCAGAACAGCGCCTCCAGAGCCTGAAAAGAAAGTTTGTCAAGAACAGTCAATTCAAAGAACAATACATAACATGTTTAAATGACATGGTGACTCAAGGGTATGCTGAGCTTGTGCCTTCTGATCAGCCAGCAGAGTGACAGTGTGTGGTATATCCCTCATCATGGGGTTTATCATCCCAGAAAAGGCAAGCTAAGAGTTGTTTTTGACTGCGGAGCAGCATACAAAGGGACGTCACTGAACTGTCAGCTGTTGCAGGGCCCTGATTTGACCAACTCTTTAATTGGGGTACTCGTTCGATTCAGACAAGAGCCTGTTGCTGTGATGGCTGATATACAAGCAATGTACCATCAAGTTCATGTTTCTGAAAAACACGTCAACTTCCTCCGCTTTCTCTGGTGGCCTGGTGGAGACACTTCACAGTCTCCAGTGGAGTACCGCATGAAAGTACATCTGTTTGGAGCGGTCTCTTCACCAAGCTGTGCAAATTATGCACTGAAGAGAACTGCAGATGACAATGTCCAACATTTTCCTGAAGAAGTGGTAAACACAGTCAAATGTAATTTTTATGTTGATGACTGCTTGAAATCAGTGGCCTCAGAAGAGAAAGCAGTCCAGTTGGTTAAGGATGTGACTGCGCTTTGCCAGAAAGGAGGTTTTAATCTTTCTAAATGGATCAGCAACAGCCGAACAGTGCTGATGTCAATTGCTGAAGACTGCAGAGCAAAGGAAGTGAAGGAACTGGATTTGGATGTGGACCAACTGCCAATGGAGCGAGCATTGGGGCTACAGTGGTGCATCCAAACAGACAAATTTAAGTTTAAGACCTCACTACAGGAACAGCCACACACCAGAAGAGGCATTTTATCAGTGGTTAGCTCACTGTATGACCCCTTAGGATTTTTGTCCCCATTCACTATTCCAGCCAAACTGTTGCTACAGGAGCTTTGCAGGAGAGGTTTGGGGTGGGATGAAGCCATACCTCATTCCCTCTCCAAGAAGTGGTTTGAATGGTTGGATGATCTTCAGAAGGTGGCTGAGTTCAGTGTGGATCGATGTATTAAATCCAGAGATTTTGGAGACCCTGACACAGCTCAGCTTCACCACTTCTCTGACGCCAGCCAAGTTGGATATGGAACAGTGTCGTATTTGAGACTGGAAAAGGATGACAGAGTTCAAGTTGCTTTTCTGTTGGGAAAGGCCAGAGTTGCTCCACTGAAGCAGATGACGATTCCTAGACTGGAACTCACAGCAGCGGTTCTTGCAGTCAGAGTTGATAAAATGCTTCAGAAGGAGTTGCACCTGAAGCTGGAGAAGTCAGTTTTCTGGAGTGACAGCACAACTGTACTCAAATACATCCATAATGAAACCAGGCGATTTCACACTTTTGTTGCAAACAGAGTGTCCATCATCAGAGAAGCAGCAAGTGTCGATCAGTGGAGATATGTTGGATCAAAGGAGAATCCAGCAGACGATGCCTCAAGAGGAATGAGGGCAGAGACTTTCCTGAAAGGCAGGAGATGGATAAATGGTCCAAAGTTTCTCTGTGAGCCAAAGAAGGTTTGGCCTAAGTTGGATGCTGATCTTGATGTGATTCCTACAGATGACCCAGAGGTCAAAAAGGATGTGACAGTGAACTCTGTTGTTGCAGGTTCTGAGTATGCCACAGATCGCCTGCTTTGTCACTTTTCATCTTGGATGAGACTAAAGAGATCTGTTGCGTGGTGGCTGATGGTCAAGAGAGCTCTTCTGTTACTGGGACAGAAAAGAAAGGAGTTGTGTGCCTCTGCAGAATTCAATAAGGATGAGCTGGAGACTCAAGGATCTGCAGTGGAAAAGAAAATTCAGAGCTTTAAAGCCACGCTCAAAGGACAGAGTCTGAGCCCTGAGGATCTTGAGAAAGCAGAACAGTCAATCATTCAGTATGTACAAAAACACAAGTTTAAAGCTGAAATTGCATCACTGAAGAGTGGCTGTAAAAGTGTTTCTAAGGGGAGTCCACTGTACAGACTGGATCCTGTGATGGACAATGGAATCCTCAGAGTAGGAGGTCGGCTGGGTCGATCAGCAATGCCAGCTCAGTCCAAACATCCAGTAATTCTGTCCAAAGATCTGCATGTGTCTGTACTGATTTTGCGCCATATTCATCATCAGCTGGGCCATGCAGGAAGAAATCACATGATGTCCAGACTGCGGCAGAAGTACTGGATCATCAATGCAAATTCTGCTGCAAGGAAAGTGATATCTGACTGTGTGGGTTGCAGGCGCAACAGAGGGAAGCTGATTGAACAGAAGATGGCAGACCTGCCTGAGGAAAGAGTGTTGCCTGATAGAGCCCCCTTTACAGATGTTGGAGTTGACTACTTTGGGCCTATTGACGTTAAAAGAGGCAGGAGTGTTCTTAAAAGGTATGGAGTGCTTTTCACTTGTCTTACCAGCCGTGCGGTGCATTTGGAGGTGGCACATACACTGGATACGGATTCGTGTATAAATGCTGTCCGCAGGTTCATCTGTAGACGAGGCCCAGTCTCCACCATCAGGTCTGACAACGGCACAAACTTCGTTGGAGCCAACAGGGAGCTGAAAGAAAGTCTGGCTGGTTTAAATCATGTTAACATTCAGAGAGCTTTGGTTCAGGATGGAATCAAGTGGAATTTTAACACAGCTGCAGCTTCTCATCATGGTGGTGTGTGGGAGCGCTTGATTCGTTCAGTGAAGAGCGTTCTCACTTCAGTTCTCAAACAGCAAATTCTGGACGATGAAGGGCTCCACACTGTGTTCTGTGAGGCTGAGGCCATATTGAATGACAGACCAATCACAAAGGTCTCTGATGACCCAGATGACCTGGAGGCACTCACACCCAGTCACATTTTGACGTTAAAAGGCAAGCCAGTCATGCCGCCAGGACTGTTTGATCCCAGCGACCTGTACATCAGAAAAAGGTGGAGGCAAGTACAATACATGGCAGAGCTCTTTTGGAAAAGATGGACTTCTGAATACTTACCAATGATGCAAGAGAGACAGAAGTGGACAAGGCCGAGAAGAAGTCTGACTCCTGGAGACATAGTCCTCATTGCAGATGCCACAGCCCCAAGAGGATCTTGGCTGATGGGGAAAATTCTGGATGTGAGAGCAGATGCCAAGGGCCTGGTGCGCTCTGTGCGCCTTCAAACAAGAACCAGCATTCTGGAGAGGCCAGTGACAAAGCTCTGCCTGCTGCTGGAAGCAGGAGTGTGACAACGTTGGACCTTCCCCTCTCTCTTGTTTTTTCTCTCTCTTGCTTTCTCTCTCTTTTTGACTCTATCTTTTGTTTTGTTTCAGGTTCATCAAGAAGAAGATAATAAGATAGACTGTCTAGTCATTGGTTGGAGTAGAGTGAATAGCTCCTTTGAGAAATTAAAGTAATTGTGATTAAATGCACAATTAGGGGCCGGAGTGTAGGAGCTATTTAGTGTTTTTCTTTGCTTTGTTTAGAATTTAGTTTAGTGTTTAGATTTTTACTATTTTTAAATCAATTTATTTTGATTTAATTATGATTACGTTTTTGTTAGTATTTTAGTAGTTTACCATTCCTTTAGTTTGGGTGTTTTGTTAATTATTTGTTTAAATTGGGCACAGTGGCACTTTAGGTTATATAGGTAAGCTTACGGTAGGGACCAGCATGCACCTGGGTGGGCAGATGGTTTTTTATCGGAGCGGGAGCCACATGGGGAGTTTTCCTTTGTTCTCCGTTTGTTTGATTTTTTTTGGATTAATAAACCACATTTTTGTGAAAGTTTGACATGAGTTTGGACCTTATGATTATTTTCCCATCCGCGTAAACCACAACCCACGGTGCAAGAGTGGCCTTTTGAGTTTTTTTTGTGAAAGTTTGTTTGAAACTTTTGTTGTCTTTTTTTTGGTGGATAAACGGCCACTACAAATATCACATAATCAAGCCTTTTCTAAATTCACCTGAGCTGCTGCACATGGCTCTTTAATATTCACGTGAGTACTCGTCTATGATTGGCTGATCAGGGAAGGCGTTTTAATATTAATGAGTAAAAGTGGTCTGTGATTCGTCCTTTGCGATCATGTGCATATCATGTGGACGTGATTTCTCACGGTGAGCCAATCAGAAAATGAATATCAAAGAGCCGTAGCCACAGGAGCTTGTGTCTGAATTGTTCATCATGACTGCTGACCAAAATGGGTGTTCTGAGCGTTTTCATCCAACACGGAAAAATTGTTAACGGTGATCAACAACACATTTTCTGCTTTCTTTATCCTCCCTAGCTGTTTTCTGCAAACCCTATCATATTTGACACAAAATACATGAGTTACATCAAATTTGCTTAGGAAACATTCCAAATGTGTTTATCAAAGCTTAAAAGCACGGTTTTGAATAATTCTTCATGATTAGTTTCTTTTTCGCTCTACAAGGTTTTTTTTCGTTTACTAAACACGAATCTGTAATGCAGGTTCATCTGAATTGCCATCCTCACTACTTTGTGACTTAATCACTGCTATGTGTCTTTGTCATACAAATTCCATCTTAATCACTGCTGTGCGTTTTTAGTTATGTTTTGGCATCCGGCATAGTATTGTTGTGGTTACTGTCATCATTTCAAATTTCTGCTATCTCTGCCCTCCCAAGGCTTTTTCTTGTGTTGCATTCAAATCCAGGAGAAAACAATCGAAAAAGATGTGTTTAAGTGTGATTTTGGAATGATTTTTCATTTTTTGCAAAGCGTTTTTGGCACAAACACGACGTACAAGACGCTGCAGGTTCATGTGGAACTCTGCCATCCTTGGTATTATGTGACAAAAAAATCACTGTTCATGCTGTGGTTAGTGTTACTGTTTATGACACATTTTGGCTTTCTCTGTCGTCCATATGAAGGTATATTTGGTGCAAAACGACTTCAAAGTCTCAGAGAAAGATGACCATAAATTTGAGTATGTGTAACTATAAATCTGCATTCACAAATAAAAGTGCTTTAGGAGTTGTGTAGTTGAATTGTATTGTAGTTGTATTTTTTTGCATACCTGAAGATATTTTTGTTTTGCAAATACGTTTCAACAGTTACAGGTCTTCAGATTTATTTTTTGCAAGTGCACAAATCCACTGTTGCGAGTGCTCAAATCGCAATTTCTGCACTCTCACTTTTGCTCCTGTTTTTCTGAGATCTTTGGTGCAAAACAAATCTGAAGTCTCAGTAAAAGATACCCAGAAATTTGCGTATGTGTAACAAAAAAAATTGCATTCACAAATAAAAGTGCTTTAAGAGTTGTGTAGTTGAAGATTTTTTTTTTGCATACCTGAAGATATTTTTTTTCTGCAAATACATTTCAACAATTACAGGTCTTCAGATTTATTTTTTTGCAAGTGCACAAATCCACTGTTGCGAGTGCTCATACAGCAATTTCTGCACTCTCACTTTTGCTCCGGTTTGTCTGAGATCTTTGATGCAAAAGTAATTTGAGCACTTGCAGGATACAGAGGCGGGGTCTGTTGGAGAATGGCTGCTACTATGACCAATCAGAGCACGGCCCACCTTGGCCAATCAGAGCGGGGCCACCCTGGCAGGTCAGAGCGCTTGCGCGTGGACATGGAGTGAATCTACCAACAAGACCCTTCGCCGCCAGCATCAAGTGATTTAAGGTATTGCAAACCATAGTACTTTTAACTTACAGGATAAGTATGCACACTGGTCGCTCAGTGAGCAATGTAAATAGCTAAACATGACCGCCTTGAAAGGATTAGCTTCTTGTGTTTGCTATAAACTTAGCAAGCTAACAAACAAGTTCATATAAATTAGCCTCCCGTTCCCGTTAAAAACACCCCTGGACATATTGAGCCTCGTTGCTAGCATGAACCATGCCTCACATTTTTTTTTCTATTTTACCATGTAGAAAATGACAGCAGGGTGGGTCCTCTCAGGTGAGTACATTATCATGGCCAATGTTCTGAGACGATAATAGCTAAAGGTTTTGTTAGCCAGTCATATCGAAGTATCTCAGGACTTATCTGGGCATAATCAACAGATTTTTAAGACCAACTGACCTATCAATAAAAATAAAAATGCCATACCATAATTAAAGCTCATAAGAAACCCACAACCACGAGAAAACTCAAAACCCAAACAACCACATTATGAGTTATGCAAGTTAAATGTACTGTACATTGTAATATTAAGTATCAAATAATATACAAAACCCTTATCTTTCTAGAGTACCACTGAAATTGAGGCTGCAGTACGTGCACTTCTGAGCACAATTAACAGTGCACAAGCTCAGCCCTTCACCTCTGGGTTTGTCACTCCCAGGACTGGAAGACCAACCAGTGTCCATCAGGAGATGTAACGGCAAGTGTCCACTATATTTAAATCATGTTATTGTTGTTTTATCTTAAGCTGTGAAGAAATTCTCAGATACACACTTTTATTAGGGGAGATTGGGGACAGTTGCAACAAGGGACGGTTGCAACAAGCCTTATTTCTCTAATCAGAAACATGCTAGAGTGATGACACTCACACTGCACATGC
The DNA here is from genome assembly GCF_033239565.1 of Halichoeres trimaculatus. Lineage (NCBI taxonomy): Eukaryota > Metazoa > Chordata > Actinopteri > Labriformes > Labridae > Halichoeres > Halichoeres trimaculatus. The sequence goes on from NW_027437212.1 coordinate 378,482, forward strand.
TCAGTTAGACCCTCTACCCACCAAGAAGAGAGAGGCCATATTGAGCATCTGGTCCTGCTTTTCTCAAGTAAAGTTGTTTTGGAGGTATGAAAATAGCTTTTTTCATGAGCTGTTTAGTCATACTGTCCTGACCTTATGTATGAATGAATCCAAACCTATCTAGTTTGAATCACTGTTTGTTGACTATTAAATGACATGGTGAGCATGTGTCAATGTCAATGTGGCTAGCTAGCACATGGTGTTTTGTCATGACTGGTACCATGGGGACAGTTGCAACTGTTGCAACTGTCCCCATGCTATTAGGTTAGTCATATTAGAAAAGACCACACAACCATATTTTTTTAACATTTTTAGTTCAAAATAGGCAAAATTAATATATTTTATTGCTCATGATGAACAGAACAGGCGATCATATGAAGAAAGTAACACTAATGATAAACATAATAATTTCCCAAATAACTTGTAAAGCAAAAATTAGCACTTAGTTATTGTTGTATGTTGTATGTGTCATATAAACTTGTCATAGAGTGAATGAATCATCTAAATAGAGAAATTGTATTCTGTTTATTTTCAGTATGCAAAGAGTGAGGAAGAGAGTCACTAACAGAGGGGTTCCCCTCAGTATTTTGGAACAAGCCTTAGATATTATTACAGTTGAGGGCAAATCAGTGAGGGCAGTGACCAAGGCCTTTGACATATGCCACACCACATTGTTCAGGTTCCACAAGAAAAAAAAGAATCTTGCAAGCACGGCATCAAAACATAATATTGCAAGTTATTCCATTCTTTTTGTCCCAAAAATGCAATATTGAGTTTTTATAGCTTCAGTAATATCTGCACATTGACTCAAGGTAGGCCCATGTTTTAAACAAAACAAAACAAATTAAATACCTTAAAGCTGTACAAAAAAGAAAATTGAATTTGAGCCCACATTAGTATTTGTCCTATTTAGACAAAACCCTGAGGATAATTAGTGAAAAGTTAATGTTTTTTATATGTTGCAACCGTCCCTGATCTGTGTTGCAACTGTCCCCAGGTTTGGGGTCAGTTGCAACGTCTGAATTCCTCTATTCAAATAAATATTCTGATTAATATGTTATAAGTAGCCATCTTTAAATGGTATGGCCATTTGGCAGACAGATGTAGGTTTAATATGTAAAGATTTGGTGAGACTAGTCCAAATATTCTCTGAGTAACTGAGAGTAATGTAAAAAGTGTTGCAACTGTCCCCAGTCTCCCCTATTAGATCAAAATTGCTGTGATGAATAAGTTTACATAATTAACTCCTTATAACTGTGTCTGTGAAATAAATTGGGGGAAAAAGTCCACAGGTTGAATGTATCCATGCCTCAAGTTTTTGCCTACTAGTGTTCAAGGCTAAGTGCTATTGAACATCTGTATGTCAGTGGAGGATGCTTATTAATTACTTCCTATGGAGATAATATGGTTATTAAGAGCTGGACAGGGCATAACAAAGCCTTAACACAGAATTTTACAAATACAACAATATGGTGCAATGCATCTTAAAATTACATTTATTGAAGAAATCAATCATTTTATTTTTCAAATTTCACTTATTGATTATTGTCAAACTTTTACTCAAGATGTTTCCCAGCAATGTATTCAAGGGGACAAAAACGCAAAAAAAGACCAGCAGATGTGCAGACGAGGGTGGTGAATGGAGCTGCAGTTCTACCTGCAGCCTGCCAACACAGACAGAACACCCCATGACGAAACAGTGCTTCTCCAGGCAGGTCTTGGAAGAAGGACTATAAATATTGCAGATGATGCAGATCACACAGAGGTGAGCCTCAAAGACTGACAAATAACAAGATCATACGGCACTGAAAAGATGGTTGTGCAGATATTTCATGAGGAGAGACAAAGATGGGCTGATTGTATTCTGATGTACAAACATATTCCTACTGTAAATTTTTTAATCATGCGTTATCCACTTTTTATATAGTGCATAGGGGCATATAACAGCCAGGCTGAATTTCCTATCAGCCAAGTTACTTTACTTTATATGTTCAGCCACAATATCTTATTCCAGATATGCAGGGTGCTGCTAGAAGAATATCCCAAAATGTGAGATTTGCGTGTTGGCTGGCTGCTTGAAAAAGCTCTTAGTGAGTTTCTCCTGTCACTTATGTAGAGTTTTAGTTTATATTATGTGACTAGTACTCATAATAACAATAATATTGATAATGCATTGTATTTTTGTAAAACCTTTCTCTTATACTGAATACATTATTCATTCACTCTCACATTATCACAGTGGTGTTGGTAAGCTATACATTTGTTGCTACAGCTGCTCTGAGGCTGCCATACTGGGTCTATGGTCTCTCCAATCACTGCCAGACATTCAGTCACATTTGTACACAGGCAACATGGGTGAAGTGTCTTGCAACTTATACTTGTCTTGTCTTGTCTTGTCTTGTCTTGTCTAATCTAATCTATAGGAGGTAGTGGTCAAAGAAAAAAACACTCCATTGCCTCAGGGGTCTGAGGGGTATACTGCTAAAATTCTGAAGAGCTCATCAAACAATGGAAAGAACATCCTTTACATTGTCCCACTGCAAGACAAACTAACAACCAGTCTACTGCCATTCGATGCAGCTGAGTTTCAGAGGATGCCAAAAAATACTTGTATCACCTGTGGAATGTTGATTCCCCTTCCACTTATTCCAGTTCACATTCAGTCCTGTCAGGAACATGTAAGTTGGATTATGAATGATTTATATAGGGTTCCCGCGGATCCTTGAAAAGTCTTAAAAGGCATTAAACTCATTATTTTAAAAGTAAAGCCTTAATTGGCATTAAAATGTCTTAAATCCAATTTTCAAAAGTCTTAAAATTTTGAACACATCAGTAAGATTTATGTTGGATTGAACTAAAAAATATTTACTAACATTTATCTATTTTTCAAAAATAATTCACCGGTTTACTCTCACAGCAACATCGCATGATCACAATAGCAGAACTAACAAAACGGTGATGTGGTTGCACCAGGATCTTTTAGAGCAGACGCATGTATTGGTTCTACCTACAGTGCCAGGAGATAGAAATAAATGGGGAAAAATTGACAAAAAAAATCCAAAAGTGGCCTGAGAAAATTGATTGTGGCAGCAGTATTGGGAATTAAATTTTTTTAATTAAATTTCAAAAACCATGTAAAAATTGCAAAAATGGCTCTGACAGTGGCCAAAAAAGATGAATTGCTGCAAAATAGGCATAAAGTTCTAAAATTGGGTTTAAAAAATGTAAAACAATGGTCCAAAAGTGGGAAAAAAGTGTTTATATTGAGGTTAATAGGCATGAAATTGTAAAAAATGGGTAAAAATGGTATGAAAGTAGAAAAAGGTTAATAAATAGATGCAAAGTAGGTATAAAATCGCAAAAAATGGCAAAATTGGTCCAAAAGTGGCTTAGGAAAAATGATTATGGCAGCAAAATTGGGAATTAAATTTGATATTAAATTTCAAAAGACATGTGAAAATAGGCATACATTTGTAAACATGGGGTTAAAAAGAAGGTAAAAAGTGATGTTTTATTTAAAAACAAACATTGGGTTAAAATTGCCAGGTAATTCATGTGATGTTTTTATTTGTTTTCTTTGTTTCAATTGTTGTTCGTTGTTGACTTGGTCTTAAATTTTATTTCAAACGACCTTAAAAAAGTCTTACGAAGTCTTGAATTTAACCTGGGTTGAGCTGTAGGAACCCTGTTATAACTAAATTAGCTAATCTACCCTGGCACATTTGTTAATTTTTTAACCATCACAGGATTGAATACTGTACCTTGGTTGACAATGTAACTGCCGGAAAAGTATTTTTTTTCATATTTTTTATATTCTACTAACAAGAGGAGTGATGCCACTGAGGACCAAACATCAGAGCAGGATGCTGGTTTGGTAAGATGCCACTCATATGCCACTTTAAGGCAAAATCAGTGACAAATTACCAAAACTGATATTAAAAACAAAGTTTTATTTCATTCTTTGTAAGTTCTTTGTAGTTCAATAACCACTGTGTGTGTATCCCCGTATAAGGATGTGCCCTTAGGACTCCTGTCCAATATGAGTAATTCCCAGCTGAGAGCCTGGCATTCCATGCAAGTTCATGTGGGGAAAGGCATAGACATATATACATAGACACTTCATTACGTACTGAACCGCGTAGCGTGTCGCCGCCATGTTGGATGGGTCTCCTCACTACATTCCAGCAGCAGACACAAATGGATTGAGCGCAAAGTGATTAATTATGCCGGTATTTTGTGCCACCTACGGTTGCTATAACCAGCGCAATTTTGAGAGTAGATCATGTGGGATTACCATTCACAAGTAAGACTTCACAATAATTTTGTTTTATTGACCATTTATCGTTTTATGTCAGTATAACTAACGTTTTCATGTGAAAATCGGGTAAAAATTCGCTGAGTTATGCTCATAATAGTTGTGCATTCTACACCTTTCTCAGTATAATGAACGTGCTGGGGCAGTGTGTGAGACCCATCCAAGATGGCGGCCGGCAGCTATGTCAGCTCCAATAGGCATCGCCAGTCAATGAGGCGTCTACGTGTATAATGTCTATGGGGAAAGGTATAGCAGACATAAATTGGATACCTATGAGTGTGCAGTTGCCATGGGGGTCCTGCAAAAACTTATTGGTAGTAGGAATACTTGTTGTTTCAAATATCAAAATGAGGTGTATATTTTTGCTTGTCCTTGTGTGTTTTCGTTTATTTATTTGAATTTTTTTAATGTTTAGATTTCCTGGGATTATCTGCAATTCTTCACAAGCGGATAACCCACTGGAGCCCACACCCATGGAATGTAATGTTCAAGGTAGTTGGAATTATAGTATAATGAAATGAAAGATTTGCATTGTTAGGAATGTTCTCTTAAATCATAGATCTGCACCTTAAAAATTGCTATAAAGACTCTAATATTTGGTTTGTTCAGTATTTACTACAGTGCATAGAGTATGCAAGGTATACTGCCCACTTTGTTTCAGGTACCTTGTAAACTACTTTTGAATTTTCAGCATGGGAAGCGATTGCTGATCCAGAACTAGCAGCGGACCATTACAAAAGGACATTAATTCAGAGCAGTGAAGATGAGCCCACCCTCAAGATCAAGATAGACATAGGGGAAGACCTAGAGGAGCAAGAAGGGAGAATTTTGAGCTTTTACAAAGCTCCCAGGATTGACTGGGCAAGACCCTTTCAAGCAAAGCTACAAGGTACTGATACCTGACCAAAAAAGATGTACTGTGTTGTTTTAAAAGTCTGTAAGCATGTTGGTTTTTCACTTTCTTTCTCTCTTCTATCTTAAGACCAGAGAAGCATACTTTTGGGTTAATTTGGAGCTTGAAATGTATATAAACAATGCTTTTTATTTAAATATCATTTGCATATGAAACAGCTTCTGGATGTACGTTATGCCCAATACTGAATCACAAACTGCCCTTCACTTTTCCATTAATCCTTTGATGAGAAAGTTCTGATTTGTTGAAGGTGGTTGGATGAGATATTCATCCTGTCCTTATCCATTATTGTTGGCTGTTGGCACACCCCCAGTTTAGAAAAGAAGCACACAGAAATTCCAGTACAGCAGCTGACATATTATTGTAATAGTGTTTTCATCCATCATCTTACTCACTTATCTCTGATGTCCCCAGTGAGAGGCCAGGGCTGATCCCAGCTGACTTTTGATGAGTGACCTTGACAGGTCTCCATTTTGTCATAGAGGGCAAACTCAGAGACGAACAACCACTCACTCTCACACCCACTCTCAGGACAGTAGATCCATTGATTCTTTGGTGGGACTTCTATTTACTTCTCAAAACCTTGATTTGAACACCTCTATCCACTGCATGTGGTACACTGACTATGCATTGGTACCTCACACAATAAAGTGGATAGAAAAAGAACAGTCAAGTTTGGTACAATACAGGAGGTCACTCTTTGCATTTATGTACTATTACTTGTGTCTCCAGGAGATGTGGCTATTGGAGATGGTGTAAATCGTCACTTCTTCAGTATGGTAATGCACAAATTGCATCATGGTTTCCAAGTTGATCTAGGTAAGTCCTCAAGACAAATGTGTTGTACAAAGTGATATAAGAAAAAGAACACGTTTGCTTAATGCAACTCCTGGACCATGGATTTTTACATAAGTTGAGACAACATTCTTAATGTTTTTCAAAGCTCTTAAAGAAATGGTTTTTTTCCCCATCTAAACATTAATAGTTCTGGGAAAAAAACTTTTTATTTTAAGAGATGAGAATAATTCAAATGAATTATTCAAATGAATTATTCTCAAACAAATATTTTTTTTTCAGTCTGTAGAATGTGATGTAGGCCTGTACAATTTGGCAGCACCAATGTAGTTTCCTCTTTTTTACAGTGGGATGTGAATCTATTATGGGCGTTGACATAAAATTTGTAAATTGCTGTAGGCCACATTTTGACTTTGCATGACTTGTTGAGTTTTCTCTCAACCTAGACTCATAGTATATCCTCAAGAAATAAACCAACAAAACCAAATCCTGTGTAAATGCACAATACACGTGAACTTTTTATGTAGTATTTTGTGTATTTCGGATGGCGCAACAGTTAGTGCTGCAGCCTCACAGCAAGAAGGTTGCGGGTTCGATTTCCAGCTTGGCAGGTGGGCCTTTCTGTGTGGTTTGCATGTTCTTCCTGTGCATGCGTAGGTTCTCTCTGGGCACTGCTGCTTCCTCCCACAGTCCAAATACATGCTCATCAGGGTTAATTGAACACTAAATTGTAGAGAAAAACTTGTAGGTGCGAGTGTGTGTGTGTGAAAGGCTGTGTACCTGTCTGTGTCAGTCCTGTGATTGACTGGCGAACAGTCCAGGGTGTACCCTGCTTGCCCAATGAAAGCTGGGATAGACTCCAGCCTCCTGAGACCCTGAACAGGATAAGCGGTTCAGAAAATGAATGAATTTTGTGTATTTCTTTATTATCTGCTGAACTGTCTGACAGATGTAATAACTGAAATGTCATTTTTGTAACACCCTTAATGCTCAATATTTACCTTCATAGGAAATGCAACTGGGGCTCTGCTGTTTGAGGGCCAAGCTGACCATCTAATCCCATCAACCTCTCAAGTGCTGGTTTAGAGTGAAATGTTTGTTGTGGCAGGAAGGATGATTGGTCATTCTCTTCTACACGGTGGCTCTCGTCTGCCTGGGTTCAGTCCAGCAGTGCTTCATGTGCTGTTAGGTGATGATCCACAGACGGCTACAATTACCCTTGAAGATGTGGCAGACATGGATGTCAGGGAGACTCTAAAACCTGTAAGTCTATACAGGAGAAATTCATACTTTTGGTGGTACAGTTTTCTTTGTTCTTACCACTTTTTGATTAATGTTAAATGTTAAAGTTCTTTTTCACATCCTGATAGACAACAGAGTTGTGTTTAAGCTTAGTGTTATGTTGAAAAATGTTTACAAGGTAATTTAGCACAAGTATGTAAATGTCCCCAAATCAAAGTATATACCACATTGCTCTGATTTTTGAAATCAAAATTATATTAAGTGTGATGCTTCCAATACACAAGCTAACATTTGCATGTTTGATAATACTTGACTACACTATAGTTCTATCTAATACATCTCAACTTACTATTTGAGAGTGATCTTGCTTTTTCTTGTCTTTCTTCAAAAGCTCTATGAGGATCAAGGCTCAGACAAGAAAGGAGGAGAATGCAGCAAACACAGTACACTCACAGAGGATCAGAGAGCAGCCATAATTGACTTAGCACTGGCATGGGATCTTCCTGTGTTGACAGAAACCAACAAGCACACTAACATTAACAAGAATGGCTGCAAGTGATGACACACCTTTTGTAAAGTTACCACGATCGCTCTGTTTTCTTCCTTAGATCTTTCTTGACCATATCAGATGGCCAGAGGATGCAGAGTTGGGGGATGACACAGATGATGGGTAGCCACTTGATTGCAAACATAGAACAATTGGGTACCTGCATTAATTTGTGAGAACAGGTATGCTGCATTCAAAACCCATCTGCTTTGAAGTGTGCCTTTTAAATAGTTTTTTTTTATTGATTTTAAGGACAGAGTTGAGCTCTTCTGATGAGATGTAAATAAGGGACTTCAGCTTGCCCACTGTTTAGTGAAATAGTGCAAAGTGTATGCAGGGTGGAGCATAGTGCTGCATTGAATAGTGGCATGTCTTACAAATACAAAGACCACCTTTCTCCCTCCTTCTCCAGGTGCAAGGCACAAGCACCTTATACAACTGACATCAGAAGAGCCATACTATCCCCTAAAGCTGTAGCTTAATTTTTATTGTTCTATTGATTGTCTCAGTTTCCGATCTTATCTGACATATCTGTGTTGTGCTTTGCTTCTGTGTACTTTCAGCATCCCAAGAAAAAATGAAGCAGATTTTTAAGTTCTAGGTTGGATGGGAAATACCCATGACTGACATGAAGGTGGAGGTTGTCCGAGGACAGCATCCAACTTCATCCACATGCTTCCGCACCCTCAGGTTGCCTGGTCATATCTGCTCTTATGGAGATCTTTTTTTTCAGTTGGAGAGCTGCATCTCAACAAATGACAGTGGTTTTGGACTTTTGTAGGCAAGCTGTGTTAAAGGGTTCATTTGACTCAACAACGACAGGATTCTGAGGTCATTATTAAAAAGTCACGATTTCAGTTGACCTCTTCTGGAGTGTCGTCTCTTCTTTCTAATTTCAAAATTAATGATGATTAATTTTTTTTACAGTTAAAGAACAATGTGATCCTGTGTTATGTTATGTCAACACTAATCACTTTCACTTGAAATGCTAGGGTTAAATAGCTGCCTGTTACCATTTTCACTGAAATTAACATTCTAGTTATTACAATCAAGACAACCCTAAACAAGGCAGACAAAATCATATCCTCAGTGAAACAAACAAGAACTTTGAAACCTTGTTTTGGCGGAAAAGCACCATTTTCTTTGTTTGACCCTTGTGGACTGTTGGGGTTGAAAACAGCCACTTTGAGTAAAATTTTCTGTTTTTTGGGGTGCTGGTTTGGCTGAGTGGTGTAGCGTGAATTGGTGTCAAATAATGACCTGTGGCGTTTTCTCCCGGAGGCCAAGGGAATAGAATAGAAGAAAGAATAGAAATAGAAAAATACTTTATTTATCCCCGAGGGGAAATTCAGGAGTCACCGCAGCATTTAAGAAAACATAAGTAAGAAAGAGTATAGAAAGTGCAAAAATGTCCATAAGAAATTAGATGACGACATCCCGTCCACCACTCGTCCACCACTCGTCCACCACTCTCCAGCCCAGCCAGTCTCCACCTCCACAGGGTCCAGGACTGAGCCTCCCCAGCAGTCTGTTCAGTCTCTGTCTCCTGGATCCTGTCTGCTCACAGCAGGCGAAGCTCCTCCGATGTGTCGCGGCGTCCGATGTCTGCTCCGTCAGCCACGTCCGTGAACAGCATGATGCCGCTGGATTGGCACAGCTAGCTCATCCACCCCCCGGAGCGAGATTCCACGTTCCCAACAACGATGGATGGAAGGACAGGTCCACGTCGTCACCTCCCAGCTCACATCCGAGAACCAGCATTTCGTCCTCACCGCCTCCTCCTCAGCTCGAGGGAAATCATCAAGCCCTACACTAGTTAGCATTGACATGCTACAGGCTGCTAACCAGTGGCGGTTTTTCACGGAGGCCAAGGGAAGCCTGGCTTCCCCAAAAAATATAACAAGAAAGAAAAAAAATAGCCTATAAACAAGCTTAACCACAATGTATTTTATATTGTCATTTCCTTGTCAAAACACTACATTGGCGCACCTCTGCTTTGGCTTAGCGTGAGAAGCAAAACAGCGCCCTCCTGTCAAGCTCTCATTGTGTATTACACTACGTGTCTCATGCCCTCTGCCCTGTCAGTCAGCACGGAGGCCCGCTTCACTTTGCCTCCCTTAGAAAAAAAAACAGCCTGTATTAGCCAATCAGGTTGAAGCAAGGCTCATCGCTTACTGGTTGATGCATCATTAAAAAAGATATGAGGGAGGCCAGATCGAATCTGGCTTCCAGCCAATAACACACCGTTACGAAAAAATAAACACACTGATTCAACTGTGCCGGCGCCAGTGTGAGTGTCAGTGTTAGCCCACACAGAAAGTTCAGCTATGGATGGTGACAAAGATCTTGATTTTTTTGTAAAAAATGACTTCAAAAAACTTCCTTTTGAGGTTCAACTAAAGGTCAAGCGGGACGGTAGGCCGACTCCAATGCTCCACTTAACGAAGGGCAGAGCCGATGGAAAAGTCCGCTCTTTTTGTGAAGCTAACTATGCTAGAAACGAGTGGCTAACAGGGAGTGCCAGGCTTAACCGGCTTTTCTGCTGGCCATGTCTGCTGTTTGACAGATCAGGCTCCTTGAACAACCCCTGGAGCACCACAGGATTCGTGGATCTGGCCAACCTCGCGAGGGCCATGGAGAGGCATTCAAAGTCCAGAGGCCATATAACATCTGAGCTCAAACTTAAACTTTTCGGACGAGTACGGATTGATGAAGCACTGGATCAAGCGGCTGCAATAAGCGTAACGAGGCACAACCAACAGGTGGAGAAAAACCGTGCCATTTTGAAGAGGTTGATTGCTGCTGTATTATATCTCGGAGGCCAGGAGCAGGCATTCCGGGGCCACAGTGAATCGACCAGCAGCTCCGGCAACAGGGGAAACTTCATGGAGCTTGTGCAGACTTTTGCTGAATTTGACACCACCATGGCGGAGCATTTATCATCAGCAACCGCATTTACCAGCACATCAAAGACAATTCAGAATGACATCATCGAAAGCACTGCTCATGTCATCCAGGAAGAAATTGATAAAGAAATAAATGCTGCTCCATTCATAGCCATTGAGGTGGATGATACCACTGACATATCGTGCAGGTGCCAGCTGACAGTCATAGTCCGCTATGTAAACGAGAGCGGCATCATATGTGAGAGGTTTCTTGGTTTCCATGATATTAGTCTGGAGAGAGATGCTGAAACCATTGCTGCAGTGGTGATGAAAACAATTGGCAGCTACAATCCCGAGACAAAGCTGATTTGTCAAACTTATGATGGCGCCAGCTGTATGAGTGGCCAGAGAGGAGGCGTTCAGGCGCTCGTAAAAGTAAAATGTCGGCACGCATTGTTTGTTCATTGCTATGCACACAAACTTAATTTAGTTTTGGCTCAGGGGACAAGCAATATTCGGGAATCAAGACTGTTTTTTGCTTCTCTCGACTCCTTCCACAACTTCTTCAGCCGCTCACCTAAGCGCACAGCACTGCTCAAAGAAGTGGACAGCATCCGCGTGCCCGGCGGCAGCACCACTCGGTGGAACTTTAAAAGCCGCGCAGTGCACGCAGTGCATGAGGGCCGAGGATCACTGATCACTGCATTGGATCGGATCACAGCTGAACCTGGTTGGGACAAGGATGCAATAGCACAGAGCTCGGCATTGAGACAGAAGCTGGATGACTTTGATTTCATGTTCATGCTTGGGGTTTTCAAGACGATTTTTGGTCTGACTGAGCCCCTTTTCCAGGTGCTTCAGAGCAGAGCGTTGGACATTAGAAAATGTGAGGAAAGAGTCAATGGCACTTTGACTGCTTTAAAAGCAACCCGGAGCACCGAAACCTTCAATCAGCTGTACGAGGAGACAGTACAGGCTGTTGGGATGCCAAACCAGCTGCGACGCAAGCAGCGCTGCCGGGCCTGGGCAGATTTTGAGCTGGGAGTCACTCCGGATGGGGAACATGAGGACACAGGGCCTGTGGATGCCTACCGACGCCTCTTTTTCCAGCTGCTTGATGGTATTGTGCAGCACATGACACACAGGTTTGAGGACATGAAGTGTCTAAGTTTTTTTTGTGTCCTGGATAATGCGTCATTTAAGACGTATTCCCAGCCTGCAGGATTCCCGGGGGTTGAGATCTCTCAGTTGGTTAAAACCTACCCAGTTTTTGATGAACTGAGACTGAGAAATGAGCTGCAAGTCATCTATGCAGATACCCTCTTTCACAAGCCACCAGCTGAGCTCCTGAAGATGCTCATTAAAGATGAACTGACCTCTGCCTTGCCCGAAGTTTGCAAACTACTGAGGCTGATGCTCACCATACCTGTGTCAAGCACGTCTGCAGAGAGGTCCTTTTCCTGCTTGAAAAGGATCAAAGCCTACTTGAGAAACAGCTGTGGACAAGACAGACTGGGACATTTGGCCAAGATCTCCATGGAGTCTTCTGTCACACAAGACCTCAAGTCCCGCGGGGAGCTATATGACAGAATCACTACTCGGTTTGCCACGATGAAGGATAGAAGAATGCCATTGCTCTTCAAGTAGCGGTGAGTTACATTAAAAAAATGTATGCATCTTGTGACAAATGGGCTGCCATGCCCCTGTACCTGTCCAGCTTCAGCACCGTGGACAGCACCATGGCCCGCCGTGGCCTTTTTGATGACAGAGTTGTCACATTTTTTCTTATGCATAATGTACCGTATTTTCCGCACTACAAGGCGCTTCGGAAATAGGGCGCACCTTCGATGACTGGCCTATTTGACAACTGTTTTCATATATTGGGCGCACCGCATTATAGGGCGCATAGATTAGAAGCTATAGTAGTGGCTGGGGTTGCGTTATGCATACACCAGATGGAGCTGCGCTAAAGGGAATGTCAACAAAACAGTCAATAAGTCAGTCAAACTCAGGCTACATCCACACGAAGCCGCACATTTTCCTGTCCAACTATTTTCTGTGCCGTTTTCAAGAAAAGTGCGCTGTAAAGACGAAGTCGTTTCTGCCGCCAACAAAAGCCGTTTCCAGAGATCAGTTCGGTTCAGGTATTCTCCAGAACGTCCGCCCCCGCAGGCTTACTGTCTCTCACACATGCTGTCCTCTTTTTTTTCACTGGAATGAATGAGAAGTGGGTAGAATAAAAGTACTGTAACAGTAGGCTACATTGTTTGCATGGAAATAACAGGTGAATACTGAATTAAATTCGTTGTCCAAGCTGGCTTCCTCGGTAATTTTTATCACGGGCCGCCACTGCTGCTAACAGCTAATTGCGCATGTAAACAATGCAGCCATGGTTACATGTAGGATCTCCAGACAAACACAGGAGAAAAGTAGTAAAAAATACCGCCGAAGCCACAAAAAGTTTGGTGTCCGTGACCGACAATGAACCATACAAAGTGATGATCCACTCCAAATACAAAGATGACGAAAAAGAGACGAAAAAATTACAAGAAACGGACAAAGACGAGAGAGCTGCTGCAACAGGCAGCTACTCGGGTAGCGCCTAGCAACCGTAAAAGCCATGGGAAGCCATGCTTCATCACTTTTTTCAGACTGTAGCTGTGTTTTAATGAAAATACTCCTTTATAACAGTTTCGATAATTCTTCTGTGTTTCGTCACTGTCATCTCCTCCTTATTTCTCTCCTCTACTTATTGAGCATTTTACAATGTGTAAAACAGCGCCCTCCTAAATGTTATGCTGTGAATAAGTGGTGAAAATATGATACTGCACACTGTTGCCTGCAAGGAAGCCAAGCAGAGTTGGCGTCCCTTGGTGAAAAAAAATAAATAAATAACCAATCAGATGAGGCTGCGGTCATGACACTGCTCACCTGTGATTGGCCAAGACCGTGTCAAGGGAAGCCACCCTGTCTTTGGCCTCAAACCAATCAAATGACAGAATCATCATCATCATCATCAAGCCACTGAATGAAATCAGCGAGGTTAGCACATTAGCAGTGTGCATGAAGCGGCCGGTTGTGCGTTTGAGTGGGCGGTTGAGTAAATTAATAATACATTTAAGCTAAGTCAAGAGGACAATGTACGCGTGTGAATGAGTGACTGAGGGTGGGGGAGTGAAAGGTGTGTGTCGGTGTTCAAAGTAAGTAAAATGAGCGCTCTCTGGGCGCTCTAACAGGTCATTCCATTACATGAAAAAGCGATATACAAGCTGCAACAAAGTATTTTATGTACCCCACTCCCTAAAAATCATACAGATTAGAGGCTTTGTCTCACTTGGCTTCCTCAAAAAAAAAAAATCCCCACACCACGCCACTGATAATGACTAATTAATTATTAACAGCATTCCACTGGAGCGAAAGTATAGCTAACTTTCAAAAGACATCTAAACTTACAATATGTGAGTTTAAATTTAAGTCGGGGCACCACCCAGTTTTGGAGAAAACAGGGAAACTCTAGAAAGGTTTACTGTAAGAATTTGTCATTTAATAATTCATAGAATTATTAATTATCAAGTCTCAATAACAAAAGGACGCTACATCAATTGTGAATTCTTTTGAACGGTGTACAGACGTCGTTAATTTCAACCACACAAAGACAGAAACCAATTTCTTTATATATGAAAAGTTTATTTATTAACTAAAAGAAGAAATATGTGCATGAATAAATGAACAGGTAAAAGATATAAAAGGATAAATACATTGATGAATGGAAAGTGAAACTGATCATAAATAATGGAATAAATGGAATAAAAGGACATAAACCAACCCACATAAATCTCACTAACCCACCCAAGATCTCTGGGGCATTGACCACGATATACCAATAAATGCAAGATAGTCTTACGCAAGTTCTGAGGCCGATTGTGAGAGCGGAGGCGGCGACAGAGGTGACTGGGTCCCGCTGCAGATGTCTGCGGATGTCCGTTGAGGGGTGATGGACAGGCTAGAGGCCTACTGCAGGTCATCTGAGCGTCACGGAGGTGATGTCCAATGAGTTGAGTCCGTAGAGTCGATTCTAACAACGACAGTAGCGGCTGGAACAGCGGCGATGATGCCGGGCGTCGGGTTGAAACTTTGGCAGAGAACCACTGCAGGGAAAGCAGTGAGCAGCACTCGTCTCCTGACGTCAGCACATGAGGGAGAGACCCAGGCACCAATAGATGACGCAGTCGGGCTGAGGTGACTCAGTCTCAGCCTGGAGAGTCTGGAGCAGGTGCTGAGTTGTGTACGTGTGAAGATTCAGGTGCAGAAGGAGAAGAGCCTTCTGGATGAAGGATGAAGAAAGAGCCTTCGCGAAGAAGGAGGAAGGAAGAGAGCCTTCGTGTAGAAGGATGAAGAGAGAGAGCCTTCGTGTAGAAGGATGAAGAGAGAGAGCCTTCAGGAGGAAGGATTAAAAGAGAGAGCCGAGCCTTCGCGAAGAAGGATGAAGAGAAAGAGCCAATGTTCTTGTCCTGGAGTGGAGTTTTACTCAGCTTTTCCCGCCGAGTCAGTAAGGTCACTTAATGCTGACGCCCCTCCACGTCTCATCTTTCTGCACGTGGATCAGATTGTCCCAGAGATTATTAACTAACTATAACTTTAAACTGTAAAGAGATTCCCACATGTAATAGTCAAAATCACATTTCTTATGATTTAAGCTTCACATCAAGACTAAACATGACAGGTTTTCCTCTTTAAGAACCCAATAAAATAAAAATCAAGATGTTACAATGGGATATGTTTCCAAGACAGCAGTTTTCACACACACACATTATCAATGATTTTCATTACACAGTACATGTTTGCAAAGGTGAAGATGTACATGTAAGTCTTTGTGTAAAAACATTATTTTTGTGCTGTTCTCAACTGTGTTAATCAAAGAGTCTTTGTTTTTAGGAGAAGGAGGGAAGCAGATCTTCCCCTTGGCATTCCTTCTCTCTTGTTCCCAGAGAGAAAGGTCGAGGGTCACAAAATACGAGATGGAGGCTGGGAGGTCTCTCCAAGAGCAGGATGTCTGTACAGTTTCACATGTCCGTCAGGTGTCAACGAAAAGTCTTTGAATTGACAGCGATGTCTTAATGTTTTACAGTCTTGCAAACATCAGAGAAGGGATGAGGCAGACTTCGGGAGAAAACCACTTTAGCGCAGAGGTCTGTTTTTTCAAAACTTGCTGTATTACCTCTCCTTCCTTAGGGGGGGGGGGGGGGGGGGGGGGGGGGGGGGGTTAATTTGGAGACCAGGTCAGAGCTGCGAAACCAGGTCCCAGCCTGACCTACGTTACAGTGGTTAGCAACCAGGCACTTACAAACTTCTGCTGGTCCAGGTTCAAATCCTGCCTGTGACCAGTTTGCAGAGTGTCTTCCCCTACTCTCTCACCCCCTTTAACAAGCCTATCCACTGTCTCTCTCCTATCAATAAAGGCACAGAATGCCCAAAAAATACATTAAAAATAATCTCAGTTATTTGACCATAACTTTTCTTGTATTGGAGCAACTTGAATACATTTTGGGCAGAAAGCTTAATTTACATAATTTATGCAAATACGATTTCAAATTCTTCAAAATGTAAAAAGATCACTGTGGACAAATTTACCGTATACTCGTACTGTTATGGATGTTTTCAGCCACTATACTTTTAACTGCTCTAAAACATATCAAATCGATTTTTTTCTTTACTTTATCTTCACTTATATATCTTAATTCTCTTCTGCCCTGCTCAGAACTACCAAGCATTGGAAAATGAATAATAAATTTAACCTTTTAATGGCCATTTGAAGAAATATTGCACAGATTATGGGAAGGGTAGCATCGAATGACCTATTTTTCAATTAAAAAAAAACATGACCAGAGACAATTTTTTTTTTTACGTGGCATTATAGTCTTAGATATGTCAAAGGTTAGAAGTATCATTGATTTTTAATCATCTTTCATTTAATTTGTAATATCATTTTTTTTTTCAAGAAGTTAGGCATGTACTGTGATGGCTGTTTTCAAGTCACTATACTTTTAATTGCTCTAAAAACATATCAGATCAATTTTTTTTCTACTTTTTTTTTTCTTTCTCTGATCTCTTAATCCATTTCTGCTTTTTTCAAAATCACCAAGCATTGAAAAAAAAACAAAAACAAAAACAAAAAAAAAAACATTTAACCTGTTAATGGCCATTAAAAGAAATATTGGATGGATTATGGGAAGGGTGCAGCATCAAATGACATATTTTTCAATATGAAATGTGATCAGAGACAGAATTTTTTTTTACATGGCATTATAGTCTTCAATATGTCAAAGATTAGTAGCGTCATTGATTTTTAACCCTCTATTACATCAATTATTTCTTAAAAATGGTAGAAAATGTTTTGAATGCTTTTATTACTTAAAATGGCCTAAATACAGATAAATGAAAAAAATACTACTATACTTTTAACTGCTCTAAAAACACATCAGATCAATATTTTTTCTACTTTTTTGCTTAAATTTCCATTCCAATACTGCCCTGCAAGCATTTAACAAAAAAAAAAAAAGTAACCCTTTGAGGGCAGTTTCAAGAAATAAGATCTCTTATCATGGATAAAACATGAATCAACTGATCTTCAAATGATTTAAAGCATATATAAGTAGGTTTTACATTCTGGATTTGACAAGTACATAAGGAAAAATGAGGCTTTTGTCATTCAATAGTCAATGTCTTTCTTGAGAATCCATCAATCCCTCCAAAAAGTACTATATTGTACTTTAAATAAGAGGGGACAAAAAGGCATTATCATCTATTACTGTTTTTCACATTGTTGGAAAATCTATCAAGAGGTGAGGAGTTAAAAATCATGATTACCTTATGAGTTTGTGGTTTGTGTCAATGTGCATCAATGATCTGGGGCCTGGGACAGAGTATGCTCTCTGCACAGCACACCGCAACTCTGACATTCTCAATACTACATTCTGCAGTGTCAACCCTGTGCATTGTTGCACGGACCCTCTGCCACTGCACTCTGTGCCCCTGTGCCCGCAGCAGTCCCAGCATCATGCTATATCCTGCATGTGGGTTAGTAGAGTGGAGGGCTGACACCAGGTTGTCAAGTTCAACGTCAGTAAGCTCACTATACAGAGCCCTTACAGACAACCCCCAATCATTCATACGCCTGCGCAGAGTCCGCTGAGAAACCCTGACAAGCTTTGCAATGCACTGAACTGACAGGCCCATGTTGAGAAGCTGAGTTACATACCGGTCGTCGTCATTGAGCACAACTCTGGGGCACCCCCCAGTTTGCCTCTCCAGGACAACAGTTGCACAGGTCTCCTTGTTATTCTGACCAGTCACTAGGTGATGCAAAGCTGTAAGTGCATGATTAACAGCTCGTGCGGTGTCAAGCTGGCTTGACAATGCACTGAATAAAATTAACTCTTGATAGTCTAGGGCCCTCCTCACAGGAGGGCGGCCCCGTATCATCTTGGAGTCGGCATCAAAACATGTATCACTGTTTACACATTGTATTGTGCATAGGCTTGTGCATTTACATAACGCAAAACTGTCGTCGGGTTGCCCGTCTGGTTCTGCTCCGAGGCGGATTCCACGTCAACAAGTGCTCATGCACGCGTAACATGCTGCGTCTCTGCATGAGCACTTGTTGTTGTTGCCATAGCTGGTGTTGTTCATGCTCTCTGAGAAAATGTTGATATAATAGTGGAAGCAATATTTGTAGCTGCTGGAACAATATCAGGGGCCTGTACTACGAAGCTGGATTAAGTCATCCAGGATAACTCTGTGACAACTCGCTGAACTTCACCGGATCTCCGTTATCCAGATCTGCTGTACTACAAAGCTCGTTATCAACTCAATAAGTAAATCTGGCTGGGAGCTGTGCGCGCACACATTAAATGGGCGTGGTTAGCGGCCCCAGAGCATTTTCCACAATGGAGAAGAGAGCAGCCTACTTTAAGGCTGAGGAGCAGCTAATAATCCTGCAAAAAATACGAGGAGTACTGCAGTATTATCCAGGCTGGAGGGATTGCTGCAAAAAATCACCGACTCTGTGAATGCGTAAATTTCCAAAATGCTGATATTAATAGACCTATCTCATCACGTGACGACACGGGCAGTTAGGTCCTTATTCATTAATGTTGTCAGTCAGTGTGTGTGTGATCAGCATCATATCCGACCTCATAATTAGAAAGAGTCAACTTTCCTACAAATTCCAAGGAAAACGCTCATTATAGGCAATTTGTATTGCAGATGCAATAGCAGTGGGGGAAAAAATGACGTGGGAGCCCATAAAAAATAGATATAAAAGCATCCTTCCAAGTGGTCAGTATGAATTTCCTGAATTTCTCTTTGGTATTTTTCATTTAGTTTCATGTCATGAAAGATTCCATTTGCACACACTTCTACTTTTCCCTGACAATGTCTCAGTTATGATAATCAGTAAGATATCGTTTGCTCACAGCCCATAAGAAAAAATGGTGGGCCAAAAAGACAGGGGGCGGTCCCGCACCGGAGGACTTCACTCCGGCTGAGCAAATTGGTGACTGAGTGGTCTTTCATGCCCGCCCGAGAGAACCAATTGGTCAGCGGGCGGTCTGTCACACCCTGTGAGCTCTTATCCTGGAACTTAACCTGCTCTGGACCAGGGCTGTTTCCCAAAGCCCAGGTACCTTGCCTTGCCTTGCCTTGGTAGGCGGTGCCTCCGAAGCCACTTCCTTCCAATCCAAGGCAAGTGTCCTGCCTCTGCTCAAAAGGAGATGCTAATGGAACAGCCTACAAAGGCATATTGTGGGAGGAGCTCAGACGGCTTCAAATATTGTCATAACTTGCCACTTTTCTACACTTTCTGCTTTTTTATTGTCACATCATTGACACTCTGCAGGTGCAGCTTCTCAGTAATTATAGTTATGTGAGTGACACACAAAAGAGTTAAGTGGTGGACATGGTATAAGTTGTTATTTTCAGAGGTGTATTTTGTTACTTACATTTAATTTGGAATTTACCACGCGCCTCCGCTGGTGCGTCTTTTCCTTCCATTTTTTTTTTCCTTTTTTGTAGATTCACGCGTTGCATGTTGGGTATTTATAGCCATGGCAAGGCAGCGAAGGATAAACCTGTGTATCCTTGGTCAATTAGCCACATGCTAACCAAACGGAGGACATATGCCTCCGGAGGACATGAACATTGGAACAGCACTTGGGCAGCGACTGATGATGTGGATGCCTGCCCACGCCCACCCCACGCCCACATCAGACCAAGGCAAGGCAAGGTACCTTGGCTTTGGGAAACAGCCCAGGTTTGGCGTTCAGCATCAGTTACCGGGGCAACGTGTCTGGATAATCCACAGTCGTAGTACGGAAAACCCGAAACTTATCCTGGAAGTTGTCTCTCTAATGCCGCGGCCACACCAAACGCGAACACGCGAATTTACTCGCGCGAATGGCCTGTCACGCGCCGCGTGAACGCCCGAGTCTCGCCGCTGGACTTTTTTGACAACCTGAGGCGCGAACACGCGAATGCGCGGTACTGCGCATGCGGAGTAGAGAGCTCATTCATTTAAAGACCGAAAGTCCAAAAGAGCAGCTGAAAAACAATGAGCTGTGGTTTCCAAAGCATGACAGGAGAGTGTGTGAAAGCTTTGGAGATCACAATCAATGCCTGCTGCCTCTCCCTGGTAATCCACCAGCCCTGCTTGGCTGTTCCCTGCGATCTCATCCCCGATCCCCCGAACCTCCGACACCCCGTACCCCCGACCACCCGAACCCCCGACCCATGTTCCCGGAGGTCTCCCTGGGGATAATGAAGGGGTGGAGGAAAGAGAGGAGCACAGAGAACTTTCATCTTTTCCCTGGCTCTGCCCCTGCCCCGCACTTTCCTCCTCTCTATCAGGCTTAAAACTCCGCTGAGGAAAACACAGTCGGACTCAGTGATAGCCCGTACAGGCAGATCCAGCTGGGAACGAATGTTTTCAGAACTTACATTCAAAACCTGTCTCCTCAGAGACTTTCAACCAAGCCTGATCCTTTTTTCCCGGTCTCTGTAGAGTACACACGTCGTATCGTATAACTCTGGATGATGACACACCGCACAGATTGTTTTCTCCTCCATCCTCCGGCGGAGTTGGAGCCGGAGCAGGCGGCAGTTGCCCCCCAACGTTGTCAAAACAATGACGTCGTGGGGGAATATTTTGAACTCGAGCGAATTCGCGTCTACCGCCCAAACGCGTGAACGCTCCAAACTCGCCGCGCCAAACGCGCGAATCGCGCCGCGAGAGGCGAATCGGCGGCTAAACGCGTCTTTGCATAGACTTTGTATGTAATCGCGCCGCAAATTCGCGTTTGGTGTGGCCACACCATTAGAGCTATTCCAGCTTCGTAGTACAGGCTCCAGAATCAGACCGCCTGTCGCCATCGTTGTTGTTGTTGTGTGTGACATCGTGGGTTGGGGGGCGGGGAGTAGGAGGGGTACTATGAGGTCACCGTCTTTTCCGGACTTATCGGTTTATACCAAGTACAGCATGAAGACGAATACACAGATATGCACCTGTAGACCCGTTTTCAAAAAAGATGCGGAGTCATGGACAAATACGGGTCTCTGTGTGTCAATATCACTGGATCGATACTTTATTTTACCGGAGTCATAGAAATTCGTACTCATGTAAGACCCACATAGGTCCAGTGGGGCTCGGTCAAGGAGACTTGAAAGTATTATGGACAGCCTGTCCAGTAAGTGATTCAAGAGCATGTCCTAAAAGAGAAAGAGACAGGGAAGGGGTTGCAATAGTACATACAATAGTACGATAGTACAATAGTACATAAATAGTATGTACAATATGTGAGGAAACCATGAAACAAAACATTTTATAGTATTTTGTTTTAATATTACTGTTGCATAGATGTGTATGTTGCCTTTTACTGCTGTTTTTATTCAGGGCTATGCTCACTTAAGTGTTAAGAACTTGAGCACAGAAATACAAACACAAATGCAAGACACAAAACAGTGGGCAAAAAAGAGTATAATCAGAGTCCAGGCAGAGTTCGCTACACAAAGAGCCTTCTTTACGCCTCCTCACCTGCACCCGCTCCCGTGACCACATCACCCCCGTCCTCCAACATCTCCATTGGCTTCCTGTCACCTTCCGCATACAGTTTAAAATTCTCCTCCTCGCCCATAAAGCCCTCCACCACAGGTCCCCTCCTACCTCACTGACCTCCTCCACCACCACATTCCCTCCCATAACCTCCGTTCCTCACACACCAACCTCATGTCTCCCCCTCACAGAACCAAGCCCCGAACCTGGGGAGACGGAGCATTTTCCATAGCTGCCCCCACTCCCTTGAACTCTCTCCCCACGCAAATCCAAAACTGCTCCGACTTCTCTTTATTTTAAATCTCTGTTAAAAAATCACCATTTTAGATTAGCTTTTAACTTGTGATTGTACTGTTTTTTTGTTTTGTTTTGTTTTGTTTTGTTTTGTTCTGTTTGACTTCTGTTTGACTTCTGTTCATTGCTTGTATTGATTTTAACAGTTGTTAAGTGTCTTTGAGTTCCTGAAGAGCGCTATATAAATAAAATTTATTATTATTATTATTATTATTATTATTACAAAAGGCGGTCCAAAACAGGCAGAAGAAACAGGCAGACATGGGGCTAAAAGTAAGGTCAAAAAAGGCAGGCAAGGATCAGAACACTGCAAAACTCGAGGTGCGTTTCAAAGCAATAAAGTTCCATCCTTCCTTCCTCCATTTGCGTCGTTCAATTGCATCTTAGTCCCTCCCACCAGAGATGCACTGAGAGAGGCGAGGATATGAAGAGAGGAGCGAGGATGGAGGAGATTCCTTTTTAGAGCAATGGGACATCCTCTCCTCCAGAGCGTCACATGAAGCAACGTGTTTCATTGATGATGGCATCAGCTGATCACCTCTGGATCATCCGTCGTTCAGCTCTAACAGCTGTTTGTGTGTCTGCACATGTGTGCTGTAACAACTCTGATAAAACATAAACAGTAACAGAGCTTTGTCTGTTCCTGAAACCAGTTTAAGAAACACATTGCCATGAAAAAAACCTGCTCTCTGTTTATTCTGTGTGCAGTTAAGAAGCTCGAGGATCACTTTACCGGTAAAATGTGTAATTGTTAGATTTGTGAATTATTTATCCTTTACCTAGATCACATCTGATCGTGAACTCTGAAACGTATTAATAAAACCAAGTTTATTGTGTCGCAGGAAGATGTTATTTACTAAATTTTAGTATTCAGTATTAATCATCCGTCATGTTGATACAATGATGGTTGTGTTCAGTATTTTGTGCTTTAAACTTACAACATTTTATTACCAGCTTTATGATCAGTTTCGGAACGATCCTCAGTGCCTGTTTTCAGCTCTTTTTTTTTCCTCATCAAACTCTGTTGTGTTTGTGAAGTTTCATGTAGAGAAGTCTGAACTGCTGCAGCGTTCAATCAGAGAGTGATATTCCATATGGGGGCATGTTTGTCACTGAAAAGACTTCCGCAAAGCCAGCTCTCCTGTTTTCTCGATGATGGCTCCTCCAATAAGTCTCCTCCCTCCTCTCCCCTCCGCTTTGGGGCAGCCTTAAAAATGGCGACTCAAAGTACTTCCGGTGCCTCAGAGGAGAGAAGAGAGAGGCGGCATGAAATTATCGCTGAGACGCACCCTGACTGCGACTGTGAGTGAAGGCTGGGATAAAGACTGTATGTAAAGTACAACAAACTGGCAACAAGACAGTGAGACGCATAAGACACACAAGAGGTAATGAGGGTGATGCATACCCAGCCATCAATATGTCTTAGGACGTCTTAAGATGTCTTGATAACGAGATCAAGACGTCTCAAGACATGTTTGTATGTCAAGACGTCTTAAGGCATCTTAAGACAAAACTTTGAAGACGTCTTAAGACATGTCAGAGCAGAACATGAGATGCACCTGGACCAATTTGTGTCTTGAAGACACTGAGTGTCTCAAGATGTCTTAAGACATGAGACATTGAGTGTCTTAAGACATCTTGAGACACTCAGTGTCTTCAAGACATTGAATGTCTTAAGATGTCTGAAGACACTCAGTGTCTTCAAGACATTGAATGTCTTAAGACATGCTTCCTTTGTCTTGAAGGCATTCACATCTTAAGATTGCTTAAGACATGGTATGTAGTGTGGACCAATTATAGACACTTTTAAAGTGTTGGTTTTAACTCCCTAGGAGTTGAATCAACACTTCTGAATTTGCTGTGCAGGATCTTCAGACATTTCCGCAGTTGATGAACGTCTCTGCTGCATATTTTACTTCAACAAAAACACAAATAAATGGACTCCCACCGAAAAAATCTGATATCGGTCTGCATTCACGCTTTATTTAGAGAATTTTCAGCGTGTTACTGTCACGCAAAAACACAGCTAAATAGGGCTCTAGTTGTCACCGTGTCTCTTCATCCTGGCAGACTACCTGCATTTGTTTATTTCTGGCACGCTGCACGCGGACTGATACACTAAGCGGCGAGCATCTCGTAGCCAGCTGTGGCTCTGCAGCTGAGGTAGCGCCGTTTTACAACATGATGAGAACTAGTGCCTTATTTAGCTGTGTTTTTGTGTGAAAGTAATGCGCTGAAAATTCCCTAAATAAAGCGTGAATGCAGACCGAGAGATTTTTTCGGTGTGAGTCTGTTTATTTGTGTTTTTGTTGAAGTAAAATATGGCCCCGTCTGAATGCATAGGAAACCGGCTGACGAGCAGGGAGGGGGTGTTTGGTGCGAGTGCTCTGGGCTTCTGCTGCACAAAAACACTGCTGTAGGGGTAATTTCTGCCCTAAACCTTGTGATAGGACCCAACTTGTTCCATTCCAGAGTATCACTCTAAATGTGTTTTATGATTCATTATGCGACTGATCACTGTCGGCCTGTCTTCAAAAATGTATTCATTCATTCAATTCATTCAACACAGTGCTTTTTTATCAGTGCATCCAGCACACTGATATGCTCTGTGTTGTGATCAATGCCACATTTGTGCTCTCTACTTGCTCCAAAAAGCTTTCAAAATTAAACATCAAACTCCTGAGGTACCCACAAAAAGCTGACAGAAGCGATAAAGATATCTTCAGTATCTTAAATCATAAATTGAATCATGTCGTGGTGTTTTTTTTTGCTCTACAAAGACTTCTATGCATTAAACTGTAATGTTCTCTTTGTTGTGCTAAGTATTTAACACATTATCCCTTTTAAGCTCATATCACATAGCTTTAAGTAATACTTTTTGAATGAGTTGTTGCTGTTGAGTTGATGTGCTAGTTCACTCTGTAGAGTAGAAACTCAGCTATGGCTTCTAAAAACATAAAGGGGTTGTTGCTTTTTAGTGAGAAACTTACTAATCAACGCTCACAATATTTTCATTTGCTTCATAATACAATATCAGCAAGTTGTACTGTCTTTAAGGTACTTGGAACTAAAACGTGAATAGAAAACAAACCTTTACATTGTGACCACAAGATGGCAGCATGTGACTACAAGAGAAATCACTGCAAAAAATGTCATCCTCGTATTCAGGCTGAACAATATTGAATTAAAGATACAACACCCACCAAACCCAATTTATGAAATTAACGGTACAGGTGTGATTTTGGTATGTCTTGTTTGATGTGCGCGCTGCACAGGATCTCATGTGTTCACCTCTACTTTATTGTTTGAACGGTGGCACAGCAGCAGCGTTTGGTTTTCTCTTCAAGCCCCTCAAACCTTTTCTGTGCATTTTCTGATTGATGGGAGTTCCCAACTAGATCATCAATTTTTCCCTGCCTTGCATTTTTGTTAATCTAATCTCTAACGCTGTGATAACTTAAATCA
The DNA here is from genome assembly GCF_033239565.1 of Halichoeres trimaculatus. Classification (NCBI taxonomy): domain Eukaryota; kingdom Metazoa; phylum Chordata; class Actinopteri; order Labriformes; family Labridae; genus Halichoeres; species Halichoeres trimaculatus. The sequence goes on from NW_027437212.1 coordinate 404,081, forward strand.
CTGACAGTATTACACACAGGAATTTACGAAAAGTGACGATTAATTCATTTCAAAATACAAACAGGAAACTAAACTATACCAAAAAGTATTGGGTGTATGAAATCAGTAATGTCAGTGGTGTACATGTGGGTGTGTGTGAAGGCATTAGAGTGTATGCGGTGTTGAAGAGTGCGTTAACAAAATCCAAACTAAAACAACGGGTAACTCCAGCTCCTGGCCTAGGCAGAACAGAAGAGAAAAAGGAAGGGGGGAAGAGCAAGAAATGCCCCCTTTTATGCTGGGTAGAGCAATGAGCCCAGGTGCTCCAAATCACCCCAGCACCTTGAAAGACACAGTAACAACTGTTAGTCAAAGACGACCAGTAGGGGTCATCACAGTTATCTTATCTTATCTTATCTTATCTTATCTTATCTTATCTTATCTTATCTTATCTTCAGGGACCATGAGTATTTTTCTTGAAAAAAGTGTGGGTTTTTTATTTGACCCAAAAGGATAATGATAATCGCTGAAATTAACCTAGTGTGGCAGATTGCACTGCCAATCACTTATTTTAGACAACACAAGGCATAATCACCCAGAGAATTACTTTCAGATGATCTGCAGCATGAAAAGGAGACACACATTCCTCAGCTTAATAAACGGAACACTATTGACAATTGCCCTCATCTTGGTCCATCATAAAGGAGCACTTTTTTTTTTTTTTGAATGATCATTGCTGCTTTTGCCAGATTCTTCCATTTACATTTTGAGTCCAGAAAAGAAGCAACAAATCCAATATAAAAGTCAGTTAAGTTCGGGGGTAGTGTTTTACTCTGTGCTCCACTAGAGGGCAACGATACTTCAGTGTTCAATGTCTATTGCTCTGTCATCTCTGTCAGTCTACTCTGTGTTGGAATAAATATCACTCTTCTTTTAAGGATTATTTATCCCCTAAAATGCCCCAGCTTTTAAATCTCACCCCTACAGAAAGCTTTATCATTTATTTTGTTATGCATAAGCTAACCAGGAGGAGCCTACATCAAGTCCCATCTGATGCTTACGATAAAGTGCTTGGTTAGTTGCATTAGGTGTGCTTGGGACAACACCTGACTTTCCTATGTGTCCTCTTAGATGCAGTTCTATTCATGGAGTTGAATTATTAGAAAAGAGAACAGCTATTACAAATTGAATTTGGTTTTGCAATTGGGTATTTAATTATTAGTTATGTTGAATTATAATATATATATATGTAATGTAAATAGAAACATTAAGTATTACTTACGTATCTAGTTCAAACTATTTATAGATGTGGGCAGCTATGAGCCAGAGCAAATGTGCCCAAACTTACTTTTGAAAAAGGACAAGGTCAGGCAGCTTTTGCTGATGTATTGTTTCACCCTGAAAGTATAATCTGAATGCTTTGTGTGAACTCTTTCTTTGAGTGATTTCTGTAAAATCAGTCCCTCAGTGAACTCAAACCTCCTTGTTCCATCTCACAGACTAATGACATCAAAGCTCACCTGTCCCTCAGGTGTCTCTGATCCCAGATGATCAGTGGTCAGTTTTCTGCAGTATTACGTGATTGCTTATACATCGGTAAACTCTGCTTCTGAACCAGGAACACATTTTCCATTAGGGGGCAATATGAGCAATACAAATCAGGATGTTTTTATGTCATGATCAGGATCTGGATTTGATCAGGATTGATTTTCATGTTCATACTATTCCGACCTCAAACAAGACTTCTAGACCAAAATACAGGTACATCTCAAAAAATTAGAATATCTTGAAAAAGTTAAATACATTTCATCACTCATTTCAGAATGTGTAACCCATACAGTATACAGATTTATTACAGATAGCGTGAAACATTTCAAACATTTATTGCTTGAAATTTTGGTAATTGTGGCTTATAGATAATGAAAACTTAAAGTCAATCAATCAATCAATCTTTATTTATATAGCGCCAAATCATAACAAATGTTATTTCAAGACACTTAACAAAAGTGTCTCAGGATATTAGAATATTACTTAAGATTAATAAAAAAAGATATTTTAAACAAAATGTCAGGCTACTGAAAAGTATGTTCATTTCCATGCACTCAGTACTTGGTTGGGCCTCCTTTTGCATGAATTACCGCATCAATGCGGCGTGGGAGCAATTAGTGTGTGGCACTGCTCAGGTGTAATGGAAGCCCAAGTTGCTTTGATAGCAGCCTTCAGGTCATCTGCATTGTTGAGTCTGGTGTCTCTCATCTTCCTCTTGACAATAATTGAGTTTGCTGGCCAATCAAGCACAGTAACACCATGGTCCAACCAGCTTTTGGTACCTTTGGCAGAGTGGGCAGGTGCCAAATCCTGCTGGAAAATGAAATCGGCATCTCCATAAAGCTGGTCAGCAAAAGGAAGCATGAAGTGCTCTAAAATTTCCTGGTAGATGGCTGTGCTGACTGTGCACTTCAGAAAACACAGTGGACCAACACCAGCAGATGACATGGCTCTGCAAATCATCTCTAACTGTGGAAACTTCACACTGGACTTCACAACATGGATTCTGTGCATCTCCACTCCTTCTCCAGACCCTGGGACCTTGATTTCCAAATGAAATGGGAAATTTGCTTACATCTGAAAAGAGGGCTTTGGACCACTGAGCAACAGTCCAGCCCTTTTTCTCCTAAGCCCAGGTAAGATGCTTCAGACGTCTCTGATTCTGTCCACTAAAAACAGCCTTGAGACCTACTTATGGGCCTCCATCAACAGGTTCAGAACCACCGCACTTGTAGATTGAATTTGAAGCTCGATCCTTCAAACATTGCTCTTTTATCATGAAGAATATGAGACCCGGGTAACCTCAGGATGAAGTAATCATTTTGAAAACAGTCAGTCAGTGAAACAGAGGATCAGAGCTGGGAGTGGCTTGACACGAAGAATACAACATTTGAAGCCCATTTCTAAAATTTGTCTGTGTGAAGTGGCTCTTGATGCACTCAGGATACCTTTGCATGTGTTTTGAGTTAATTAGTTGATTAGGGTGTGACACCATGACTTTACAGGAGAACTTTTTCACAATATTCTAATGTTCTAAGACACTGCAATTTTAGTTTTCATTATCTATAAGACACAACTATCAAAATTTCAAGGAATAAATGTTTGAAATTTTTTACTGTATCTGTAATGAATCTATGTAATATATGGGCTTCACATTCTGAAATAAGTGATAGAAAATATTGAACTTTTTCATGATATTTTATTTTTTTGAGATGTACCTGTATTTCTGATTTCTTCATTCTGAACATTTTTTTTCTGCCCCATTTCTAACTTTAATCTGCTTGTGTTTTCTGATGTGTTTTTTTGAAGTCTCACATTTTCACATCCCGATGAATCCAAATTTTTAAAGACATCAGCTGAAGAGTTGTTGAGTTCTGCTGAATGTACAGAGCTTTAGCTTCAGACCAGCAGCCTTTGCACATTCCAGATGGAGTTTAGTGAGATCTTACAGATAGACTTTGGTTTGGTTTGTGACTCTGACATAAAATGTAAATGTAAACATGATTTAAAACATGATTGGTAGCAGTGACATACATTGCAAGATGAAATGGAATTTCAAGCCTGACTTTACATGCCTGAGTAGAGGGCAAAAAAAGACACTTCATCCAACAAAAGCATTCCTTTAACAGAGTTATTCTAAAACATCAAGAAATGAGTGCTGTGCATAGATGTTACTTTGATTACTTTTGAGTTGGTAATTGTAAACTCGTTTCATACAGAGATAATCAAAGGGATCCCACACATGCAGCAGATGGTCTTGGGTCTGTCACCACAGGGCACTGCAATGTGTAATTTGATTTAACCCCTATACTTTAGCATGAGAACACGTGCTCGCTGTTAAACCACAGCTCTCCTGTTGGTGACATTTCACCCATGATGCCTTTATTAAATACTAGATAATAGCAACATAAATATTGCAGTCTAACATGGAATTGCTGTGTCTCTATATGCCAAAACATGACCAAAAGAACTCAAACCAGACCAAAACAAAAGAAAAACGTTTAAAACTCTCCCGATGTACATGCTTCAGTCTACTACCAAATGGACTGCAGGTGTTAGATAAAACCCGAAATTACAGGCACTCATAAAAACAAGCAATGAAGTATGTGCATGTGTGCTGTTCATACTTTTATGTGTGTGTGTGTGTGTGTGTGTGTGTGTGTGTGTGTGTGTGTGTGTGTGTGTGTGAGTGAGTGAGTGAGTGAGTGAGTGTGTGTCTCCACTCAGTCACTCAGTGTCCTATTCTGTGGTGAAGCTATAGCCACAATTTGTGCGGGCTTCCTGACACTCCCACCACTCCTTCTGCCAACCAGAGGGAGGACTGTCACCACCAAGTTAGGGCTTCACTCTATCCACTCTCTCCTCACTGTGGCATTCATCACGACATACTGAAAGAGAAAGGTAAGCCCTGTCATGTCTTTTCTGTTGTGTAACTTGTCTTAGCAGCTTTTTAAAGAGGATTCCTCTCATTGTAAACAGATATTGAGAATACCAGTGTCTTAAGACATGGAAATGAACTTATGAAGTGAAAGTGATGTTTGTCTCCAAAAGAAAGCATTCCATCAATACTTGTGATTAGTAAGTGGCCCCTTTTGTTTAATCTGCTTTTTTTGGTTAATAGGATGGTTGTTTTTCATTTAGCAACTATGTATAAATGCATGTTTGTTTCTTGCTGTTACTTTTTAGCTTCTCCTTAACTTCATGTCACTGTTGCATGAGTTTGGTTTAACCACAAGTGACCAGCTATCAGGACAGAGAAGACAAGCTAAATATACAGTATAACTGCATACATGCACCTCTGTGATTATAGGTCAGCGAGGTCTCCTCTGCCTGAGCAGATGGCACAACTTCCCCTCTGTCTTTCGAGCTCAGTTGGCATTTCAAGTTGCATTTTTAGCATAGCCTAAAATAATTTGTTGTTCCAACCAAATTACCGAATATAACTTCTCTAATGTAATTGGAAGAAATGGAGAAGGTGAGTGGGATTGTATGCAAGACAGTCAATGGATGACTCTTAGTTTTGGATGTGTTCCCACACATGCAGCATTAAAGAGCTCACTTATCATGTATTACCACAAGTTTTTTTAAGGCAGGAAAGAAATCCTTTTTGTAGCTTTTCACTTTGAATGGAGTTGTACAAAGATTATTTATAGATTTTACACTACATTGTTTCTTCTTCTCTAAGCAGAAAGTATATGTCTACAAGCAATGAAACATGCACCAGCCCATGTTCAGATTAGACATGACTTATCTTGATTGAAAACAGCCTGCAGAAGCTAGCTGAAGGGAATGTCAATCAGTGTTAACAAGCATAAGACTTGACCTGCATGTGTCACCCTTTGATTTGGTCACATACTCTGTAAACATACTGTGATTAAATATAAATTCAGATCACAAAGCTAACTATGAAAATAGACTAAAGTGGCAAGTGGCACAAATACATTTGATAATATCAAAATTTTTTCTGTGACTGTTTAGATCCTGAATAAGTGTGTCAGGTGAGCAGCAGCTAATTTTTACCCTTATATATACGTAGAGTTGGGTGTAGACCTCTGGTGGTTGTGGTTATAATGAATGGTTCAATCTCAAGCCCTCTTACAGTGGGGGGGGGGGGGGGGGGGCTGACACACTTAACCAGGAGCCACATGAGACACCTAAATTGTGTCAGAGAGCCATCAACTTTCTTTCATTGTAAAATGAATTATTTTGAATAGCTGATACTGATAATCAGAAGAATAAAGCACTCTGTAAATATTTATATTGGGTTAAGTGAAATTGTGGTTTATAGGTCAAATAAGAAAACAAAAACAATTATTGAATCCTTAAATGATAGAGAAAATGTCTTTTTGTCTTTGTCAATCTGCATCATACATGAACTCACTTTTACCAATCGAGAGTGCTGGCAGGCTGCCAACACTCCTGAATATGGAGGCACTGTCCTATTTTTTTTTTTTTTTAACCCTTTTCCCCGCTGGTCTGCTGGCTTGTGGTTTCTCCTGATTGTCCCCCAACTTTAAGTATATTTCAGTGAGCTCTAATATTTTTCCAAGTCAATCAAGACCCGTACTTGGGCGTTATATTGAAAACTGAAAAAAACATCCACCACTCTCTCTCTTAGTTGGTTTGATCCAAAGACGCTGCAGGACACCTCAGAGACAGAGACAGATAACTATGCCGCACTTGTTGATGCAGAGTTGATCAGAGCCTCAACTGTTTTCTTTCTTTCTTTTTTGGTGTTGACATGGCATGTCGTGAGTTAAACTAACCTAGCTCTGCTCTAACGCAGCATCCTCTCCAATAAGGAGAGTTTAGAGCAGCGTGAATCTTATAGTGAGAAGGCTGACTCTAAAATAGTGAAACGCTTGCCTTTGTTAAGCTCTGTCTGTCTTTGATGTGTGATGTGCATACGCGCTGCGTGTGTACACGACAGCACTCTTTCTTCAGAACAGGAGAGAGTGCAGTTGGAGGAGACTGACTGAGCCAGTGAAAGAGGGCAAATTCAAACCACAATGTCTTGGACAGTGCCTGTGATAGATGAAGTATTAAAACATAGAATAGAATAGAATAGAATAGAATAGAATAGAATAGAACTTTATTGTCATTGTAACGAGTACAATGAAATTGAAGTCACAGCAGCAATCAAGAAAACAAAAGTAAGAAAGTGTGTAGAAAGTGCAAAAAGGTCCATAAGAAAAAGTGATGACAGCGTGTCCATCATTCTCCAGTCAGCCAGCCTCCACCTCCACAGGGTCCAGGACTGAGCTTCTTCAGTCATGCTCCATCTCTGTCTTCTGTATCCTGTCTGCTTACAGTAGGTGAAGCTCTTCCAACATGGCGTTGGTGTCTGATGTTAGCTCTGTTAGCCATGTCTGTGAAAAGCATGATGCTACTCCGCCCTCTGGTTTTCCCTCTGTTGCTGGGTTAGCATGGCTAGCTCTTCCATCTTATTGGAGATAGATCTTACATTCTAAAGAACGATGGATGGAACATCGTTGATGACATGGACAGGTCCATGTCATCACTTCTATCATTGATATATGCTTACTGGTGCTAGAATATCATTGCAATTTCCTGTATACGAGCAACAAGATCACAAAGCTAAAGCAAATACTAAGTAAGCACTGTGTTTTCTGTACTGCTTTTTTGTATTTGCTTTTTATTAGATGCAACATGTTGAATATGTTGAAAAGGAATCTGGTGTCAGAGGGTAATGTAAATTTCTTTTTGTGTTCAGTTCTTTAGTCAAACTTCAAGTAGAAAATCCTGAATCAGAGTTTTCTTAGAAACTGTCATCTGCTAAGCTAAGATAGCTGGGGCAGAATAGCCAATGTAAGGCTGGCTCCTCCAGGGTGATGTAAAGAATCAACAAGGGAATGTTTAAAATTAAATGGTAAATGGACTTGAGCTTATATAGCGCTTTTCTAGTCATGGACCACTCAAAGTTGCTGTACACCACAGGTCACACTTACCCATCCACACCCATTTGCTCTCACATTCACACACTGATGGATCCAATCTTTACTATGACAGCTATCCATCAGTACATCTAACACAGTCACGCCCTTTCATACCCATTCACACACCACTGGCGCAGCAGTGGGAGCAAGTAGGGGTTAAGTGTCCTGCCCAAGGACACATCGCCATGTGTCGCCCAGAGCTGGGCTTGAACCTGCAACCTTCCGATTACCAACCAAGCGCATTCTCCAGCTGCGCCACCGACGCTGATGATGTTGATGGATTGAACCATTTCTAATTGACCCTTATCAATACCCACCCCAAAACACCAGTGAATCTTTTCACATCAACAAAATATATAAGCATACCTATAAAATACTTATAGGCTCACGGAAGAAATTTTGCTATTAATCTCAGTCCCACTTTCTGAATCTGAAGACCAGTGAGGCTAAAAAACAGACCCAAGAAAACAAGTCGCACTACTCAATACCCTCAAAAGCAGTATGCAGTACCTCCTGCTACCATCACTTCATTTTCTAAAGGGGCAAGCAAAGTAGCCCTTCAGTCAAGAATCGCACCACTTGATACACCTAAATATTCCCCATAGTGCACCCTTAAACATTGAAGCAAAAATGTTTGTACTGCATTATGAGATATATTCTCTGATGCATCTTGTTAAGTTAAAGTAAGGATGGGTTCATTATGAGAAGTCTGAGCTTTACTGGATGTTATTTTTAATGAGAAGTTTGCTTACTCCAGTCATCTTTGTAGAGAGGTCAAAGACGCTGAGCAATCCAACATCATCTGCACATAAAGAATGCTCTGTGATGCTGAAGCCAGTGGAGTGTTTTGATGTGGTCAGTCTGCAGCACTGCTGGTTTTCCAAATGAAGAGTGAAGTTTGGAGGAATTTAGGTTTACTACCCACCTATCCACACTGTTTGTCTGTAATGACTAAGAGGCTTTAACATGAAAGAGGGATGTATAGATGAATCTGAGGAAGGTAGAAAGTGGAGCTTCTTTTTTTAGGATTCCAGATGAAAGACTTTTAGAAAAGTGACACATTTGATTAATTCTCCAGTAGTATGCTGAGAGTGTTGTTTACTGCAGGCACGAGGCCTCAACATTAGACTCCATGGGCTTCTTTGGGCTGAAAATTCATCACCGTGAAGGGCAGATTGATAGAATGAATGGATATTTGGAAAATAAAGTTGAAGGTTCAACAGCAGGGAAAATAAACAAAAACAACCTAGCAAACACAAATTCATTAAAATCAAACAATTTCTGTTGGGTGTTGACCTGAGGATTTCTATGGGTTTCATGGAGTCTTTGAGCAGTGGTGATTTTAGGGAGTGGCCTGGTGCCACCCCTAAAAACTCATTGGCCACCCCTTTGGCCACCTCAGATCTGATAGGTAGTTGGCCAAGTTCGTTAACACAAGAAACAAGAGAAATGCTGTCAATCAATGGTGATGGCTGACTGACTGATCTAGAGTCAGTTTTACACTTTTAACTACCACAATATGGTCGGACTGAGGCTGCAGAGAGCTGATTTCTGATCACTGGAAAAACAGTGACCATGCAGATCTGGGATCAGTAGAGCCATGAGATGAGCACGCTGCATCTCCGTGTCACCTGTAGCTCCAGCAGAACAGGACAGAGACAACATTCATTGTAACTTGATAAAAACGGATTCAGACATTTGAGAGGTACAGTGTTGGGCAGTAACATCAAATAGCATCTAGTTAGTAATTTAACTACATTTTTCAGTAACGACGTGGTAGCATCGTTGTTTACAAAAAGAAAGAACTTTTCAGGCTTGGGTGAAAGTCGCTGAGGAGACAGGAAGAGGCAGCAGGCCTTGATTGTGATCTCCAAGGCTTTCACACACTCTCCTGTCATGCTTTTGAAACCATAGCTGATTGTTTTTCAGATGCTCATTTGGGCTCTTGGTCTATAAGTGAGCGGGCTCTCTATTCTGCCTGCACTGTCAAAATAGTCCAGCGTTGAGACCCTGGTGTTCATGCAACGCATTACAGGCATGACGCACGTTTAAATTCGCAAATTCACATTTGGTGTGGCCGCGGTATTAGAGTTACCTTCACCCTCAGGAACGGAGGTTATTCTTAAGTTATATTTACGTTTGCATAGTTCACATCTGGAACAGCGCAGTGCAGTTTGACACCATCTTTTGAACTAACACAAATAACAACCATAACAAAGATTCCTGATCCTGACTCAGGTTTTGGTTTTTAGAATAGGGGAGACCAGGTATGGTTGTAACATGGGGAGAGTTGTAATACTACCAATTCCACCAATCAGGGATAAGATAGGAGTTATTTTTTCATTTTCTAAACTGCTTATCCTGTTCAGGGTTGAGGGTGGCTGGAGCCTTTCCCAGCTGTCATTGGGGGAGAGGCGGGGTACACCCTGGACTGGTCGCCAGCCAACCACAGGGCTGACACATAGACAGAAAACCTTTCACGCTCATACTTACACCTACAGGCAATATAGCTGTTGAGCATGCTTTTGCAACACAGTCTCACTCCCAGCGTGTCAAAAACCGACGCTTGGTCAGGGCCCTTTGGCGTCAGAAGCTGACGCAAAAGTTCTCCCTCTGCGTCCTCATGAGACGCTGCGGGTCTCCAGTTCACTCCAATGTAAACCGACTGTGGCGTTTTACAACGCTGTGAGCTCACATCTGATTGGTTAACGGGGGAAAGAACATCCGGAAGTACTATCCTGTCTGACAGTTTTCACGTTCGTCGCTATTTTACTATGTTATACGCGATATTTCTCTACAAAAAAACATATATTTGTCATTGTTAATTGCTCAATAAGATGTGTCAATGTTTAAGTCCATCAGTTGTCTTTATGTTCCTTTCGATTCAGAGAAATAATGAATTCGATCTCACTTTTGGATGGCCGAAGGTACTACACTACCCACAATCCCGTGGGTTGTTTCCATAGTGACGACACCCAAAAGCTTTGCTTCACCAAATCTTTTTAAAACTATTTATTTAAAAATAATTTAAAATGTTGATGTGAAGTGAATTTACTTATCATTGAAACGCTTTCTTAAATAGTTTGTTTCAATAAATGTTTTAGGGACGTGTTATGACGCCATGGTATAGCCTACATAGCCTACGACCAGCGACGATTGCGGGTGCTTCCCGCTTGCGTATTTTTTTTTTGTAGGATAGATGCGGGAATCTCATACTGTTACGTCTTCTTATAGGCAGATGCTTTCATGATTGGCTGTTGCTATTGCACGTATTACCCAACGGACAAATTGGATCAAGTCGCAGCATGAATATTTATGAAATACCCGGATGGATCCTACGAGAAAAAAAGCTCACCTCCCGCTGTCCCCATTTCTCCCCTGCTTCCTGTAAGTATTAAATGACTGAGGAAATTTAAAACATTAATTTCAGTATCTGTCTATTCAGTTGTTTGTAGGTAATAGTTTACTTTTTAATTTCATGAAGATAAAACAGACTTTATGAGTGTTTTATGAGTCAATCATGTAATGATTTTATTTTGAATGTTGTTTTGAACGTTTCCAAAAATGTACTTGCCGATCATGCAGGCGTTATTTTACAAACTATCCTGCTTTAGGCAAACCCCTTCAAAATATTACCTTTAATTTATATTAATAAAATTGCTCTGAGGAAGTATATAGGCTAATCTCCATAAATGATATATTTTTATTCACTGCGTAACACCATCTCAAGATAGTTGGTCAGTAGCCAGTAATAAACACAAGTGGCTGATGCAGGTTGTTTAGTTTTTGGTAACTTGTGTCTGTTATTTCCCCTCAACAGATCCTTCAAATTTGTCATCTCATATATTTTGGTTTGAAAAATCCACAACAACCCAAAGGCACTTTTAAGAGCCCTGTCTGTCTCTCTTGTTAACTTGTCCTTGCTGTTGACTTGTCTCACCTGTTAGCCTGTGTCTGACTCTATTTCTGTTTATATTTGTCTTACCTGTCCATAAGTCTATTGTTTCCAAGTTTGTTTCTGTGATCGTGTTCTGTCTTACTTTTTGTCCCTTGTCCGTATCCTTGTGTTGTGTTCTGTTCTTCGTTTGTATCTGCACAGTCACCATGAGTGATTCTGAACTTCAGGAATTGCTTATGGCTGTGGATAGCCTGACTGATCAGTCACAGGTCAGTGGTGATTTAGCAAGTGCAGATGACTTGCTCAGGGAGCTGCAGAGAGAACAAGCTGCAGCAGCACCAGAAGCACCAAGACCTACAGTGAAGTGGAGAAAGAGAACCTGTGAAGGAGACTTAATTCATGGACGGCCAGGATCAATAAGGAATCAGTCTAATCAAGGTCAGTATTGTTTTTACATTATTAATATTAAAAAAAATCCAGATTTTAACTTGCAAAATAAATGCAGTATCACTGGTCTTGGATCATTTTTGAAAGAGACACAATAAGGCCACTTTGACTTCTGTGTCAAAGGGAGTATTAAGTTCTGTATGAGCTTACAAAAGTTAGCACTGCTGTCAGATTTATTACATTGTCTTGAAGTCTTGCGAAATGTCTTGGCTTTAGACCTAAATGGGGTAGCATTGTTGCTTTCATATCAAATGTTTCACAATGTTTAAGATCTTTTTCTTTTTATACAGCCTGAGATTTTGAAAAAAAAAAAAACAATCATTATAATGTCACAATTTTTTTTCTCTATATTTTTTTCGAGTGTAGCCCGGCTGACTTGGGAGACTGATCCTCCTGCTGATGCTCCTGAGATTGTATTTGCCCCAGCCATTTCTCCAGAGACACTTGGTATTTACTTAATTTATTCTCCATTATCCCACAGCATAAAGTTGAGTAATATGTACTTGTTTCTGATAGAACTGCAATTTATAATACATCTTTGTATTACATCACAAATACAAATAGAATTGAATAATGGACAGTTACACCATTCAAAGCTACTTCATATGGTACATTTTAAAATTGAAAAGATCTTTGTTATTTTTTTGTACCATTTTAATAGAGGGGTTCTTACAAGATCTGCAGCAATCCCTCAGTGATACCACTGGAGATGAGGTGGATGAGCCAACCCCAAGAGCTTCTCTTCTGGCTTTATCAAACTGGAGCACAAGAAAACTCTCTTTTCAGAGAGTTGGAGGGCAGAGAGACCACGTCTTGTGAACACAACCATAGCACAAGAAAATGCAGCAAACCGTGTCTGCCAACAGTGTGGAAGGAATTCAGCTGTTGTCCGATGTCGTGATTGCCAGCCATCCCCCTTCTTCTGCTCTGAATGTGACGTCAGCATGCACACCAGACATGTGCTTCACAACAGAGATGCCTGTACAGCAGGATTCTTCCAGCCTTTGCCTCCAACAACTTTTATAAAGTGTAACACCCTTTGCCCATGTGGTATGTTCTGGTTTGTAAGTTTCAAAAATATATTTTCTTACTGGATTTGTTGAGCACTTTAGGGTTCAATTGCAGCTTCTTCTGGGTGACTTTAATACTTTTCAGTCATGTGCTTCATGTCACATTTTTGTCATGTAGGTAAACTGTAGTTGAATTGGGTCAGAAATTTGTCACAACGCAATAAAGTAATTAATTCTTCTCTCATGTCATTCATATGGTGTTTTCTTGTGCTTTTCAGTGCGTTTTGTACCCATGGAAATCCCTGACAAAGTCTGTGATTGTCAAACACCGTCATTAAGTGTCAAACCAGGGAAGACTGTGGCAGTGATCACAATGAATGGTAAGAATGTAATGAACTTTGGTCCTGATTGAAATGTTTGTTTAATAAGATCTGTCTCTTCTCAACAACTCCCACATGTTGCCATACATTGTTAGAAGGAAAAAAAATCACATGAACATCGAGTGATGCATTCTGCGTTAGAGGGAAAAAATGATTATCTAGGGCAGTTAACATTACAGTGGATTTCCATTTTTTTTTTTCCAGGACGCCATGAGCTCAGCATGCCTGAGTTGGTATGTGAAACAGGCCAGGTCAGTTGGATTGCTGGAGTTGATGACCTTCTTCGAAGTGACTACTGGCCAGCTACCCTTCACGTCTCCACCATTTTTGCCATTGTTACTTTTATTTCATTTGAAGAAAGTAAAATGGTTGCACCAGGACTGTCCTGTCAGGCATTTTTAAGAATGCTGGATCGGCGAACTGTCCGCTTTGGCCGTGTGAGTATTGAAGGTCTTTGTCCCATGTTATTTATTTGTATATCTTTGTTGAAAACTGGTGTCCTTAAAATGCATTTGTTTTAGTATCATTGTTTGTAATTTCCCTGTTGATGTTTTTTTTATGATAGAGTGGACAGATCTCAGCTGATAGCTTTTTAAAGAGTTTTTTTGAGTGGGAGGCTGTTCAATTTGAGGTCAACAGCATCTGCAAGGAGGAGCCCTTCGCCTGTCCTGCTTGCAGCCCGGACATGCTTGCAGTTTCTGTTGATGGAAACCGCAAGCATTACTGCTTCAAAAATGCAGCTAGGTACTTCAAAGTATATATATAACTTCACAGTGTTTAAATTAATAACAATGTAAGTCTTTTAACCCGAGAGTGTGAGATATCATCACCTGTCCCTTTGTTTTATTTAGATCTGAGGAACAGGCCATCTTTGAAGGCGTCTTCATAGCAAAGGATGAAGACGTCTCAAAATTTGTCGACTACATACAGAGCACAACCAAACATGTAATATTGCAGACTGTAATTATATATGTTCAGGAATACAATTGTGTTTTATGGAAGTGTTTTTTGAGGTCCGTCTTTCGACCGTTTTAATGAATAAATTTTCATATTGTAGGTCTCTGGGAGAGGTATTTGTGGAGGGGAGTGGTCAGCAGCCAGAGAGACCTCCCAAAGATCTGCCAGCAAGCTAGATGAGGAGGGACTGGAACTTGCAGTCTGTTGGCATGGAGTGCTCCTGTGTGCCCTCAATATGTACAGAGGAGAAATTTTTGCCTATCCCCTCTACTTACAAAATAAGCTAGAAAATAGGCAAATAACATTTTTTTGCATGGATGTGACCTGCAAGTACTGGCCCTACCTCCAAAGAGTCACAAAAAGCTGCCCAGAGCTCCAGTATCTTTTAAACATGAAGCCCTTCCTCTCAGTGTTTCATGCCAAAGCCCATGACTTCAAGTGTGAAGTAAGTAACAATTAGCATCAGACAAAATGACTGTCTACATCTCAATATCAGCACTGAGAAGTTATAATTGGCATTGTTTTTGGAATATATTTTAAAAAGGTGAAATGGAGTGGGGCATATCAGGAGGGGGCTGGGTTGACACTTGACGAGGAGGTGGAACAGTGCAATGCCTTCCTCTCGCGGATAGCAGTGACCACCAAACATATGTCAAAAGGAGGTGAGGTGAAAACCGTAGAAACTCAGGTATACCAAATGGTACAGGATAGAGGTAACACATTTTCTGTTACAGGACGCACAGACATGCTGACACACATGGCCATGCGCTGGAATCAGCATAAGTTTCACAACCTTGCCACCTCACTGTCCCGCAATCTGAAAGTAATAACGTTATATCCTTTATTATTACATAAGTATTATTTGTCCTTTCAAGTATGAAATATTATTTGATAGGAATAGTTGGGGATGTGAACTGAGTGTTTATTTCATTATTTTTATTACCTGTGATTGTTTGTGACTGTAGACCTCAAAAGCTCTGGAAAACCAGCTGCAGAACCTGGAGTCCATGAAAGCCCAGTTGGCAGTGACTGAGAGCCAATTGGAAGAGTGGATCAGCGATGTGAAGGAGTGGGCAGAAAGTAAGAAAACTGTTCATGAAGCTTTCAGGGTTTAGTCTGATACTTTGTAATTGATACCTGTTCATGTTGAAATACACAATAATGTTATGTTGACACATGACATCCGGTTTAATCTCTTAAAATAAGGTATGGTCTCTGTAGGCTTTCATTTGAGAGCAAGCATTGAACACTCAGTTTTGCAAGCCATTAACTTATAATGCCATTCGAGAATTAAATAAAATTAAGATTGAATTGCACTGATATTGTAAGTCACTGAAGTGCAAAACAAATATACCCTCTCTACAGCAAAGACCAACACCTTGACTGATGCGGATGCCTTGGCAAGCAGGATTGAGTTGCTGGTGGCAAGTATCAGGAAACGTTCCCAGCGTCTCTACAAAGATACAGACAGCAACAAAGGTCGTGCCAGGATCCGCCGCAAAATCAGGGAGGAGAAGGGGATCCTGAGTTCTGTGGTTGAAAAATACAACAAAATGGGACCAAGTACAGGAACTCTGTGTTTGGAGACCATTCTGTCTCAGGAGACAGCTTGGCCATGGCAACGACCACAGAGTGGTGTGTACACTAATAAGTTGACTACCTTCAGTAAATGTAACAAGTACAGAATACCTACATTGCCTTAAATTGTTCTGTAAAGCCATAAAACTTTGTGAAGCCTTTGAATTCCTCATTATGAATTGACCTTTTTATGGAAGTATAACTGTGCCATCAGGATTTGAACATGAATTTCTAACTCTGAATTTTTTCAGCATCGAAATTGGACTTTGAATATTAAAAAACATCGAATTTTAAGCGCTGATTGGTTATTCTCCCCCTTTTATATTTGTCCATGTTGAAATAAATTCAGTGTAAAAAAAATCAACATCTCAAAAAATCCAGTCGAAAAAAAATTAGTGTTAAAAAGAATTCAACATAAAGAAATATCTATGTCTCGAGAATTTCGGTGCCAGAAAATTCAGTGTCAGGAAATTCAGTGTCAAAAATAATCCAGTCTCTACATCCGGGTAACCAAGGGGAAGCAATCGATCCCTTGGTCAAGTCGTACAACGCTCAGCCAATCAGGTTGCGCTCCACTGGTCTTATGACACCATGACAGTTTCGAGTGAACTATGTCGACCAACTCCAATGACGCGGCTTTGGTAAGCCTGTTTATGCTATTTGTCATTTGTGTTTTGAAAATTGCATTATAGCTATGACTTAACATGCTGCACGTTAACCGGCTATTTTGAACGATAACAATACTCAACTTTTATTACGTGGCGTTCGCCAAAACTGCGTCAGCAGCTTGCTAACGGTACGTACATTGTGTTTTGGGGCAACACGGATGAACGTTTTTGATTTGAGGAACAACGATGTCGTTATCTGATTGTTGTAAACAATCGCTGGGTTATCTGGCAAGTAATGACAATCTCGGCCTGCTAAAACTTCTTCGCCGTGGTGTGGGGCCGCTGCGGTAGCTCACCTCGTAGACCCGGTGTGTGTTAGCCTCCTGAGCCTCGAGTTCGTTCTCACTTAACGGGACTGGTTTATCGTGTTGTTTATCTGACACAGAAGTGTTTTTTACTGAAATATCATACCATGTGATGTTTCTTCTGCTGAGAGTTGAATGAAGATAATTTTGGGCATAGTTAAGCATGTCTAATAACCCTGAATTAGTGTCTTTTCCCAAAGAAATACATAATATTGTTTTCAGAATCAGAATCAGAATCAGAATCAGAATCACCTTTATTGGCCAAGTATTTTCAAGAATACAAGGAACTTGACTCCGGTTTAAACTGCACTCTCTCAGTACAAATGTGGATAGAATTACAAGAGTAGAAAAATAGAGTTTAAGTAGTAGAAAAAGAATAATAATTATTACAATATTAAATAAAGGACTCTGCACAGAGTAAATACAAAAATATATACACAATTTAAGTTAGGAAAAATAGTGCACTGAATAAATGTCATAAAAAAATGTGCAACTTGCAACAGGGAATGGAAGATGGATGTGCAATAGAAACAGAAACAGAGAGACTGTGGCTGTACATGAGGTATATGAGTTTTTTTAAAGCAGGTTAAGTGTTCATCAGAGTGACGGCCTGGGGGAAGAAACTGTTCCTGTGTCTGGACGTCTTGACGCACAGAGCTCTGTAACGCCGACCAGAGGGGAGCAGTTTAAACAGTTTGTGTCCGGGGTGTGAAGGGTCTGCAGAGATGTTGCCAGCCCGCTTCCTGGTCCTGGACCTGTACAAGTCCTGGATGGAGGGCAGGCTGACTCCGATGATTTTTTCTGCAGCCCTGACAGTTCGTTGCAGTCTGTGCCTGTCGTGTTTGGAGGCTGAGGAAAACCAAACCGAGATGGAGGAGCACAGGACAGACTGAATGATGGAGGTGTAGAAGATGATGAGCAGGTCCTGGGGCAGGTTGAACTTCCTGAGCTGTCTGAGGAAGTACAACCTCTGCTGTGCCTTCTTCCTGATGGAGTCTATGTGGGAGGTCCACTTCAGATCCCGGGAGATGGTGGATCCCAGGAACCGGAAGGAGTCCACAGTAGACACAGTGTTGTTCAGAATGGTGAGGGGGGGCGGAGGAGGGGGGTTTCTCCTAAAGTCCACTGTCATCTCCACAGTCTTGAGCGGGTTCAGCTCCAGGTGGTTCTGACCACACCAGAGGACCAGCTGTTCCACCTCCTGTCTGTAAGCGGCCTCGTCACCATCCTGGATGAGACCAATGATGGTGGTGTCGTCCGCAAACTTCAGGAGTTTCACAGAGGGGTCCCTTGAGGTGCAGTCATTAGTGTAGAGGGAGAAGAGCAGTGGGGAGAGCACACACCCCTGGGGGGCGCCGGTGTTGACTGTCCGTGTGCTGGATGTGATGGACCCCAGCCTCACCTGCTGGGTCCTGCCAGTCAGGAAGCTGGAGATCCACTGACAGGTGGGGGGTGGCACAGAGAGGTGGGAGAGCTTGTGGTGGAGGATGTCAGGGATGATGGTGTTGAATGCCGAGCTGAAGTCCACAAACAGGATCCTCACGTACGTCCCTGCAGAGTCCAGGTGCTGTAGGATGTAATGCAGTCCCATGTTGACTGCATCCTCAGCTGACCTGTTTGCCCGGTAGGCAAACTGCAGGGGGTCCAGCAGGGGTCCTGTGATGTCCTTCAGGTAACTCAGCACCAGGCGTTCAAAAGACTTCATGACTACAGAAGTCAGGGCGACGGGCCTGTAGTCATTCAGTCCTGTTATGGAGGGTTTCTTTGGGACTGGGATGATGGTGGAGCGTTTGAAGCAGGAGGGCACCTCACACAGCTCCAGAGATCTGTTGAAGATCCGGGTGAAGATGGGGGCCAGCTGGTCCGCGCAGGCCCTCAGACATGAGGGGGAGACACCATCAGGTCCTGGAGCCTTCTTGATCTTTTGTCTCTGGAACTGCTGGCACACATCCTCTTCACGGATCGTCAGTACGGGTGGGGTTGCAGAGGGGGGGGAGCTGTCCAGGGGGGCAGGTAGTCTTTTGTTGATGGGATGAGTGGGGGGTGTGAAGGAGTCTGTTTCAAACCTGGTGTAAAACAGATTCAGCTCCTCAGCCAGATGAGGGTTCTCCACAGGGTGGGGGGATGGTCTCTTGTAGTTGACGGCCTCCTGAAGGCCCCTCCACACCGACACAGGATCGTTAGCTGAGAATTGTCTTCTCAGCTTCTCAGAGTAGCTCCTCTTAGCTGCTCTGATCTCCTTTGTCAGTGTGTTCCTGGCCTGCTTGTACAGGAGCCTGTCCCCACTTCTGTAGGCCTCCTCCTTGGCCTGGCGAAGCTGCCTCAGTTTCCCAGTAAACCAAGTTTTATTGTTGCTGTATGTGCGAAAGGTCTTGGTTTGCACACACAGGTCCTCACAAAAACTGATGTAAGTCCATGAATGTCTGTGGCTGCAGCTTCAAAGACGCTCCAATCTGTGCAGTCAAAACAGGCCTGGAGCTCCTGCCTTGACTCATCCGTCCACTTCTTCACTGACTTCACTACAGGCTTTGCAGATTTTAATTTCTGCCTGTAGGTAGGAATAAGGTGGATCAGACAGTGATCAGAGAGTCCTAAAGCTGCACGGGAAACAGAGCGATATGAGTCCTTTATTGTGGTGTAGCAATGGTCGAGAATGTTCGCGTCCCTGGTGGGACACGTGACGTGCTGTCTGTATTTTCGGAGTTCATGGCTGAGGTTTGCTCTGTTAAAATCCCCTAAAATGATGAGCAGGGAGTCTGGATGCTTCCTCTCCACGTCTGTGATCTGGTCGGCGAGCTGCTGCTGCGCCTCTGTTACGCACGCCTGAGGTGGAATGTAAACACTGACCAGCACAAACGAGGAGAACTCCCGCGGTGAATAAAACGGGCGACAGTTTATGAAAAAGGATTCCAACTGGGGGCTACATGTCCTCTTCAACACTGTGACATCTGTACACCAACCTTCGTTAATATAAAAGCATGTTCCGCCTCCCCTCGTCTTCCCTGAGAGCTCCGTTACGCGGTCCGCGCGCAGGAGCTGGAAGCCGGGCAGATGTAGAGCGCTGTCGGGGATGTGTTCACTGAGCCAAGTTTCAGTGAAACACAGGGCGGCGGATCTGCCAAAGTCTGAGTTTTTCCTGTTGAGGAGCAGCAGTTCATCCATCTTGTTTGACAGAGAGCGGACGTTGGCCAGGTGGATAGACGGGAGCGCAGTGCGTAATCCCCGCTGCCTCAGTTTCACGAGCGCGCCTGCTCGCTTCCCGCGCCGGCGTCTTCTGTAAACTCCATACAGAGCTGCTGCTCCTCCAACCAAAACATCTGTAAAGTTCCCTGGTTCAGTGAAAACCGGTGGAAAAATTGTACCAGATGTCAGGCCAATGTTTATGAGCTCTTCCCTGGTGAAAGTGACCAGAGAAGGAGAGCAGAGTGCACTGAAAAAACACAAAAACGCACAAAGTACGAGAGAGCGCAGTACCGAGGCGACCATCCGCGGCGCCATCTAGATAATAGTTTTATAGCTTGTTTCAAATTGTTGTATAATGTAGGACGCATATCTTAAGTGTTCACCCTTTGGAAACCACAGTAGGGTCACCATAATTATAGTGCAGTAACGAGTAACTTTGTAAAATGTATTCATGTTCTCGTTCTGCCAATTTTTAATGCTCCTCTTGCTTTTTCTGCATTGTTGCAGGGCAGTCATGCTGATAATATTTTACAGTCAGCCAACCGCCTTTTACAACTACTCAACTCATCAGGTCAGCAGGGTTCAGCAAGTGTTGGAGTCACAAATCAACAAATGAGGTTTAGTATTGAAATTTACTTTGTGTACATATGGCTTATACTACTCATACATTTTAGATGTATTGATTATTAATAGATTTTCTTGGATACAATTCTGCAGAGAACAGAGACGAACAGAACCAGTTCAAATGGAAATGACCAGGTGAAGAAAAGTTTGTTTAAGTTTAAAACATAAACTTCTCACTTAAGGCTAATATTAAAGTAATTATGAAATGAGCGAAGTTATAGCAGGACTTGATAATACATAATCTTCTGATAATGTCACATATGGTTGTAGTTAGTGTTTTTTGTTTGTTTGTTTTCTGTAGGTCCTTTCCAGGTATTTTCACCAGGGGCAGGGGAAAAAGGCGATTTCCCACAGCAAGTCCTGTTCCTGCCAGGAGGCCTAGGCCACTGGATGTGGCTTTCTATTTGTTGCCAAAGCGATGTGAAAAAACTCCAAAAGAGGAGGAGCAAATAGTCCATATGCATGCAGGACTGGGCCGTAGGACTGCTCATCTAGATGAAAGCACAACACATGAGGAGGTAAAAACATGCAATTGTTAACTTAGTATTGTAGGTTTTGAAGTTATATGGATTTTTTAGAATTCCATGCAGTGTTATTGATGCTCTTCATGATTTCAAGTTTTGACACTATTTTTGGGAAAGATTATATGTGTATACATTTTTTGCTTACAGTTATGTGATGCCCTCAAAGTTTTATTCCCAAAATTGGGGTCAGTTACTGGTGGGTGGCTGCTCTACAAACCTTCAGGTAGGCCAACACTAGTTTGTGTGATACTGGTACTTTTTCATAAAACAAAATACTTAAAATGTATTCTTCACAGTAACCTCTATACTTTGAACTCTGCATGTTTAATATCAAGCATATCTGAGCTGAGGTCAGAGAGCGCAGACCTCCACCAGCACCACAGTCCTCACTCAGATTGTAATTTTCACCATTAATGTTAGTCCTACCTTTATTTCATCTAACTATTTAAAATCATTGACTATGAAAACATACCATTAGCAAGTGGATTCATAATCATATCTAATTTAGTTCAGTGGTTATTCAAAAAAATTGCATTTTTCATCATGCTGGATCCAGACGGTGATCAGGATCACTCCCAAAATGTAATCATTTGTTTCTTGTCCCAATCCTGACATTTCCTGAAAATTTCATTGAAATCCGTCCATTTTTTTTTTTTAGATATGTAACGAACAGAGAAACAAACAAACAGATGCTGATTATTGCATAACTTCCTTGGCAGAAGTGGGAAAAAACAAAACAAAACAAAAAAAACACCTGGTTTGTTTTAGGTTACTTCTTCAGCCTGGTCTGTTCTGATGACATATTTAGGTGCTTTGACTAAATGTTTGGATTATCTAATAACTTTTGATTGTAATGTAATCTTCCACTCCTGCTATCTGTAGGTGGATGGGGGAGCCGACAACTCAATCTTGTGACTCCCAGTGATACTGGCTATACTGGCGTGATGCTGAAATCTTTAAGTCGTGGGTGTAAAAACCTTTACATTGCCCCAATCCAAGAAGAACTCAGCACAAACCCCCTGCCACTAACTGATGTAGCATTCAGCAACATGCCAAAAGCCACATGTCAGAAGTGTGGATTAGAAGTTCCCCTTCCACTCCTGACAGAGCACATCAAATCTTGTGACGTCATGGATTTCTGTAGCGACGATAACCTGGCCAATGGGGAAACCAGTCGGCTTGAAGAGAGACAGTGTAAGAACTCTTAATGTTCAGCTTTTGTGAGAATTGGTATTGAAAAAACAGAAACCCCTTTTTTGAAAATAACACTCTTCTCAACCTCTAATCAGCAGGTGTGCAGGAATGTCCTGTCTGCACGAAGATGATTCCTACTGATATCATTGAGGTACATACTTCCTCGTGTGTGGAAAGGTATCTATGTACTTTTTATTCTCATTGTCTTTTCAGTCTTTGTCCTGCCTATTCTACAGTTGTAACAAAAATAATTTTGTGAGGGTAGAAGGGCAGGGAAAGAGGTGACACATGAAAGCGTTACATTTGAGGGAGACCAAGAAGCAATGCCTGGACCATCCAGATCTTCTACAGCTATTACAGATGGTAGGTGCTGTTCAGGCTTAGCAGTAGCATAGGAAAGTTAAGGAAGATATAATGTTACATCTGAAATTTTGAATTCTTTTTGCTGTCTCAACAACAAATATTGGTAATGAAACAACCTTATTTCCTTTGTTTTCATATTAGACTGGTTAACCATCACTGACCCCAGCAAGGCCATTTCTCAGTGTGCTGGCAGTTCTCTGCGTAATCATGATACAGAGAGTCCCTTACTTCTCAGCATGGACATCAGAAAAAGCCTTGAAGAACAGGACATGGCACTGATCTCCTTCTACAAGCGGCCTAATGTGGAATGGGGACGACCCCTCAATTGCAAACTTGAAGGTAGCTTCAGTTAAAAGCTACAATTGTCAAAATCTAACTCACTTATTTACCTTGTGCTTTTGCTACCAAAATTGACATTGTTTTACAGGAGATACTGCTATTGGAGAGGGCGTAACCCATTTTTTCTTCTCAACATGCATAGAAAAACTGAAGTCAGGGTTTTGCATAAATTTTGGTATGTATTTTTTTTTAGCATTTTCAGCATTGTCAAATTTCTAAAAGCTCCTCTTAATGTTGGCCAGACTATCACCAAAATAAAATGCAGTTTCTGAGGAATCACTCTCATACACACCCAGGGGAAACACAAATGCGGACAGAGCCATGTTCATTTCAGTGTATCGCCACATTTATTCTGTGGTCTCAACATCAACAAAGTAACAACACCACAAAGCTACAGTGCCACCTATGGACCAAACTTAGTATAGCACTTCTGGTAATCCAATATACTACAAGGCCTATTTCTTCTTATTGTTCTTGATTAATGTTTTTTATGTCTTAACAGCAGGTAAAAAGCTTACACGTCTTTTTGAGGGGGAGCCTGGGCATTTAGTCCCCTCAGCTTCTCACTTTCTAGTGGAGAGTGAGATGTTCATGATGGCGGGGAGAATGATAGGCCACTCCTTTCTTCATGGAGGACCATGGGTGCGTCTCAAAGCTCCAAAGTTCCATCCTTCCTTCCTCCACTTGCGTCGTTCTCTTGCGTCTTAGTCCCTCCCACCAGAGATGCATGGGAGAGACGCGAGGAAATAAAGAGAGGAGAGAGGAACGGAGGAGATTCGTTTTATAGAGCAATGGGACATCCTCTCCTTCGGAGCGTCACATGAAGCGACGAGTTTCAGTGATGACGGCATCAGCTGATCACCTCTGGATCATCTGTCAGTCATCTCTAACAGCTGTTTGTGCGTCTGGGCACGTGCGCTGTAATAACTCTGATCAAACAGAAACAGTAACAGAGATTTGTCTGTTCTTTTAACCAGTTAAACACACACGTAACCATAAAGAAAACTTGCTCTCTGTTTATTCTGTGTGCTGTTTAGAAGCTCACGGATCACTTTTCCGGTAAAATGCGTAATTGTGAGATTATTTATGAATTATTTATCCTTTATCTTGAGCCCATCTGATCGTGAACTCTGAAGCTTCAGAGTTCACGATCAGATAAAGTGGGTTATATTACTATCAATATGACCCACCTTATTGTGTCTCAGGAAGATATTATTGATCAGTCAGTTTTTTGTATTAATCCTCTGATTATATTGATTTGATGATGGTTGTGTTCAGTGTTTTGTGATCTAAACTCACAGCAAACCCTTTAATACCAGATTTATGATCAGTTTCTGAACGATCCTCTGTGCCCGTCTTCAGCTCGTCTTTTCTCTCATTAAACTCCGTTGTGTTTGTGAAGTTTCATGTGAAGTCTGAGCTGCTGCAGCGTCCAATCAGAGAGTGATATTCCATATGGGGGCGTGTCGGTCAGTGAAAAGACTTCCGCAAAGCCGGCTCTCGTGTCTCGTCGATCATAGCTCCTCCGATCAGTCTCCTCTCTCCTCTCTCCTCTCTCCTCTGAGCGCAATTATCGCTTTGGGACAGTCTTCAAAATGGCGACTGGGAAAGTACTTCCGGTGTCGTGGAGGAGATAGGACGGAGGAAGCACGAAGTTAACGCATTGAGACGCACCCCAAGTCTTCAGGGACTCAGCCCTGCTTTTGTACATATTCTGCTTGGTGGGAGTCCTGACACTGCCACCGTTACATTGGAGGACTGTCCAGACCTGGACATCAGGGAAACAATTAGGCTTGTATGTTTAATTAAAAAACAGTTTTCTGTCTTTCGGTAATACGTTGTACAATGTGGATACCTTTTTATTTGATCAATCTTTATTTGTATAGCGCCAATTCATAACAAGTGTTATCCCAAGACACTTAACAGTAGAGCATAAAACTCTTCATTTTGTGGATACACATATAAACATATATAAAAACTAGTGCTGTCAGACGATTAAAAAAAATAATCTAATTAATTAGCGGATATATTATTAATAAATCTAATTAATCACATTTTAATCTCATATCTGCTTAAAGTACCCTAATAAAGAATTTGAATTCTAGGATATTATAAAATTTTTGTGCATGACTAATCAAATGAATACACTAAGAAGTGAAGATTTATAAATCCACATTTTTATTGGTGATTAAATAAAACAAAAGTCAGGGCAACTTGTCCAGAAAATTCTTAGCTCAATCAGGCAACTCAAATTTCACTTTCAGTGTGTTTCATAAATCAAATTCAAAATAAGAAAAAGGTTGAGGACATCCAGCAAACCAGTTAGGCCTGATGCATTATTAAAGAATGTAGTAAAAATATAGATAAACCAATTCAATAATAAAACAAGACTAAGTCTTAAATATGCCATTCCTGTTGTCACATGGGCTTTGTTTTGTTTGACTAGAGACGCATGTGTGAAGTGACGTGCCACTGCCATGTACGAGTCCTCCTGCTGGCCAATATTAAAATGTTTGTGTGCTATGATTAATTGCGATACATTTTTATGACGCACTAATTTGTGGTGTAATTAATCTAATTAATGCACTAAAGTAACTGCCCTATAAAAAACAAAAACACATATGTATACAAATATATACTCCCAACACCAAAATGAATCCGTATATCCCTTTTATTGTGTATCCATTAGGAATGTGTGTTAATATCAGCAGAGTATTTGTATCAGCCCACAACATGCCATCACTAACTGCCATCTCTGGTATCCATTGTCCTTGACGAGATATTTTACATCCCTTATTGTCTTAAAGCTTGAAGGGGGATCCATACTGTCTGATAAAGATAAACAAAGCATCCAGGACTTGGCCTTTGCATGGGACCTCCCTTCCCTAACTGAGAACAACAGGAGGTGGCTTTTTGAGAAGCTGTTGATCCATGCTGTGAGTGAAACTTAGTTTGATAAATGTCTATCCAAACAGACTGTACATTTGTTTTTGAGTCTTTTGAGTTACTTTTTGGTAAAATAAAAAAATAAAAAATACTGCACTTTTTCCTGATGGTTTCTGTTCTTACTCTCTTTTTACTTTTAACAGGTAATAGGACGTGTGACACGGCAAATAAAACAGCTGAGACGAGGTCTTAAAGAGACACCATTGTGGACACTGATGACCAAAAGACCTGACACAGTGGCCCTACTCTTTCCTAAAGATGTGGCAGGAAATGTCTGCGCGGAGGTTGAATTTATTTTAATATTATCTTTTAGTGCTGTAGAAAATGTTTTTTATACCTTGTAGGCATCCATTACTGTCCATTTTTGTCTTGTTCTTGTTACTGATGTATTCCTATACATTACTTACAATTGACATCATTGGTATCAACCAGTTATGTTTGACCAAAGAGTGTAACGAGTATTGATTTAAGAATCAAAATTATTGTCTTAGTCATTCTATTTTCTTTTTTTCAACATAGGTACTTCTTCAGCGAATCACATGGCCTCGTGAGGATGACAGTGATGATGAAGACTGTTCCATCGAAACTAAGTGCCGCATGTCAGGCTATCTGCGACAGTTCATAACCAATGGTAAGTTTACTCGTCTTAAGAGTTTGTCTAATCTTCTGTTAAGTTAAGCTGTTTGTGCAATAGTTGGCTATTTATTCTAATGACTAATCATCACCCATTTGAATCTACTTCGTAGCAACACCAGCTGAACTCACCAACTTGGTGAAATTCTGGACCGGATGGGAGGTCGTACCACAGAGTCTCTCTGTGGAAATCATTGGGGGCAGATACCCCACATCATCTACCTGTTTTGAGACCTTGCGCATTCCAGGGCATTATAAGGACTACCCATCTTTCAAAAATGACATCCTGGCCTGTATTTGCACTTGTCATACTGGATTTGGTCTTGTGTGAGCTACATCTGGGCCTCAGTTTATGCTTATCAGACATAGTGGCTGAAGTTAAATGTTGTTTTCAAGCTTAGGTGTTCATTATGTTTTGAAGTTGTACAGATATAGTTCTCTTTCTTTTATCTCAGACATGTAGATTCTTCACGTACCTTGACATGTTTCGGCGGAAACTTCCGCCTTCCTCAGAAGTGTCAACAGATGATAGATATGACGTGTTAAATCAGCTGGTGTTATGGAGGTGTGACTCTCCTGTTAATTTTTCTGACGGGGTCACGCTGTCCATTCCCCTGAGCAGGACGCTGCTCCAGGTGTGTGAGAGCATGTATGCCCCCACCTCCCTGTGCATCGTCCCTGGGTCCCGTTTCCTGAATTACGAATAGGGAAG
The DNA here is from genome assembly GCF_033239565.1 of Halichoeres trimaculatus. Lineage (NCBI taxonomy): Eukaryota > Metazoa > Chordata > Actinopteri > Labriformes > Labridae > Halichoeres > Halichoeres trimaculatus. The sequence continues at coordinate 431,326 of NW_027437212.1, forward strand.
CCATTGAGATCAGGAAACAGGGCCCAGGGATGATGAACAGGGAGGTGGGGGCATACATGCTCTCACACACCTGGAGCAGCGTCCTGCACAGGAGAACAGACAGCGGGACGCGTGACCCTCCTGTCAGAAAATTTGACAGGAGGGTAACACCAGCAGATTTAACACGTCACACCTATCATCTGGTGACATTTCTGAGGAAGGCGGAAGTTTCCGCCGAAACATGTCAAGGTAGGTGAAAAATCTACATGTCTGAGATAAAGGAAAGAGAACTATATCTATGTTTTCAAGCTTGTTCAGATTGATCTGACAGTACATTAAAGGTTCAACACAAAACAAGTCTTCCTGATCATTTTATTTAGGTATCTTGAAATTGCTCACAAAATTGAACTGCAGATATGTAGATATCACAGCCCAAAGACTGGGATGCAGCTCTTGGGTTGATTGCATCTCTCAAAGATGTCAGTTGTTCATCAGTCAGTGGGCATGCAGTGTGTGGAACAATGACACTCAAGTGATCATCACAAGGAAGTCCACTTTCTTCCTAGTCAATGTTGGGGATATCCATGCCCTACAAATAGAAAGCATTTTAGATTGTATAAAGTAAAAGTGGACACACTTCAAAATATTTTGTGCTTTTAGCAGATCTGATTCAATATCTTTAATTAAATGATTTGTTCTAATTACACATATGCATAACCTCTATGCTGTCTGGTCCCGGAACTGGATTATGTGTGCGACCAAGTTCCCACAGCTGGTTAGGAGTCATGTGGCCCTCTGTTCTTAGTGAATGGTTGTCCCAGCCACTGTGGAAAGTATCGAGGTCATCCTGCAGGCGTGGGAGGAACACAAAGTGGCAGCAGAAGAGGTGCATTTCATTGGCGATGCTGAGGAAGCCTTCTTCTTCAAGGTAGTGGAGAACATCATAGTAGATGCAGGTTACAGCTGTCCACAGGTCTCTCCACAGCCGCTCAATTCTGGAAAATGTAAATACATTTTTAAAAAATAATCAAAAAAGTGTTTCTAATTATCTGTTTAATTTGTTTAAAATATTTTTATCCCCAATGGATGCACAAAAAATAAATGTTAAAATATCAAATATATTTCAAACAATGAATTTCTTTATTTTGTATTTTTGCACAACCCACTTAAGATTTAGAACTTGTTTCATACATACTGCATGTCAATACAGCCTATGCATATGTGAAAAAAAATTGTACATGAAAGTTCCCCAGTAAGTAGTTGTCTGCCAACATACTACCACAGCACAGTATGAAAGAGGTGGCAACCTAGCATCTGGTATCACTATTACTGAACATACCGTTGGTTATGAACACTCTTCCCGGATATAAATGTTTGTATGTCAGTATGTTGCTCTCTTTCCTCCTTTTCTAAATTGATGAGACTGTGAAGCTGTGTCAGTTCGTTTAAAATAGCTGGACAAACAGTCAATTGACCTGACAAAGCATTCAAAAACACAAGTTCTTGTGTGCAAGTAAACTCCAAGAAGTCTAGGTCCAGAGGCATACGTCCCAGAATATTCTCCAATCGAGAGCGAAGCCTTTCCAAAAGATGATTAAGCAGTTGCTCCTAGGAGAGAAAAAATTAAATTAAAAAAATTACCCATAGAAAAGCAGACCCATGATAAGTTCTACTATTTAGAGAGTGCAACTTGTAATAGTAATTGCTTCAGATACTTGAACAGTTTAAAATTAGATGGCTATTGACAATTATTACACAACAACTCGACAGTGACCTTCTGATCCTCACTCTCTACATTTATAACTAGCAGGTATCTGCGTGAAAGAGTCCTTTCTCATGCGCAACCCTAAAGTGGTATATAAAATGAATGTTAAACTATTGTATCACAAAATCAATTTAAAATTCACCGGATGAAAGGCGAATCTGGGCCTCTGCAGGACAATATTAATCATTTACGGCTGTCATGTCCCACCTCGGTGAAGTTCGTTTCAGGTTGGATCTTCCCAGGCACTTGTTGGTCCTTATATCCATACAACTGCTTAACCGTCGAAGACCCAACGCAAAACTAACTTCACAGCGGTGCACAACCAGACTGCTGCGTAAAGCAGGTAGGTCCGTGGAGATATGCCCGCTGTTCCCCCACCCCCATGCACCCAAGGGCGGCGGCCAAAAGAAAACTGACTAATGTAAATTACGTTATACTGCAACCGTGTATCACAGTTTAAATGTCGGTGTTTAAAGAGCAACTCGGGTTTTTTGACACCTGGACCTTATTTATAGGTGTTTGCATGCTCTATACTCATTCAGACAAACATCGTGCAGCTCGGAGTCCTTCAGAAGTTATTTAGATCCAACCGATTTTAGCCGCACTTCGCGGAGGCCATGGCAAGGGAGCTTCGGCGCGGCACATAATCTCTGCAAAATCGCTCATTTCGGCTATATTTTGTCATCCATCGCTATCCATCGTTATCACAAACACGCTCCTCTTCTGTTGCCATAGGCGAACACTGTCCACAAGCGCACCACCAGTTCGCATTGAGTCGTGGACATGCTAAATAAGGTCCAGGTGTCAAAAAACCGGAGTTGCCTTTTAATGTCAGTAATACTCACCGAAGCGATATCTCTTCCGTTGCTCGACATGGCTGAGTAGCCGGTTTCTTCTTGTCTCGTTTGTTTGTATGTTTTTTTTTAACTTCTTTTGTTCTCTTCCTCCGTATTTTTCTCCTTCTGTTCGCTGCTCCTCTTCTCACGGTACCTCTTCTGCTTTGCAAAACGAATTGACCCTTGGTGACCTGTCATGGTGTCAAATGACCAGTGGAGCGTAACCTGATTGGCTGAGCGTTGTACGACTTGACCAAGGGATCGATTGCTTCTCCTTGGTTACCCGGATGTTGAGACTGGATTATTTTTGACACTGAATTTCCTGACACTGAATTTTCTGGCACCGAATTTCTCGAGACATAGATATTTTTTTATGTTGAATTCTTTTTAACACTGATTTTTTTTCGACTGGATTTTTTGAGATGTTGAATTTTTTTACACTGAATTTATTTCAACATGGACAAATATAAAAGGAGGAGAATAACCAATCAGCGCTTGAAATTCGATGTTTTTTAATATTCAAAGTCCAATTTCGATGCTGAAAAAATTCAGTGTGAGAAATTCATGTTCAAATCCTGATGGCACAGTTATACTTCCATACCCTTTTACCCTTAATGTTTACAGCCTATGTTGATCTCAGGACCAAGAGAAAAGCCTTTGACATTGTCATGGCAGTAAGGAGACTTCAGGAGGAGAAAAAAATTCTTGTCATGGAGATGAACCACCATTGGAAATCTCTTTCAGCTCGTGGTAAATCTCTAAAGGGACAGTCCTGCTTGGTTTCTGGAGCAGTGATTCAAAGTATGTATTTGAATTTCACATTGCATGAATGTGCAAATCAAAGTCTGCTGATAACATTACTAAAACAGTTTTTAACTCTTAATGTTAATTTAAGATTCACCATGGAACCTAAATGAAGATGAGTTACAGGGTCTGCACAGTGTCATTGGAAAAAAGCAGCAGAAGATCAGAGAGATGATGACTCATGCAAGACGCTGCTACCTGCAAGTTTTGTCTGGAGCAGAGGACATCGACTTCCTGCAAGATGATCAGGCTGATTACTCTGATAGTGATTCTGAAGGTTCAGATGATGCACTGTGGAAGCCCAATCAAAGGGCCTTCAGTGCTTTTAACTTATTCACCTAAATCAGATGCTTAAAAGATCCATGTATCATTTCATATGGACATTACAATCAAAGCAACAATATACAGGAATTCAGTTGGATGGAATTTGGTGCTGCGGCAGCACGGTGGAATATAGCTGAGCACTTGGAGCTAACACAACCTGATGCTGGTTTGTGGATTTTTCATTTTCACTGAATGTTTTTTAGCAGGTTTGAATGTTTTGCATTTTATTATTCAAAATTTCAACCTCATGCAATTTTTATGTATGATTTTATTGAAAATCTTTAGGACATATTTTTTGCTGTGATTCTGAGTACTTCATCAGTCTGGTTGTCTTGTTGTCTTCAGCTGTGATGTGACTTACCAATTTGCATCATTTATTTTGTTTTGCTTCTTCTTGATAATAAAGACTATTTTTGCAAACTTGGCTTTGTGAATTCATAAAAACTTGGATAATCCTTGAAAATGTCATTGCTTAGCAGGCTTTGGTGTTCTAATAAAAATGTAAAATTGTGCTAAAAGAATGATATTAAAAATAAATGCTTCACTGTGTTAAGCCTTGGTCCTATTGAAATCATTGAAACAAAACAATACATCCCTCCAGAGCAACCTAAGATCTTTTTCAATATTGGAAGCAATGAAATTACACATCGATCCAAAAAATGTGGACAATGGGCCTAAATTTATAAATCCCTGTATCTACATTTATAGAACAGAAAGTGCATTTCATACTTCGGAAACCGGAAGTGGTAAAAGGACCGTTTCACATTTTTAGAAAATTAAAAAAATTATTAACAATAGAACAGCATATTAAAATTTTTTTAAATAAAAACACTCAAGTGGTTTTTCTGTAAGTAATTAGGCTAACAAGTTTTTTAAATACATTATCAAGAAAGAACTTTAAAGGTGGCCCTATGCTCCCTTCAAATTTAGAACTACAACCTTTGGATTGATTTGCATGAAGCAATATGGCGCGGTTGGCGGGAGTTGTAGTTTTTTTTCTTTATGAAATATTAGTGTTTGATTATCAAAAAGTGGCAGTTGTTAAAACTGGAAAAAGTAGTACACTCGGACATATATGATGATGATAAACCAATGTATATAATCAGATTTCACATATCAAATTTCTTAATAGGAGAACTTTAATTTAACCCTTTTTTATTGTGCCCTTATCTGTTGATTATATCCATGTGATAGCAGGGCTCAAGAGGTTTCCATAACACTTTGTACCATGTCTGTACCCCTTTCTGTTGATGAGTTATAACCATTTGAATATCCTCAGAAGTCAGCAGTCAGGGGCTTGTATTTCAAAGCAGGAAGCATGTAGAGCCTTCATACTGACATATGTTACTCTCCACTTCAAGACCTTTCCAACGATGTATGTGGTTTAGATATCAGACAATTTTTGAATTTTCAGATTTCAGGGCTGCAGGCCGGCAGATGAGTGGGTTCGGAAAGGGACTTGACAGTCAACTGATAAAATTAGACTTTAAGCTCTTTTTTTTTTTACTTTTTTTTTTACTTTTTTTTTTTGCATTTATTTTGTAATTATGTACTGACCAAAATGAGACAGCCTTAGATTGAGATAGACAGTGTTTAAAACACTTCATTGTCTTTTTTACACTCCTTACATACCAAAAAAGATCACACCCCAGATCTTTGTGAAAAGTGTCTGGAGGTTGGTAGCTACTATCAGTACCTCTGGCAATGTAAACTGATTAAAAGGTTTTGAGGTATAATCTCTCAAGAACTAAGTAATATCTTTCTTGCAGGTTGAATTTTAAAGGGACCCAGGCTTTTTGTGGTCGGCCTGCCATCTAGACATTTAACACTTATGCTGCGTTTCCACCAAACAGTACGGGTCGGTTCAGTACGGTTTGGGACGGTTTGGGACGGTTTGGGACAGTTATGTCTCATCCCGTTTGCGTTTCCACAGCAAACTGTGCCCTCTCGTGGTGGGCGGCGTGTAAGCCGCATGCCGGAAGCCACAGCTGGTAAACAATAGCGCGACGCCGTAGCAGCTTACCCCGCGATTAAATCCAACAAAGAAGAAAACGCGACACAGTAAACAAAGAGCATGGATGAAAGACATGCAGCATTTCGTCCTCTCTGTGATTTTCATGTAACTCTCTGTTACAAAGTGCAATCAAGATTCGTTTCAGAGAAGTCTGTGTGCTGCCAGGAGAAATGCGGCCGCTGTGGGGGTAAGTGACGATTCTTTTGACCAATCAACCGTCTGCAGTGTGTTGCTCCACCTCCCGAGAGCGGATCGGTTCAGTCTGGCACCCATACGAAAGGGTCCCAAAAAAGTGGGACGGCTCGTCTCGGTTTTTAGGGATCCGTCCCGGGATGAGTCTGTGGAAACGCCGCTAGAAGCGCACCGTACCGAGACGAACCGACCCGGACTGCTTGGTGGAAACGCGGCTTTACACACTCACAGCTTAATCCATGTGACAAGCTACTGTTATGGACCAAGTGTCTTCTGATTTCTGATTAACTCGATAAAAGATTTACTTTCAAATGTCAGTGATATGCAGAGATGGTCAGGGTTCTCCTTCATTCAGAATTAGTGTTGTATTGAGAGGCAATCAGAGGTGTTTTACAGAGCTGTGGTCTCTTCTTTTTGATTATTTGCTGACGGATCAGTCAGAGATCGATGGCCAAGCACCTGTAGAATAACATTAAAGTTCATTTTTATTCATTCATGTTCTAGACTGCTTATCCTTTTTTGGGGTCGCAGGGGGCTGGAGCCTATCTGAGCTGTCATCGGGTGAGACTAGGGTACACCCTGAACCAGTTGCCAGCCAATTGCTGGGCAACATAGGGAGACATACAACCATTTTCTATCAGACTCACCTAAGGGCAATTTGGAGTCACTAATTAACCAAATGAGCATGTATTGGTCTGTGGGAGAAAGTCTGAGTACTCAGAGAGAACCCATGCATGAACAGGAAGAGCATGCAAACTTTACATAAAAGAGTCCTGCCTGACCCAGGGATTGAATCAGCAACCCTCTTGCTGTGAGGCACATGCACTACCTGCTGCACCACCATGCCGTCCAGTTTGTACTGAACTTGAACTTTTTATATATTTATCTATTTATTTCTTCCCAATCAAAAAAAAAATCTGTGATGTGATCTGATGAACTATGATGCTATTTTGCTATATATTGTATTTATGTTCATTAAGAGATACTTTTCTTAACTTAAGCTGCCTACACTTTCACATAGTTGAGACTATCCAGCTGGAATAGAATAGAATGCTCTTTATTGTCACTCTCAGTGTGCTTAGTGTACAACAAAGTTGGAAGTGTATATGTCCTTTGAGGGGCCGATGATCTTCAGGGCTGTTTCCACAGTCTTCTGAGGCCTCGCTCTGTCTGCCTGAGTGCAGCTCCTGTACCAGGTGATGATGCAGTATGTCAGCAGGCTCTCTGTGCACGAGCGGTAGGAGGCCAGCAGCCTCCTGTCCAGATTGTTCTTCCTGTAGACTCAGGAAATGTAGCCTATGAGTCTTAATGAATGATGAGATGTTGTCTGTCCAGGAGAGGTCTTTCCAGATCTGGATTCACATGAACCTGACTGTGTGAACCCTCTCCATACACTTGCCGTTGATGTAGGGGGTGGCTTAGCACTGGTCCCCCTGAAGTTCACCATGTTCTCCTTCGTTTTTGTGGATTTCAGTGCCAAACTGCCAAACAAGTAAAAGGCTAAACATTTAATGCAGTAAATGTTGGATAATTGTTAAGATACTTCAGGGTGTGAAGGTACATGCTGATTTACAAGCCAGGCTCAGGGAATGATCATGATTAATAAAGTGCACTAAGACCATGATAGCCACTTAATGTTGTGTTCTTTCTCTTGTCATGAGTTCAAGATGATTGAAGGCAGTCATCGGCTCCTCAGGTCACCCCAAAGCTTGACTTTTGGCAGTCAGATGACTATTGACTGTTACAACCCCCAGAGCCCCAAACTTGGACACCTTCAAAATATTTACTGTTTGCAAACAAAACAACAAAACATTATGACACCAAAACAACATTTAATAATCCAACAACTCATAACAGGGCCACACACTGTGAAAACATTGTTGTGTTAAATTGCTGTGCATAAAGTGTAATAGGCTGCTAATAACTGGATAAATTACCATAGCTGAAACTAAGATTTACCTCATGAAGTGAACATATTAGTGAACAAAGTATACAAATTGAACTGAACAAAACATTAAATGTGGAACTTTTTTACAACTTAAACTGATCGGCCGGTTCCCATGTGTCATCCCATGTCTTGCCGCTGCCAGGATAGGAAAGACAGAGACATAAACACAGGAAATAAAGATCAGAGGCTAAAATTTCTTCTGACATATCAAGAAATTTCATGTCTATAATTTCCTTAGTAAACCTGTCTTTCACATTAATAATTAAGCTCTAGTAGTGAATTTCAAATGAGATAGCAACCACTGGATCACAGCATAAATCTTTTGTCGATAGTTCAACATACCGGTTCATGGTCGCTTACGGAGCACTTACCATTGTGAGCATGGTGCCCACCTCACTTTCACTTCTTCTCTGCCCTGGAAGGCAAGCAATAAGAAAAAGGGTGCAATTTGTTAAGAGAAAGGTGTTTTCTTTCATAGACAGAGCCATAACACATATGTGCACTTTTAAGTAGCTAAGTATTATGTAGAAATTCTTTATCTATTCAAATAATTTCTCAAGAACATAGACATCACAGCATAAAGTAGAATCTTTTTAAAAATATGACTTCAACATAAATTTAGCCCTCAGTAAACATGACATGCTATATGTAAGCCCAGGACTGGAGGCTTATGCAGAGGGTGACTGATATTTCACAGACCATTTTTGGTACCAGCTACAGAGTATCAATGATGATAGTAAAGATGTCTGTGCAGAAACTGAATACTACAAGAAAGCAGACACCCAGCCATAGACTGTTCACCCTGCTGCCATGTAGTATAAAATATAGAAGTATCCACTGCTGTAGCACCAGACTATAAAATATGTTCTTTGCTCAGACTGTAATACTCCTCAAACTTCACAATGGTTTGGTATTAGAAACCATAAACTGAATATCAAATTAATTTCCTTTTGCAACACATTGTTACAGAGTGGCCAATAAATACAACCCAGAACCTTGCTTTTACATTGTATTTCACAATGAAGCCAAACATAACAAAGGAGAACATACTTACATTTACCAGGCTTCGATTGGACAACATCCTCATACTTAAACACCCTCTGCTTCCTACGTCTTAGGCATTCTAAAAATAGAGAAAAAAGAATCTTATGGGGCTAGCCTAGCAATTTGAGAAGAACTATATGCCTACATAATAATATAAAGGGATATCTAACCTGTCTTTTTCTTTGCTTTTCTTTGTTTTGGTGGGAGGACAGGGCACAAAGATGACACAGGATATGGGGGGGACTGAGACATGGGAGAGGATGAAGGAAGGTGAGACAATGTGGAGGCCAGAGGAGGAAGAGAGGGAAGGGGGCATGGAGGATGAGAAGAGGTGGAGGTTGGTGAAGGATTAGTAGAGAGGGGAAACGGAGGATGAGAAGAGGTGGAGGCTGGTGGAGGATGAGTAGAGAGGGGAAACTGAGGATGAGAAGAGGTGGAGGTTGGTGGAGGATAAGAAGAGAGGGGAAATGAAGGGGGAAAAGAGGTGGAGGTTTGTGGAGAATGAGTAGAGAGAGGAAACGGAGGAAGAGAATAGGTGGAGGCTGGGGGAGGATCAGAAGAGAGGGGGAACAGAGGATGAGAAGAGGTGGAGGCTGGGGAATCATCAGAAGTGGTGGAGAGTGGTGGATGATGAGAGGAGAGGGGGAACGGAGGAGGGTAAGAGGAGAGGGGGGATGGAAGTTCAGTTGGCAGGCAGGATGTTGAAGGTTCAGAGGGGACAGAGGATGTAGGGTGACAGTTAGAAAGAGAAGAAGGTGAGGTATTTGGGATGAGGTGCAGGATGATTTCTTCCTCATCTCCTCCTGACTGTAGTGTCACAGGCTGAGCTGCTGGACAGCTGCTGTCCTCAGGGGGCCAAGGAACTGCTGCCGGTGGGCTGGTGACACTTGGGGAAGACAATCCTGCAAAAATGGAGAAAAAAATGTAAATATTCTCCTGTCACACCATTTTCATTCCTATGTTAAGGATAAAAACTAATTGTACCTGCATTCTGCATCATGAACTATTAGCTGCAGTCACATTAAACTTGTTGAGACAGATAATCCATCCCAGTGTGTGCTCATACTACATCCTTAGTTTATAAGACAGAGAGATGAAAAATCATGCAACCACACTGAGATGAACCATTGCACATTTTTGTGATACTAATCATCTGAATTTTGACTGGGAGTAAGTCTGAACACATGGTAAATGATCTGAGATTATTAACAGCATTGGCATCACTCAGGTATGGGCGTATCATTATCACGGTGTCCACTCAGATAACATGCTTGCCTGACATCTTTTGTTTCAGGCAACAGCAAAAGTTGTTCTCTCTAAAATGGCTTAGAAGTAAAGAGGTTGCAATGTAGCAATGAGCTAGATGTAAAGCCAGGGGTCTGTCTTTCTCACTTTTTGACACTGATTTATTCATCTTGAGAACCACTCCTCCAATCAACACCAAACTTGGCTGATTTCTTGCTTAGAACCTTAAGAACTTTCAATTTTCAGACAGTTTGAGTAAAATAATATGAGATGTGTAAACATTTTCATTATTTAAAAAAATGTGTTAGTGACTGACTTCTGAATTCACTATAGGTTGCAGTGCAGCAATAATCTGTCATAATTCAGAGGATGACATAGTGAAGTTTCAGGTATGGAGAACATTCAAGTGACTTAGTATTTAATGACACATGTAGTATCACCAGCATTCATTTAACACAACTTATGAAATAGCTAAAATTGAACTGAAAAATAAGCTCTGATTGCATGTGACAAGCTTCTTAAAGTTTTCACGATATCTCCCTTTGATTTTTACAAGGTAATCTGGTTGAGCTATACTCAAGAAAGCTGCAGTGACCATTACCAGGGCATGAGAAACTAGACAAGCACATTGTTAATGGGCACTAACGTGACACAGAGTCCACCAACAACTACGCTATAGGACAACAAAGTATAACATATCATAAGATAGTTTTATTATAAATAATCATAGTCTTACTTTTCAATAGGTGCTCATGCAGTTTCTTCATTTTCAGAAGAAATTCTTGAATGATCCCATCAGTCGGTCCAATGTGATGGACCATGTCCCCATAAAATACTCCGTTCCTGCCTTGATGGGCCATAAACAGGACTGGATATTTGTCCAAGGCATTCAGCTTCAAAACCTGAAAGACAGATTTTGAAGGGAAGAAAAATTTAAGTCTGTTATTATACCTCAACTCGAGAAACCAACAAAACAGAAGTAAAGGCACGTGTTCATCTTTTTCTAGATTATACTATCCTCCAGTTTACTGGAGTATAATATTTTATATCTTATCTAGGGCTGTCATTTTAACGCGTTAATTAGATTAATTAATTACACCGCAAATTAACACGTCATAAAAATTAACGTAATTAATCTGGATCCCAAACCCGCGAGGCGTTCAAAGACGCACTCATTTTCAAATGTCTAGCATTTACAAACCGTTTGTCCTACATGAAAAAAGTTGTGTTCTCGTCAGATTTTCAAATTTCTGACGGTCCCTGAATGTATCACATCTAGCAACATGCTTTGAGCCGAGGGAAGAGAGCGCTGTTAAAGGATAAGTTCGGTTCATACAGCTTTTACATTGTTTATAGAATGAAGTAGAACAAAATACTCACCCAGAAGGCTTATCTGAGATCCAAAATCGTGCAGCAGACGTCCGTATAATGGGATTCATCAGGGTATAGACAGCACCGCTCCTAAAACTGCAGTTCAGAGGTCATTACAGCCGCACAGCGCTGTCTGGAGTGACACAGACTGCAGCAGAGGACATCTGGGAGCCGACCATGATGGAATATTGGTGAAAAACACGAGTTTTTGGACGATTAATGCAGTTTTAAGGAGCGGCGCTGTCTATGCCCAGATGGATCCCATTATACGGACGTCCGCTGCACGATTTTGGATCTAAATATCTCCCGAAACACTGCTTGGATCAGGAAAGCCTTCTTGGTGAGTATTTTGTTCTACTTCATTCTATAAACAATGTAAAAGCTGTATGAACTGAACTTATCCTTTGACGGCGCTCTCTCTTCCCCCCGGTTCAAAGCATGTTGCTAGATGTGATATATTCACGGACCGTCGGAAATTTGAAAATCTGACGAGAACACCACTTTTTTCATGTAGGACAAAATCTACAGAAAATCAACCGTTTGCTCTAGCTCAATTCTGTAAAAAACAGGTAATTTTACACTCTCTACTGCATCAAACAAGTCCTGAATCATCGAAAAAGGTCTTGTATTTAAATCTAAAGAATTATATGAAAATTTGCTTCCATCTTCCTGGTGTCATGTTTCAGCTTGGGGCTGCTCTGCACCAATCAGTAACAGTTTGTGTGTTCAGAGCATGTGAAACTGAAAATACTTCACTTTTCTTTGATCCAAGACTTGAATAAAGTGTTTTGTACATAGTTCCTCACAGTTTTTAGCCTTTAGCCCTGGTTCTCTTGACCTCATAGAAGTATAGAAGTTCATATTGCAGTGAAAATGGAGTCCACATCGAGTAAAAATGTGAACAGTAGCAAAAAACGTCCTAAAAATCAAATCAGCTTATCTTAGGTGCAGGACTGTGTAGATTTTGTAAAGATAGAACCATAATACTTTTTTCATTTGTTCCTTATGCCTCAGTGTACCTAAAAATGTGTTGTATATATTCCCAACTTATTTTTAAATGTCTTTTAATGTAATTTTAATGTCCTGGAATTCAAATTCTTTATTTTGGGACCTTAAGCAGATATGAGATTAAAATGCAATTAATTAGATTAATTAATTACAAATCCTGTAATTAATTAGATTAATTTTTTTAATCGCCTGACAGCACTAATTTTATCTAATACAGAAACTTAGACCCCAGCACAGTGATGTGGGACTGTTAAGCTCTAGCTTGCCATTTGTGCGCATTATGGAGCGTTCCACCTCCTTTTACAAACCACCACCAAAAAGTGAAAGTGTTGTTACCATGAGCATACTAAAGAACTGTAATGGAGTCAATTAAGTAGTCAACTGAGAAAACATTTCTTCTGCCCTCAAGGGCAGTGGCTGGATCCTGTCTGAGGCGTAATAGATGGTATTAACCGCATACAGTATTTTAGCTCCAAATTGTTTCATCAAAAGGGATTAGAATGAGGATTATGATTAGCATTAGCAGTTAACGTGAAACACGCTAGTTCCAGTTAAATGAATAACTACATGATCACCTCATAACAGCCAAGCTTTTTGAAAATATGAAAATAAAATTGAAAATATAAATATGAAACTAAAAATGTGAATATGAAATTGTTGCTAGGCACCTGTTGGCTATGGCTGCCTTTTGAAGCAGCTCTCTCTTCTTTGTCCGATTCTTGTAATTGTTTTGTCTCTTTTTCGTCATCTTTGTATTTGGAGTGGCTCTTTACTTTATCTGGTTCATTGTTGGTCATGGACACCAAACTTTTTGTGGCTTCAGTGATATTTTTACTACTTTTTCTCCTGTGTTTGTCTGGAGATCCTACATGTAACCATGGCTGCATTGTTTACATGTGAAATCAGCTGTTAGCAGCCCGTAGCATGTCAATGCTAACTGGTGTAAAGCTTGATGATTTCCCTCAAGGTGAGGAGGAGGAGGTGAGGACAACATGCTGGTTCTCCGGTGTGAGCTCGGAGGTGACAACGTGGACCTGTCCTTCCATCCATTGTTGTTGGGAATGTGGGATTTATCTGGGATCTAACGTGGGATGGACGAGCTAGCCATGCTGGCCCAGCGGCAGAGGGGCTGCCAGAGGGCAGAGTGGCATCGTGCTGTTCACGGACGTGGCTGACAGAGCAAACACCGGACGCCACCGCCACATTGGAGAAGCCTTACCTGCTGTGAGCAGACAGGATCTAGGAGACAGAGACTGAACAGACTGCTGGGGAGGCTCAGTCCTGGACCCTGTGGAGGTGGAGGCTGGCTGACTGGACAATGATGGACAAGCTGTCATCATCTATTTTCTTATGGACTTTTTTTTCTTTTGCACTTTCTATACACTTTATTGTTTTTGTTTTCTTGATTGCTGCTGTGACTTCAATTTCGTTGTACTTGTTACAATGACAATAAAGTTCAATTCTATTCTTTTCTAAATATTTTGATCATTCTTACATTATGTCATTACGTGAATATGTATGCAGCATATAGATCAATGATTAAAATTACATGCACCACACAAGACTGATAGACAAATTAGATAATTATATAATGTATGAGAAACTAATCCCCTTGTGAAATCAAAGTGACTACAACTTACAGATATCTGGGCCGACTTTACTGTCCTGCATGCGTTTCGATTTTTCTTTACAGAAGACGACCAGGTGGAGTCTTTGAGCTCAGCCTGTTTTTTTTTTTTTTAATTTTTAATTTTCTGGCAGAGGACAAAGGCACTGAGTGCAGCTTCTGCACTGCAGTGCATTTGGGGCCTGGCAGGAGGGGCAACACTTGATTTTTGGCTTCGTCATTCTGAAAAAGAAAGTGAACATTGGATTATTTATGATACTATGTATGCTGTCACATGATATATGTATCAATTTGGATATGCAATTTGCAAACAGACAAATATAGCACAGAGCAACATTTTATGCAAACACAATATTTCTATTGCAATATGATTTTAGATAACAAATTGTCAATACTTGAAAAAATGTACAATCATTAAAAAGTGTATCAACCTCCAGTGCTTTAAAACTGATGACTACATTCAGGTTCAATACACATTCAAACACCAATAAAGACTGAAGGTTTGTACAGTCAAAGTTGACATCATTCTGTGAATAAGGGCCAATGTGTGCTGTCACAGGTAAACACTTATGTTAAAAACATGATTTACATGTCAAGGACAGCTCATAGAGCAAGCAGTGAGGGTGTGTTTTCTACAAAAATCTGGTTTGTATGCAACGGTATATGCAGTGGCGAACCGTGAGTACTACAGCTGGGCCTTCACCTCAGCCCTCACAGCCCAGAAAAGAAATCATCCCGGAAAAAAGTAGTTAATAAAAAAAAACATTTTCATTATATAAATAAAATAAAAATAAAAAGAGGTTCTACATAAAACAATGACTAACATCATTAAGTGAGTTTACAAAAATTACTTAAAAAACTAAAATGATGAAGAAAATGTCTTAAATTTTTATCTTTGTCAATCTGTGTCATACATAAACTCGTTACTTTTACCCATCGAGAGTGCTGACAGGCTGCCAACACTCCTGAATATGGAGGGAGTCTCCCATTTTTTAAACCCCTTCTCTGGCTGTTCTCCTGGCTTGTGATTTCTCCTGATTGTCCCCCAACTTAAAGTATGCTCCTGTGATCGCTAATATTTTTTGAAAGTGAATCAAGTCCCGTACTTGGGCGTTATATCGAAAACTCAAAAAACCATCCACCCCCTCTCTCTTAGTTGGTTTGATCCAAAGACGCTGCAGGAGACCTCAGAGACGGAGACAGATCACTGTGCTGCACTTGTAGATGAAGAGTTTTTAGAGCCTTAGCTGTTTCTCTTTTGGTGTTGACATGTCGTGAGTTAAACTAACGTAGCTCTGCTCTAACGCAGCATAATCTTCAATCAGGAGAGTCTAGAGCAGCGGGAATCATATAGTGAGAAGGCTGACTCTGAAGTTCTGTCTGTCTTCGGTGTGTGATACGCATACGCACCGCGTGTGTACGCGACAGCGCCCTCTCTTTAGAACAGGGGAGAGTTCAGGTGGAGGAGACTGACTGAGCCAGTGGAAGAGAGGGAGAATTCAAACCACAATGTCCTCTACAGTGCCCGTGATAGATGAAGTATTAAGACATAAGCACTCGCACTCGCACGAACAGATGAAATTTTTACTCGCACACGCGGAAAAATGCTAACAAGCTAGCCACAACTTCGCTCTTGTCTTCTGCCATTCCTCTCACCGCTCTCACCACTCTGCCCACTGTTCGGACTTCACGAAGGCCTATGCTCTTCTGATTTTGTCCCGCCCCCCAAAAAATCGAATCGTGATTGGTCAATTCTCCTGTCTCTCTCCAAACCAAAACACAGCCTGGCCTTCGTGAAGTCCTAACCACTTAATGAGCCAGCAAACCGGGCTCTGATAGAGATAACATGTTCCAAGACAGTAACCCTTTCATTGCTGAAGTGAACTTTGCAGTACACTTAATTTCAAAACTTACATGATGTATTAAATGTATTTTATTCAACTAAATGAGAAATTATATATTTATATAGATATATAATACGTATATTTTTTGGTCCAGACTTTTTAAGGCCTTCTCTGAAGGCCTAGAAGTCCCTGAAGGTTCCCCACTGGGTATATGTAACAATAGTAGTTAAGTTCAGTGCAGTATGAAATATCTATTTTGCAGGATGTGAACTTATCATTACGCAGCTGAAATAAATTAAACCAGTGCGATTTGAGTTGACTTTGATAGCGCTACCTTCACCCCACGTTAAGCTAATTTGAGCTGCTACTACGTTGTTTATACAGATGAGTTAGCAACGAAAAAAGAAATGTTGCAGAGAAAGTTCTCTTTAAATTTCTCTCTCTCTTCCAGAAAATGGTCCAACAAGACATATTATTTTTTTTGTTATGTCTGTTTTGTTATCGACATTAAAATGATCGGGAGAGTTTACAACTTACCTGGCTTTTGTGTGATCAATAAACAATTCTTGACATGAATAACGCAGCATTAACTGGCAGGATCCTTGAACACTACGACTCCCAAAGGGCATTGCGTCTTACGCATCCAATCACCAAGCTTGAGACTGACTCACCAAACATTTGGCGGACTGAAGCTAAGTGCAGATATTTTTTTAACAGCGTTTCAATAATTAGTCGCGTTTAATCACTTCACTTCAAATATATCAGACAAAATCTTTGAAATGCTTCCATTTTTGATTGGTTTAAAAAAGATTTGGTGAAGCAAAGCTTTTGGGCGTCGTCACTATGGAAACAACCCACGGGATTGTGGGTAGTGTAGTATCTTCGGCCATCCAAAAGTGAGATCGAATTCATTATTTCTCAAAATCGAAAGGAACATAAAGACAACTGATGGACTTAAACATTGACACATCTTATTGAGCAATTAACAATGACAAATATGTGTTTTTTTTGTAGAGAAATATCGCGTATAACATAGTAAAATAGCGACGAACGTGAAAACTGTCAGACAGGAGAGTTCTTCCGGATGTTCGTTCCCCCGTTAACCAATTGGATGTAAGCTCACAGCGTCTTAAAACGCCGCAGTCGGTTTACATTGGAGTAAACTGAAGACCCGCAGCGTCTCATGAGGACGCAGAGGGAGAACTTTCGCGTCAGCTTCTGACGGCAAAGGGCCCTGACCAAGCGTCTGTTTTTGACACGCTGGGAGTGAGACTGTGTTGGCTAGACACTCTTGAAGCAGTTTGTGGGGTTGCCCTGCTCTCTCACTCAACTCTGCTTTGGGCTGAGCAGGAGCTCACTTTGTGAGCTTCACTTCATGTGATTATCAGCTGATCAGATCATTATAGTGATCACCAAGAAGCACTGCTGTTTTGCCTAACGTGGCTTCGCCTTACGCCGCCTGGTATTACTGGACTTTGCTTTGCTTTATATGTTCTGCCTTGACTCGGCTGGGCCATGGTACACCTGGGTTTGGCTGCCTGAGTCATATGTGTATCCTGCCCAGAACCAAACTTAATTGTCGTTGAGCCTGCTGAGTCTGAGCCTTACTTGTGCTCTCTCAGCCGAACTTTACTTGGCTCAGAATAACTGGGCCTATTTGTTTTAAGTGTGTGAAAGTGAGTTAATTAATTTGATTTGGATTTCTTCTTTTGGATTTTGGTTCAGCACTGATTTGAGTCATTTTGTTTCGGTCTCCTTTTCTTCCTGGTTTGATATTTCCTTTTTCCCCTTTTGGTTTATTCACTCATTTCCTTGTGCCTTAATTCTTTTGTTGTCATATTAGAATTTTGGACACAGTTATTTCTTTTGGTTTGTTTCTTTTGTGAATAACAGTTATTTCTGAGGGTTGGTTTGGGTACCCCAAGGGTAATGTGGTATTGACTGTTTATTTGTGGTAAAGTAATTTTGGTTCAGTTATCTGTTTTCTGTTATTTCTTTATTATCCAGTGTAGTAGTTGTGTTCAGGCTACTTTAGCAGTTACCTTTGGTGGCCTTAAATGTATTTTTGATTTATTTGTGGGTTAGTTGGGTTTTTGGTTTGTGTTAATTGAATTAATTTTCTCTCCCTCTCCTTATAGGACTGGAGTCTGGTGGTGGTGGTCCTGGGTTCCTGGTGGTGGTGTTCCCCCTCCTCGTGTGTGATGTGGTTCTTCTTGAGTTTTTGCACAGTTCAGTGTGTGTTTTTCACAAGTTACTGGGTGTTCCCTTCCCCGTCACATCCCAATCCAGCCCACTGGTGAGCCCAGTCCTGCCAGGTCCCCTTTTTCCATTGTTTTCTTGTCTTTTGGAGTGTTTGGGTGCTTTTTATGAATTAAACCTTTTAATCTGTTCTTGTTTGAAAAATAAAGTATCTGTGGACTTTCTAATGTGAACCACGTCTCTGGTTCCTCTTTATGGACTGACCTGTGTGCCTATCATCAGTGAAAGTGAACCCTTTCCCTGGGTGCAAGTCCAAGGGTGGCGTTGCCTGGCTCTATTATCAAAAGTAAATTAAGGGAAACTCAGACCCCGTCCACTCTAGAGAGAGTGTGTGTGTGCTTGTTTAGGCTGGTTTCTTTCACCTCCTCCACTCGCCACATTTTGATAACAGAGCTTTGCAACTTCTATATAACTGGTTGATTGTTCCTTACTTGACCTACTGTGTTGATATATGAGGAAGTGCAAGTTAAACTTCCATCCTGCCAAACTTCATTTTACAAAAAAGAGCAATAAGGAATATTAACAGAAGTCCATACAGAGCTCCCTTAAACCCCAGTATTCATTAAGTTACAGTTGCTGAAGCTTAATAATAGATTTTAACATGCTACAATTTATGCAAAAAGCTAATAAAAAGCTCTGACCATCAAACATTCAGTACACATTTATAAAGGGAGAAAGCATTACAAGTTAAAAGGATTAGAAATATTTAAAAAATCAAGATCCAGAACCACTCTAAAGGAGCACAGTATTACAGTTAAAGGTTTCTCTTTATGGAACAACCAGGACAGGGACTCTAAGGAAACCAAATCATTCAGTATCTTCACAATACATGCATAAACAAATACAGGGATGAAAGATATTCTTAAACCTTCAACTTAAAATAAATAAATAAATAAGTCAATAAATAGGAATAAAACCACCAAAATATTTACTGACAACCATGATACGATTTTTTTTGTTGGGTTTTCCTTTTGTTTGATGTAAATTTGCATTTAAGTTGTGAATTGCTTTGCCTGTCTTCTTTCTGCAAAAAAGAATGAAGGCAAAGCTGAAAGGCATGCTGGAAGACAGTATTTTTGTTTTTATCTGATCATGTGTTTAGCATTGAATGAATGAAGGGGACTTTTTCTCTTTTTTGCTCCTTTTCATTTGTTTGAGATTTGTGTTGTTTTTATATTGTACTTTTATTTTATTGCAACATAAATCCCCCCCCAAAAAAAGTTAAAATAAATAAAATAAGAAAAAAAAAAACCTTCATCCATCTTTCAGTGAGAGCTGTCCCTTCAGCAGGCAGAGGACAACTGGTTTCTCTAGTCCATGACACACAGTGGCCCTCATTTATCAATCTGAACGTGAGTGTAGGGTACGCTCAAATCCCACGCCAGGTCTGAGTTTGTGTTTGCAAGTTTCATGTCATTATTAGATCATATGAGCGTAAATCATTTTCAGACAGAAAAACAGAGGTTTACAGAGAAATATTTAAATATTAATAGTTAAATTAGATATGAAACAATAGTGTTTCTAACATTTCACTCCTCTTCTGTCAAGCTTTCATATACATCACTTATGCAGAGAGCAGAGAGCTGTCAGCTGATAAATAAATATAATAAATCCATAAAATAAATAAAAAAAGATTACTCTATGGGTTTTAAAAATAAAAAATAGAGGCTGTTATCAGTTTTTAATACACTCCCATGTCCATGATAAAGTCTCTGCAGAGAACATTCAGAGGATGCTAAATCAAACTTTGAGCCAGGATTTTTTAAGGAAGCCGTATTGATTACAAAATATACTGTGAAGATGATTATTTCACCCCTCATAATTTTATCATGTAAACGTGAATTGTGTGTGAAAAAGTGACCGTTTCATATTAAATTGTGTTCATTTACATGGGATCACAAACAACCCGCTCGTCTTGTGGTACAAGTAATCATAAAACTCATTGACACACTTCTTGTCCAGGCACCAAATCAACCACGAATAAAGTTAATGGGATCAGTTTTTAGGTGCACTAGTTTGCAGAATTGAAAATGTTTTATCTGTATCTGACACACAGTGCAGGTTAGTCTGTCCCTCCACCACTTCTGCCTGAAACTAACGCAGAGCCGGTGAGAGCTCCTCTCCCTCCTCAGTCTGTGACAGGTTCAGCAGGAGGGGGTGGAGAACATCTCTGCAGTCACTGTGTGAGGGTCTCATCAGGTCCAGGATCAACCTTGACCTCAGCTTTTATAGACAGCCAGGAGACCTGGACTCTTTCAGGACCATGTGGTGCTTTAAGGGCATTTTGAGTGATGTGGCAGACGGTGACCTGAAGTTTGGGAATGTGCAAAAACTATGATGTTTTTATTTATTTATTTATTTATTCAATATTTCAACAGAAAGTTTGTTGAAATAATAATTTTGAGTTGAACTGACTTACATGGGTAAATTGAGTAAGAGCAGCAAATAAAGTGGTTCAAAAAAAAAAAAAATCTGTCCGTCCGTCCGTCCGTCTGTCTACAGGGAAACATGCTATGCCTCAGGTTGTATTTCCATCCTTTTGCCATTGAAAGTTATTTCCACTCCTGTGGCTCTTTTCTTTTGATCTGGTTCAGATGAGTGAGTGATTTATTGTTGCATTATGTGTGTGGTGTCAGTGACACTATCCAGCTGCTACCAGCCAATCAGAAACCACATTTGGACAAACAGGCAGTTTGATATGAGAGCAAACTAAGCAGCTATGAAACAAACAAGATGACATAAACCTATTATATAGTCTGCACCAATCTGTCAACAATAACCTCCATTTATCATTCACTTTAACAGACAAACAAACACACAAAGGTCCGTACCTTCCTCAGACTGTGTGAATGGAGCTGCTTTCACCTGACACAGAAAGAGTTCACAGGTTTTTTTCTGTCATTATTCTTTATCCCACTGAGAAACAAAATCCCTTTCTACATACCCTCCAAGTGGCTCTGGTTGTAGAGGCCTTCAGCATCAGGAGGCTGCGTGTGATTGGAGCTGCTTCCACCTGACACAGAAAGCATGATCAGCTTCTGATTGAAACATTCTATCTTTGCATATGCATCCCCTCTTTTCAACAATCAATGCTTTTCCTGCTCACAGAGCTCACAGCTCACTGACACACCATCAACACTTTGCTTCAATGAAATCAACTCTGCATGAATGTTTGTGAATATTTGAAATCAAAGTGTAGAGCTCCACAGCAGCATGCTTCAAAGAGAAGAGAGCCAGCTTATTTGTGAGGAAGAGCAGAAAGAGGAACCCTGCAAACATCCTGACCGTGGAACGTCTCCTGTCACTAAGGATCCCTGTCCCTCAGACTCTCTGCAAGATTCTGACTTTACACATCACTGCCTTGTTGTGGAAGAGGGCAGGCCACACCTACAACAAAAGCTTGCTTCCTTCCTCTAAATGGCATCAAGCTCAACCATTAGCACACTGTGGGTAAATCCATTTTCTCCTCCAAACAAAGCAGTTTACTCCTCAGCACATCCTCTGTGGTGGCTCCAAAGTTTACCAAGAAAAAGCTTTTTAATGGAAGAGCTTCACCCAGCAGCTTCCACACAGCCATGTGTCATTCCTCTTTAGTGCTGTTGATCTTTGAATCCAGCCTGTTTTTAACAGAGATCAAATCACTCCCTCAGACTCCCTTAGTAAAGACTTAATAGACCACTTCAGGGGTCAGACTGACCAATGCAACAAAATCCCAGGGGAAGCAGCAAAGCAGCAGTCCCCAAACCAAAATGCATCTCTGCACTGCCAGCTGTATAAAGATCTCAAAGGCTGAAACCAGGTGAGCCTCTTTGATAAGAGCTCAATCCCGAACCACCCCCTACATACTACCCCTTCACTTCTGAGTATAACTCAAAGTGAAGTCACACTCCTGGTTGTGGAGGGCGCTCTTATTGAAGGGGGAGGGGACAAATATGAATGGCAGGAATGGGAGGCCCTCTTCACTTCACTGGGACACAGAATACTGGTCGCCATGTCAACAGAAAGACCCTCTCTGTGTATGGCTGTTAGAATAGAGTAGTATAGAAAATACTTAATTTATCTCTGAGGGGAAATTCAGGAGTCACAGCAGCATTTAAGAAAACAAAAGTTAGAAAGTGTATAGAAAGTGCAAAAAGGTCCACAAAAAAATAGACAATGACAGCCCGTCCACCACTCTCCAGCCCAACCAGTCTCCACCTCCACAGGGTCCAGGACTGAGCCTCCCCAGCAGTCTGTTCAGTCTCTGTCTCCTGGATCCCGTCTGCTCACAGCAGGTGAAGCTCCTTCAATGTGGCGTCGACGTCCGATGTTTGCTTCGTCAGCCACGTCTGTGAACAGCACGATGCCACTCTGCCCTCCAGCAGCCCCTCTGCTGCTGGGCTAGCACAGCTAGCTCGTCCATACTACCGGAGATAGATCCCACATTCCTGTTACCGTCTCCCAAACATAATATAAACTGGCTCCAGACCGCAACATAAAAGGGACACCACAAGCAAGTTTTGAAGAAAAACAAGAATTTAATTTTATTTCAGACAAATCAATGTTCAACCAAAATGAAACAATAAACCAAAAAGGACTGGAGACCCCGGCCGAAATAATCAAAAGATGGGAAGCTGCCGGGCAACCATGCATTGGACCGTCGTACCCCATGCATTGGACCGTCTTACCCAACACCTTCCCCCAACACCTTCCCCTAACCTAAAAACAACAGAAAAAATCCTACTTCAAAGAAAACCCGATAACGTTTAGATGTGTGTGTACGTTCAGATGTGTGTGTTACGTTCAGATGTGTGTGTGTGCAGGTCTGTGTTTATGTACGTGTGTGAATTTTTCTAAACAATGGAATAATATTATTATTATTATTGTTATTATTATTGTTATTATTATTACCATAATTATTTCTATTATCATTATTTCTCTTATTATTTATATATTACTATATAATAGTATATATCTCTCTAATATACAATGGGCCAGGGTGGTCCGGGGTGTCCTTGACCCTCTGGCTGCCACGGCCCGGTGCTCTGAGTCTGGCGGATCCTGGGCCCCCCCTGCCCCGGGGGGCCCCGGGGAACAGAGGTGCCTATTGCTGCCAATAGGGCGGCTCACCCTCCAGAGGGGAGCTTTCTCCTCTCTGGTCTTACTTTGCCCCACAGCCCTCACTCCCCCGCTCATCTAGAGCATCCACACACTTAGGACCTTGAGGTGCACGTTCGTCAGGTGCGGTGGTAGAGGTCCTTAGGGACCACTTCTGCTACACCCTGATAAGACTTGCGCCTCAGTTTTACTTACACTTAGACATCCCTACATGATGCCAACTACTCTACACAACACACACAGAGACCCTTGGGGTGGGCCAAGTGGTATATGGTAGGCAGGGCACTTTGAGCTAACCACCTGAAGGGCACTGCCCCATGAGCTACGAGGCTGTCCACTCCCCAATTTTAACTTTTCTTTTTAACTGCATTAGGATCACAAACATCCACACACTACAGAGCGGGGGAGGTAGGGCAGGGGGCTCTTCTCACACCCCTGTTTCTACCATGCCCCCTGGGGCATGGGGTAAAAGCGGATCCGCTGCCTTGGGTTCTGGGCGAGTGGCTCAGTAGGGGTCCCGCGGCGCCCCGGAGGATGCCCATGGCTTTATATCTACTTATTTACTTATTTATTTATTTATTTAATCCTCTTTTTAAAATTATTTATATATGTACGAATATATATATGTATTTGTATGTATATGTAAATGTGTGTATATATATGTATGTGTATATATATATTTATATATATATATGTATATGTGAATATATGTATGTATGTGTATATATATATATGTATGTATATATATATATATATATATATATATATATATATATATATATATATATATATATATATATATATATATATATTTTTTTTTTTTTGGTGAGTGAGGACGAAAAGGAGGGGTATTTCCCACCTGAGTGGCTGGAGGTTCTGAGTGCGTAATGATATGGTGCTGCCGTGTTGTGATATTGTTGTGTGGTCGTCTTGTGGTGCTGTGGTGTTGTTGTGCTGTTGTGTGAACGTATGGGTATGGATGGACAGAATGTTTATGTGCGGGTGTCAGGGTCCACGGTGGAGGGCTGGTGAGCTGTGATAAAGATGAGAGGGGGATAGGGGTGGGTTGGGACAGGAGGCTGTGTACGGGGGATACTGGGTTTCTGGGGAGAGGACTTCTGTGGTCTCTGGTGTCTGGCCGGGTGCGCTGGGGGCCGGCACCGACTCGTGATAGGTGGTGGCCTGGGCTGGGTCCGTCCTCCCGGGTGCCTGACCGAACCCCTCCTCCTCGGGGGTGAGTGGCCCTTGGGCACAGGTGACCCCTGGTCTTACCCCCTGCACTCGATCAGGGGCCTTGCGTCTAGCGGGGCCTGCAGACCTCAGTCCCTGGCCCCTGGGGTCCTCCCTCCGCAGTGTCGGGGGCCTGCCTCTAGCCTTCCCGGGACGCTCCCCCCTTGCCTCCTCCTGGATTGGCGTGCTGCTGTCTCCATGGTGGTCTGTCTGGGCCCTGTGCTCTGTTGTGGCTGCGGGACGCCCGGGGATGAGGGCTATCTCAGTGCATGTCTGGCCTCTGGGAGCAGCGGGGCCACATCTGCATGATCACTCCTTGGCATGATCACCTGACCCAAATCAAACCCAATTTTCTATACTGCCACCTGTAGCCCTATATGTGTAGGTGAGTATATGCGTCTGTGTATAGATCTATATACGTATATGTACCTCTTTGCAATTGTCATTGTTGTGCTCACTGCTACTCATGATTTCTCCAGTTCATCTCTCCAGGTTCTTCTCGTGATTATGACGTCAAAGACCCCAGGATACTGTCTCCTTTCAGGCTCAGTAGCTGGTTATTTGTTTCTCCTGTCTGTAGTCATCTGTTCAGTTGTTGTGGTTGTTCTCTACTGTTGTTTTGTTGTCTCTCTCTCCCCCCCTGTCTAGTCTCTTCTCTACAATCTTTTCCTTTTTCACTGTTTCTTTCCTGATATCACCTTGTTCTGGTTAAGCAGTAATCTTCAAACTTGGCAATATACGGGAGGGAAACTGTATGGATACATGTATGCGTATGCGTATATATATGTGCATACATACGTATGTGTGTGTGTATGTATATATATGTATGTGTATTTATGTATAAAATATATATATATAATTAAAAAAAAAAAAAACACTAATAAAGAGTACCATTTTAACACTCAAGGGCAGCTCTATACATTAACGGCTCCCTTTGGAAAAGCAAATGTGTTCTGCACAATACGGCAGCCAGACCATAATTCTGTTGTCGTGACGCTGAACAGGACAAGGGGAAAAAAAAAAAAAAAAAGAAAACCCGATAACTGCACTACCTGAGATCTCCAGCCCAAACTAAAACAACAAAACCTGGGTGAGAGAGAGGAGACAAAAGAAGCACAAGTACAATGCAGTTATAAAATTTCACACAGGGATGAATTTTGTGCAAAGTTTTGAGAGTTTAGAGCACAATGAAGGCACATAATCTGGGATTAAAGAGTCTGAAGAAATAATAATCCTTATGGTTTCAAGAGGGCCTTTGCCCTGTTTTTAGGCTCAGGCCCTAATCAACCATCCCATTGCTAACCCCTATACGTGAACTAATATGTGAGAGCGTATTTTATCTATTTTTAGTTTAACACACAGTGTGTCAGGTTTCTTCTAAACACTCAGATCTTGATAATATCATATCTTACTCATATCTTGGTGGGAATTCACACAGTGGAGCCTGACTTTGGTCATGGGCTCCTTTTTTCAAATCAGCAAATACATTTATAGATACTACCTGTTAAATTTCTCTGTTATTCATCAAATTAAATCACAATACACACTTTAAATATCAACAAAAGAAAGTTTTCTGACCTGAAAGACACAACAGACACAGAAAGATCCTCTCCATCAAGGTGCTGCTCTGTGGACTGTGCAGGACCACAAAGAAACCCAGGGGTTATGAAGATCCCACTTTAAGTAAAAAGCGTGATGACAGCTCAGGCAGTGGCACAGTCTAACTTGGATGTCAGGATGTTGTATCTTTCTGAATGTTGGCCTTCACATCATGAATCAGGAGGAAAAACCTGCGATGATCCCAGAGCGAAAACAAACCCAGCCCTATTGAACAAGAAATAAAGGGTAGTCCACTCAAATATCCTCAAAGAAGCAGCTGGCTCTGTGGCTTAGTTTGCCTTTTATTGTGACGGCTGTGTTGATTACACCAACACAGGATCTCAAAGAGACTTATAAAACAGTTATGTTAATTATAATTTGAGTTCAGATTAAAAGGTTTTTAGATCATTTATACAGTGAATTACTGTTTCTGTTATCTGTTACTATGGGGGTGAAACCTGGTTAAAAGTTGTCTGGTATGTGTCCAGCTTTTGCTCGATTCTCAGTCTGTTCCAAAATAAACACCACATGTTGAAATACGATAACTTTTCCCTGTTGCAGGAGCACGCAGAGTCTTTAATTCAACTTCATGTGTATGATGTACAAAACATTATGGAGTTTTTTTTCATTACTTAACTTCTGCACCAAAAAAAAACCAAACAACAACCAAAAAAAAAATCATCAGATAAACACGGGATTGACTCTCCTTTCAAACACAGGAGACAGTAAAATTTATGCAAGAACCAACAGACATTAGTCATCCAGATGAATAGTTAAACGCTGGGAGCTGCCTGAAAAACAAGACGACAGAAGCTCATGTAGAGGACTGACAGCTGAGCCTGGAGAGTTAGTATCTTCCTGTGGTGTGTACTCCTATAAAAAGCCTGAAATTCTGAAGAAATCTTTATTCTTTAATGATCCGTCAGAAAGTTTCCTGCTGATGACAACCATTCAAAAGTTTCAGTCATACCTACTGGCCAAAAGCAGTACTACAGTGCACTCTGCACTGTAAAGAACCAACTGTGAAATTCACAGTAATAAACTGGCAGCAATTGGCAAGTTATTGTAAAAAAAATTACAGTGATCAACTGGCAACAATCGTCAAGTAAGATATTGTGAAAAAAATTACAGTGTTGTAGCTGTATAGCTGAACACGGTAATTCAAATTTACTGTATGTTTTATTATAGCATTATTTTTGTAACTGTAAAATGTAACACAGTAAATTTTATGTATCGTTATTTATATTACAGTAATATTGTTGCAACTGTAAAATTAAATAAAGTAACTGCACTTTACTGTATCTTATGTAACAGTACTGTTATTGTAACTGAAAATCAAAATCCAGTGTTTACTGTATGTTTTTTACGGTAGAGTTAACTGTAACTGTGAGCCAAAAGACAGCAAATAATAAGTGTTATTTTGTTTTACTGTTGTTGTGGTTTTTTTTTGTTTGTTTGTTTTTTGGGCTGTAAACAAGAAAAACAAAAATGCTATATACTGTATTTTTACTAATTAAATTGGGACAACAAAATAAACATTTTCCTAACTATTTATTTTTTTGTGCATAAACACAAAACAATGGATACAAATATCCATACATAGCATTAGCAAAATGTATGATCACCATCAAGTTTTCAGAACATGTTGTGAAACATCTTACAATATTCCTTGCCATAATATCCATAAAAACAGTGGCAAAAACATGTCAACAAAACTCTTTTTTGTATAGGGCACTCTGTGAACATTTGTGGATTCCAAGTAGAAAAAAACTCCATAAAACAATGGATATAAACATCCAGAGATCATACAGACAAAACACTATTTTTGCATAGAACAAGCTGTGAACATTTTTGCACTCCGAGACTCCAAGTGTACAAAGACATCTTGCCTCTTAGGATCCATCACCCAGTCTGTTCCACAGCAACATCCTGAAAAAGCAACAATCATAGTAAATAAGAAGCGTTTAAACAACCTATATTTGTGTAAGTTTGCCAAAAGCAGTGCTGTACTGCAGCTTTACAGCAGTTTTTCCTTAACAGAAAACTTTTATTAAAGTGCTGTGGTCATAACACCAGATTTATACTGGCCACTAAAACGCTCCCATTCACATCTGGGGGGTATTCCAGTAAGTACAATTTTTCGTTTTTCTTTTTAAACCGACGCGCCAGGCCTGTACACTGGGGACACTGGTTCAGATTGACAACTAAATGATTGTTTTCTTTTATAATTTAAAATGTGGTGGTTATGATCAGAACTAAAGTGGAAAAAAAGTATAAAAAATTAATGAAATTTCAGGCTGTTTTAGAAGGGCTTAAAAAAAAGGAATATTTTAGCTACGCTGTGAGACTAAAGTCGGTCAAGAGAATGGTCACTTACATGCAACGATGCACGTGGGCTGCTCCACTCGCTTCTGTTAACCTTGGAGTTGTCCTGGTGTTTTCACAAAGTGCTGAAAAACAGTCCTCCTCTTCCTGCAGCAGACTAGAGATGGTTGCAAACTCCTCTTACAATCCGTTTTGGTTTGGTACAGAACAGAAGCCAAAACCAATAATGCGTCTTAAAACAACACCAGCACTCAGTAATCCGTTCGCGCCAGTCAGTCTCTATTCGTTGAGCTTGCCGCTTACTTGTTAGCTGCAGCCATGTGAATCGCGCATGGTGATCACATGACCCAGGTGGCTTCCCGGGCATGAGCAGCTGCACCAACCAGCATCTGCTCTCTGATCACCGTAGTTCCTCTAGTAAGATGATTACCGTAAATGACAGCAGGCTTTTCTTTTGTCCATCCCCAGGTTTGATACTGAAAAATGCAGCCTCTTTTTTTTTTTTTTTTTACTCCATATAAACACTAATCATAGAACAAATTAAATGAAATACCATACCATACCATACCAGCTTTATTTATTGAGCACTTTTAAAAACAACCACAGCTGTAGACAAAGTGCTGTACAGGTAGATCAAATGAAATGATAAAAACAGATAATTAAAAACAGAAAAATAAAAGAAAAACATTTTAAAAACAATAAAAAGCAAATAAAAAGGGAAGTTATTGTAAAGGGAAAGGGAAGTAAAAGGGAATAAAAGAAAATAAAAGAGAATAAGACCAGGCAAAGAAACTAAGTCTCGCTGGAGTTAAAAGCCAAAGAATAAAAATGGGTTTTAAGACGTGTTTTAAAAGTGGACAGTGAAGGGGCCTCTCTAATGTGCAGGGGAAGACAGTTCCACAATCGGGGAGCAACATTAGAGAAGGCCCTGTCCCCTCTGAGCTTCTTCCTGGACCTTGGTACCTGCAGGAGCAGCTGGTCGGCTGACCTGAGGGACCGAGAGGGTGAGTAGGGCTGAAGAAGCTCAGAGGGGAAATAAAACAAAGATAGAAATCCAAATAGAAAAGCTGTATAAAAAGCTCAAAGTACAATATAAAAACTCTTTTGAATTATTTTATTTTTATAGATTATACATTCGATAAATTTGAATTAAATGTATTTGATAGGAATTAATACATTTTATTTTCCTTGATGCTGTTTCCTGAAATGTGTATTGCTTTGATTGGGAATGGTAGCTGCAAAGCAGCCAAAAGCTGTTTTAATTCCCTGAATATGTCACTTAAAGTTTTGATATTTTTTACATTTTCTCCTTAAGGAACTTCACTGTGTGTGAAAGAGCATGTGATCTTTAGCCCCAGTGAAGCTCCGCTCACCGAGACACAAACACGTGCACCCATTTACACCCGCAGACAAGCTCATTTCATATAACGGACAGAGAGCTGGAAAACCACCACAAGAAACATCTCCCAGTGCTTTCTCCATGTAGATGCAACAATCACTCTCCTGTGCTCGCTCCTAAGCTCCTGCAGAGTGACCCAACTCTGCAGGACCTTTGGCAGGCCAAGAGCCCCAGTAGGACGATAGGACCCCCAAGGGGCTTCCTGGGGGTCCTATTGCAACAGGAACAAAATATTCTGGTAGAGGACCCTCTGATAAGCAACATACTCAGATTTCATGTTCACAGCTCAAAGTGTGTATAAGTCTTTAGATGGAAGCATGCGTAAAGGCCACATTTACTCTGATGGTTGACCCCTGTGACCTTTGGCTCTTCCCGAGGTGCTGCGGCTCTGAATTTGTACACAGTGCATGGCTTGACCCCCACGATGAACACAGTAACATTTCAGCCCCTTATGTCAAAGCGTTTGGGAGTTATTGATTTTCCCTGTATTTTGTAATTTCAAATTTCAAAAAGTGCCTTTTTAGCTGCCGTGCTGCAACCTTTGACCCCACTGACCCCAAACATGGCACATGGGATGGCCCTAGCCCCCCACAAACAAACTTAAAATTTAACTCTCCAGCTTAAACCTGTCTCCTTTAAGACTCATAATATGTTACTGTGAATTTTTACAATGTCGACTGGTTGTTGTCATTTGTTAAAAGTAAATGTTATTGTAAATTTTGATATATTACTTTGGATTTCTACAACACCAGACAGGTTGCTGGATTTCCCAGAGTACGTGATATTACACTGAATTTTTTATTGGTTGCTGTAATCTTCCACAGTACATCCACAGTTGAGGTTTCTACATAACAGTACACAATATGTAACCGTGAAATTCTACAGTTCTGCAATAAATACTGTGATCTTTCACAGTACTCTACAGGTTACTGCCTTTTCCCACAGTAAATTATTTGTTACCTTAAATTCCAATGTATAACTGTGAATTTCTACAGTACCATACTAGCTACCCTACCAGACACAATATATTACTGCAAATTTCAATGAATTATTGTGAAATTTCACAGTACTGTAACTCTTGCTTTGTTTTTTTTTTACAGCATTGACGACATTACTGTGAATAACCACAGTAAAACTTGGTCTGCTGTGAATTTATACAGTATTGTGTTTATTACCGTGACTTATACAGTATTTTGCCAATTACTGCTAATCATACAGCATTTTACTTTAAAAATATTCACAATAACTAACCTTACAGAAAGACTGTAAATTACTGTGTATTTCACAGTCATTTTTTACAGTGTGTGGTTGAAACAATGGATGTGTGCTTGACTTTGGGGCCAGGTCTCATGGACAATTCAACCTTCAAGCCGTAATGTAACATCTCAGTGTACAGAGGGGTCTCACATCCACTGTGTCCCCTCCTCACTCACTCATGGTTATAAAACACTGTCACAACAAAAGTGACTTTGCTGTAAAATAACAGTAACATACTGTCTGCAGTGTTACCAGTGTTTTATTTTTTTAAATACATTTATACACTATGTTACCATATACAGTATAATACTCGAAAAAAATAAATAACAGTGCATGCCTTGTAAAATAACAGGAACCCACTGAGTGAAGAGGCAGTCAAAGGACGTCCTTTCAGAGTCATTTTTGAACGTCTAACTTTGGTCTCCAGACTGTTCCTCCAGACATGGTCTTAGTCTGACATCTACTGGATGTCCATTTATGACGTCTACAGGACCTTCCTATATGAGTGATCCAAAATAAGAAAGAAAAGAAAAAAGATCTGTTCATGTTAATTTAGTCAGGAACCCTTTGTCTGTGTGGAGCACCATGACTTCCTCATTGGCTGTGCCGTATTCTTGAAGACACTGGACCACAGCCATAGACACAGTAGAACGGTTGTTCTCCTGTAGGAAAACAGTGTCAGCAAGGTGGGGCAGGATCCTCCCAGATTCATCCTTCTCCAGGAGGCAATGAAGATGTTCACATCCTCCATCTGGAGTCTCCTACGAGCTTCTTTTTCTTTGAGGTAGACTGATCCTAGGTATTTCTCCTAAGGCTGGTGGAAACCAGGAATGGCTCCTCCACCTCCTCCTCCTCCTCCTCCTCCTCCTCGATGACATTTTCCTTCATGAGTTTTCTCATTATTGGGTGATTGCTCTGAGAGAGTGGGATGTTTTACTACAGTGCAAGGGGCAACCTAATCTTCACAAATTTTAGGGTCAAGGGAAAAAATATTCTGTCAAGATAAATAATCACAGCTGGTGAAAAAATAGCCCCACTCCACTGTAGCCTGCCTCATTCAAGGACGTCTATCTCACAAACCAGCTCTGGTTTCATGACAAAACCAACTTGATATTTTGAATAAAGCTTTTACAGCATGTTTCAACAATAAATCAAAACTTCACGATGAAACTACTTTCTGAAGCAGAACACCAGGGAATTACAGCACAGCCCCACAGTCCGAGAGTCTTTCAGTTCTCCCTGCTTACACCCTTTGCCAAATGTAGACCTTTGTACACATGAAGACTTAAAGGAAAAGTCAGAACCACTTCCTGTAGGGGCATCTATCAGCATACAGCACAGAGCTGTTAGCAACACTCCTGGCATTACAGTGGATAGAAGAGCGTGGACTTTGTTCAGCTGTTGTTGGTCTCCATGACATCAGGACAAACTCCCATGAAACCCTGACATATGTCATCATTTTGTACTGGGACTCTGGCAGACTTTCAGAAAGGTGTCCTGTCAGGAGAGAGCTTGTGTAGTGAAAGTCCAGTTCAGTCAGTCCACTCCTGCTGAACCCAGTCCAACTTATTTTGAGCAGCACAACTTTGTCTTTGGCATCTTGGCTCTGAGCCTCATCACTTCATGCAGGATGACTTTACATGAAGTCAGTGATCCACATCATCCCAAGATGCTTTGCAAAAACAGCTCTAGACTGTACTCTGCAGAGACCTGGAGTAGAACCAGACTCATGTTAGAGAGACATCTGCAGAGACAGTGTTGGCTTAGAGAGAAAGGGATGTTTTTGATTTTACTCAACAACTTTGTTTACAGTAATGTGCAACAATGAAGAAGCTCATTTTTCACAGCCTAAAGAGCCTGATGATCACACAATGGACCATGTTTCCATAAAACCTCTAAGATCTGCCGTTCCTTTAAAGAAATGAAAGTCCACCCAGACTCTGGCTCTCACTAAGAGAAGGAAGAGCTCACTCAATTCCTTTCCTGTCCTCTTCTCCACCTCTTTCTTCCTGCTGAGAGAAACGCACAATTTTGCCTGTCCTGATAAAAGAGTTTCAAAGTTTCCGTCTGAGCGTGCTGGTGTGGACCAAAGTATTTTTAAAAACCAATTGGGGGGGATATTCCTTCTTGAGAAATACCCGGCGACGTGTGTACAAGGCCTTAATCAAACCAACAACCTCCCAAACACAAGTCTATTCTCAATACTACTACACCACACAGACAGACAGGCTTCTGTTTCATGAAGAGAGGACACTTGGAAATTACTAATCATAGACAAGGTTAAGAATGTATTTATTTATTTATTTATTTATTTAGTTAGTTAGTTAGTTAGTTAGTTAATTGTGATATGAACAAATTAACCAGCAAAATCACCTCCTCACCCTGAGTCTCATATTCTGTCATAACCCCTGCTTTACCTCTCTGAGACACACTTCTACAAAGTGACCACTAGATGGCAGTAAACACTCAGGAGTAAAGAGCAGAAGGCGGAGAGAGGCCTGTTGTGTGAACAATAGATCATAACATTTTTTAGGACACCTTAACCCTTAACCACAATAATACAAACAGTCAGCCTGGTCCTTTTTCTCTTTTTAATCAATAAATGTGTCAAAAATGTATTTTGTGTGAATTCTTTTGCCCTTTTTTTCAGGACAAATCTCTCAGGAATTTGTCTTTCTATATTTTTTAGATGCTTCAACTGTGTGGACCAGCAAAATCAATGATTCATTTATTTGATAGTAACAAAGCAGTTTAACAACCAAGCATTAATCTGATGAAAAAAAAACTAGATCATAAAATGTGCATTTACCAGCAAAGGGCAAGAAAAAATTACAGGATAACGGTAAAAAAACAAAACAAAAAAAAAAAACCACACATCAACCTAACAAAACAACAATGTCCCAGCTCAAACAGAAAATTAAAAACATGGCAGCCTAAAAATGGTTACAGCTCTGTTTTGCTTTCAGCCAGAATCAGAATCAGAATCAGAATCGGGTTTTATTGCCAAGTATGCAACACATACAAGGAATTTGACTCTGGCAGTTGCTTTCTCCAGCACAAGAGGTCAGCCAGCACTTGACCTTAACAGTGAAAGATTTTAAATCTGTGTTCAGTTTGATTTCAGTTGGTAATGAATTTCAAAGTTTCCCCCTTTAACAGAGAAAGCTGACTGTCTAAAAGTTGATGTACGTTTTTTATTGATAAAGTTTCCATTCACTGTACTTCTGGTTATTCTGCTGCTGCTGCTGCTTCTCTGCCTTTTAATACATTTGGAAAGAGGTTCAGAGGCCAGATTATTGACAAATTATATAAAACAATAAACATACAAATAAATAAATAAATAAATAAATAAATAAATAAATAAATAAATAAATAAATAAATAAATAAATAACTTCCTAGTTAGTTTCCTGTTTATAAACACTGTTGATGTACAGAAGTTTCAGGCTATTTTTATGGAGATGAAATGTCGCCATCTTTTGGTGAATTTTATTCATAACACTCATATCAGATTAGACAAGATAAATCAAGATAATCCTTTAATTGAGCCACAATGGAGAAACAAGAACAAAATAATCACATGAAAATACTTAAAATAGAAATCATCAAATCAAATCATAATGAAGATTAGTATTAGTTGTAGTCGTGTTTTCATTAATTGCATTTTAATCTTTGTGAGGTTAGTATTTACATTAATCTCATTGTGTTATTTAACAGTCAGACCAAATCAAACCTTAATAATCTGCTTGTTTGATGGATTTCTTGTCCTAACAGGGTCCATGTTGAAGTTTGTTCGTGAGGGTGTCACAGAGCCAGCACCCAGCAAGTCACCAGAGTCCTGTACTACCAAGCTGGATTTTCTTTTAGCCAGGTAACTTCAGGGTTAACCTCTGCAATCAGCTGTTTACAGTAATATGATGATGATAGGCTTCAACTTTCAGGAAACGGAGATGCACTCTGCAAGAAAAGACAAGTGAGGCAAATTTTGGCCTTAAGACTGTTTGCTGTTGCCCCTGACAAATACATGTAAACATTACCAAAAGATAACATAAATATAATCATTTTCATTAACTGCTGAGATCATATCGTCAACAAAAACGAACTATGAGACTCAGAAAATGGAAAATACCAGTCAAGTGGTTAAGTGGTTTTGCACTTATGGAAGATATATGTCAGTTTAAAAACTGGAATATTCCAGTAGGAAGTGGTGTATTCCATATAGCCAGAAGTGGTATACAAAAGGCACGTCTCAAAGCCATAAACTGCAGTTTCCTCTCTCCTCTCTCCTTCGCAGCACTTTCTGAGTAGCCATATTGAAGGACGTTCCAAAGTGATAATTGTGCTCAGAGGAGGGAGAGGGGAGGGAGAAGGGAGGAGACTGATCGGAGCAGCTGTGATCGAGGAAACACAAGAGCTGGCTTTGCGAAAGTCTTTTGACTGACAGACACGCCCCCATATGGAATATCACTCTCTGATTGGACACTACAGAGTCTCAGACTTCTCTGAAACTTCACATCAGCAGAGTTTAACTAGAAAAGCAATTTCTGAAGAAATTGCGCTGTGAATGCAGAATGCTGAAGCAGCTTGCGCTGAACTGCTAATGCAGGAAGCTGAACATGAAAAACTCAAGATATGTCTGAAATGGTTGAAATAGTCCTGAAAAGCTTTCGCTCAACTGCTAACGCAGAACGCTGAACATGAATGACTGAAGTTATGTCTGAAAATGGCTGAATGAAGTCTTACAAAGCTTGCGCTGAACTGCTAATGCTGATACTGAACATGAATGACTGAAGATATGTCTGAAAATAGAAGAAAGAAGTAATGAAAGGCTTGCACTGAAATGCTAAAGCAGAATACTGAACATGAATGACTGAATTTATGTCTGAAAATGGTTGAAATAATTCCTGAAAAGCTTGCACTCAACTGCTAATGCAGAGTGCTGAATAAGCCCCCCATTAACTCTTGGATGAAAGGAAATTAATGGATGAATCAATGGAATGGATAAATGAATTTAAAGTTCAAATGGCTGCATCTTTTCAAAATTCGAAGCAATGAATTAAATTTTAAAGAATATTTATGGAAACAATGACCTGGCTGAGGAATATTGCAAGTCTTATCTCTTGAAATCCTGTGTGTCCTGTGAGTGAGTTTTTAATCATGTAAGCCTTTTAGCTGAGGCTCATCTGAAGCCAGATGTTGCCATGGTAATCATTGTTTACCAACTGCCATCAGAGAGCTGGTGGAGTCTGTTGATTCCCAACACATTTCCACTGAAATCAGGGTGTCAAACTGCCTACGACTGTGACAAAACCAAAGGGCCGATCAGAAAAATGATCACACCGTAGGATTCCTGAGACCCTGAGGAAGCTCTCCACGTAAAATTCATGTCTGAAGATGCAGAAATACGCCCATGACAGCAATAGATAGATGAGGGAAATTTGACTGATCCCTGAGAAAACCCCTCAGGAATTAACATTGGGGTACATGGGTGCCAGAGCTGACTTTGCCCGACAGTTGGCCATTTTGTGAAAAAGGGCTCAAATCTTTTGCTTTAAAAACCACTTTGTCAGAAGCAGGACAAGCCTCCCTACATTTTGAGGGCTTATTTGTGTTGACAGCTCAAAAAATGTGGCCAAGAGAGCAGTTTACCCAGAAGTTTCCCAGGTCTTGTTTCCCCCTCTCCCCAGTCTGTCATTTGAATCTCCCAGTCTAAGCCGAAACATTCCGTCCAATACACACCAATGTTAAATGGCTTGAAGAGCTGAAAATCATCATGACCATTGAAGGGTCATTGTGAAGTAACTATGAATGCTAGGAAACATTTGAAACCCACTGAATGAAGCCAAAAGATAGCTGAATATTGTGAAGTTTGAATGGAGTTTGTAGCTGAATGTATGAATTAATGAGGAGGGTTTGAAGCAGGCTGAAAAAATGTCCTGAAGGGAGGAAATTTTGAAAATTCCGCATTCATCTCTATGGGACCGAAATTTCGTAAATTGTTGAATATCTCGGAAAGTATTTGTGAAAAGTTTCTGAAGAGTCATACCCCCCTTGTCCCCACTGAAACACACGTTTTGAAGTTTGAACGGTGAAAATCGGTTGAAGTTTGTAGAAGTTTTAGCGGTCCAAAAAAGCGGGCGGAAGAAGAAGAAGAAGAAGAAATTTTTTTGACACAAAAGAACATATGCTGTGAATGCATTACTGCATTCACAGCAATGAGAGAGAAAACAGGCACTGAGGATGGTTCAGAAACAGGTCATGAAGGATCATGAAGATCATGATCAAAAAACGGTTTGATGTGAGTTTGAAGAACAAAATACTGAACACGGCTGTCATCAAATCAATGAAACAGAAGATCAATACTGAAAACTGAAATCTGATAAACAATATCTTCCTGAGACATGATAAACTAGGTTATATTAATAAGTTTTAGTTTTGTTAAATGTGGTCACTAGATGGTGCCCTTGCTCAATTTTTTTGTACTCTTCTGAAACAACTCTTCTGTATACACTTTGTTGTGTTGTGTTCATGAAGTATGAGAGCAGGCAGGCAAGACACCTGCACTCAAGTTTTGTGTCAGGTTAACCTCTTGTAGTGGCACTAAAAAAATACACCAAAGGCTAAAGATCAAAGATCGAGTAAGTTTGCTTATCGTCCAGACCCAAGAAGACAACTGAACACTCCAACATCAGGCTAAATAATTCATAAATAATCTGATAATGAGGCATTTTACTGGTGAAGTGATCTGTGTGCACACAGAGTGAACAGAGAGCAGGTTTTTTTTCATGTTAACGTGTTAAACAGGTTAAAAACACAGACAAAGCTCTGTTACTGTTTTTGTTTGCTCAGAGTTATTACAGCACACATGTACAGACACACAAACAGCTGTTAGAGCTGACTGACAGATGATCCAGAGGTGATCAGCTGTCATCACTGAACACGTGGCTTCATGTGACACTGCAGAGGAGAGGACGTTTCATTGCTCTAAAAACAAATCTCCTCTATTCCTTTCTCCTCTGTTCATTTCCTCATTTCCTCTCTCCTCTCTTTATTTCTTTGCGTGTCTTCCATACATCTCTGGTAGGAGGGACTAAGACACAAGTGAACGACTCCAGTGGAGGAAGGAAAGATGAAACTTTGGAGCTTTGAGATGCAACCTATGAAACAATGAGGCCAACATGAAAAAGTAGAAAGCTGCAGTAATCTGTCTGAGTCTTGTTCCCTGTGAGAAGAAAACAGCAGCAAACTCCTAAACCTGTCTTGAAGGATCTTAGCTGTTTTAAAATAAATCATAAAACACAGGGATGGTATGGTAATAGAATGGGGGGAAAAAGAAAAGAAAAAACTGAAGAAAAAGAAATTTGACAATCAAGAACTAACATAAGAAAAAAAGAAATAAAGTTATAAAATTATAAAAACCCTATATGAAAGCCATATATTTGCTTGTTATCACCAAAATATGTACTGATGACTGTATCTTAATGCAAGAAAGATGAAACTACAGTGGGATTACACTGACACATTTATATAACCATATACATAAACTCTTTATTCAATATTTAGTAATATTTTGTAGCCATATATCGTTTCATATCAATACATGCAAAAATGTAAAATAGAGGAGACAAAAACTGATGATGTTATACATATATGGAAACACAATTTATTCTTATTGATGTGTTAGCTTTTTGTGTGTCTTGTTTCACATTTTAGTATAAATAAGTAAAATATATTAATGAAAACATTTAGTCAGTCTTTCTTATGACTTTACTGCAATTAATAGTGAACCTGATTTTCCTTGACAACATTCTGGTATTTGTGTGTGTGTGTGTGTGTGTGTGTGTGTGTGTGTGTGTGTGTGTGTGTGTGTTCTTATTTTTTCCATAATGTTTCTCTGATTATACTGGAATTGTTATAATTGTTTGTGTGTTAAGTTTGGTGAGCGTCTATATATCCATCCATTTTCTATACCGCTTATCCTGTTTAGGGTCGCGGGTGGCTGGAGCCTATCCCAGCAATCATTGGGCGAGAGGCAGGGTACACCCTGGACTGGTCGCCAGTCAATCGCAGGGCTGACACATAGACAGACAACCATGCACGCACACACTCACACCTAGGGACAATTTGGTGTGACCAATTAACCTGGTAAGCATGTTTTTGGACTGTGGGAGGAAGCCGGAGAACCCGGAGAGAACCCACGCATGCACGGGGAGAACATGCAAACTCCACACAGAAAGACCCACCGGCCGAGGTGGGGATTTGAAACGGTGACCTTCTTGCTGTGAGGCTGCAGCGGCGTCTATATGTATATTTATATATATATATATATACATATATATATATATATATATATATATATATATATATATATATATATATATATATATATATATATATATATATCAGAGAGAGAGAGAGAGAAACAGAGAGACAGAGACAGATAGGTTGTCATGAAGATATAGATATAAATACATGTATAACAGTAGTTATAAGGTGTTGTTCTCAGTAGTTGATGACTAACTGTTCATGCTTGGCTTTGATTTTCTTTCTCAAAGCAACATTTTCATGCTCCCTTCATCCTCTTTGACAGCTTCTATGGCCTGTAGGCCACAGATGGCAGCTTGCTGTGCATGCTGTACAATGAGAGACTGTGAAATGTCTCACCAATCCAATCCAGGCTTCAATCCAGGCTTGTTCATTCTGTGAATCACTTTCTTCTTCTGATTATTTCTAAAATAAAGATGTTGGTTTGTTTTCTACCTTTATTTCTCATCTTTTCCTCCACATCCTTCAATCTTTAAATCACATTTCAGATGTCTCTGAAAATATTCTTCCTCACAAATAAACCTGTCAGTGACAACACTTGTTGGAAAGTGACCCTGTTCTTCTACTTCCTTCTGCTTCATTATTTAGTTCCTTCAATTAGAGGAAAAGGGTTTAACATGGTTCCAGTCCAGAAGATTAAAGTGTGTGCTGAAGCCTGTGTAACGTAAGTCAGGCTGGGACCTGGTTTCGCAGCTCTAACCTGGTCTCCAACTTTAACCCCCCCAAGGAAGGAGAGGTAATAAAGCAAGTTTTGGAAAAACAGACCTCTGCGCTCAAGTGGTTTTCTCCCGAAGTCTGCCTCATCCCTTCTCTGATGTTTGCAAGACTGTAAAACATTAAGACACCGCTGTAAATTCGAAGACTTTTTGTTGACACCTGGCGGACATGTGAAACTGTACAGACATCCTTCTCTCAGGGAGAGGCTGGAGAGACCTCCCAGCCTCCACCTTGTATCTTGTGACCCTCGACCTTTCTCTCTGGGAACAAGAAAGAAGGAATGCCAGGGGGAAGATTTGCTCCCCACCTTCTCCTCAAAGACAAAGACTCTTTGATTCACACAGTTGAGAACAGCACAAAAATGATGTTTTTACACTAAGACTTACATGTACATCTTCACCTTTGCAAACATGTACTGTGTAATGAGAATCATTGATAATGTGTGTGTGAAAACTGCTGTCTTCCCATTGAAACATCTTGATTTTGATTTTATTGGGTTCATAAAGAGAAAAACCTATCATGTTTAGTCTTGATGTGAAGCTTAAATCATAAGAAATGTTATTTTGACTATTACACGTGGGAATCTCTTTACAGTTTAAAGTTATAGTTAGTAAGTGATCTCTGGGACAATCTGATCCACGTGCAGAAAGATGAGAGGTGGAGGGGCGTCAGCCTAAAGTGACCTCACTGACTCGGCGGGAAAAAGCTGAGTAAAACTCCACTCCAGGACAAGAACATTGGCTCTTTCCTCTACCCCTCATCCAAGCTCTTTCCTCTTACTTCTTCCAGAAGGTTCCTCTTCTCCTTCTGCTCCTGAATCTTCACACGTCCTCAACTGGCAACGCACATTCCAGCTCCAGACCGGCTCCAGACTGGCTGAGACGCAAGTCACCTCAGCCCGACTGCATCCAGTCATCTATCGGTGCCTGGGTCTCTCCCTGAGACTCCCAGCTGATCGACGGGGATTCCCCCTCATACGCTGACGTCAGGAGACGAGCGCTGCTCACTGCTTTCCCTGCGGTGATTCAACTTTGGAACTCCGCCAAAGTTTCAACCCGACGCTCGGCATCATCGCCGCTGTTTCAGCCGCTACTGCCGCTGTGAGAATCGATTCTACGGACTCAACTAATCGGACATCACCTCCGTGACGCTCAGATGACCTGCAGTAGGCCTCCAGCCTCTCCATCATCCCTCAACGGACATCCGCAGACATCTGCAGCAGGACCCAGCCATCTCAGTCGCCCCCTCCGCTCTCGTCATCGGCCTCAGGACTTGTGTAAGACAATCTTGCATTTCTTGGTAGGGGAGACTGGGGACAGTTGCAACACTTTTTACATTACTCTCAGTTACTCAGAGAATATTTGGACTAGTCTCACCAAATCTTTACATATTAAACCTACATCCGTATGCTAAATGCCCATGCCATTTAAAGATGGCTACATATAACATATTCATTTGAATAGAGGAATTCAGATGTTGCAACTGACCCCAAACCTGGGGACAGTTGCAACACACATCAGGGTTGCAACATATAAAAAAAACATTAATTTTTCACTAATTATTCTCAGTGTTTTGTCTAAATAGGACAAATACTAATGGTATGACCCAGAGTGGGCTCAAATTCAATTTTTTTTTCTGTACAGCTTTAAGGTATTTAATTAGTTTTGTTTTGTTTTAAACCTTGAGTCAATGTGCAGATGTTACTGAAGCTATAAAAACTCAATATTACATTTTGGGACAAAAAGAATAGAATAACTTGCAATTATTTTTTGATGCCGTGCTTGCAAGATTCTTTTTTTTTTAATGTGAAACCTGAACAGTGTGGTGTGGCATATGTCAAAGGCCACTGCCCTCACTGATTTGCCCTCAACTATAATAATATCTGAGGCTTGTTCCAAAATACGGAGGGGAACCCCTCTGTTAGTGACTCTCTTCCTCACTCTTTGCATACTGAAAATAAACAGAATACAATTTCTCTATTTAGATGATTCATTCACTCTATGACAAGTTTATATGACACATACAACATACAACAATAACTAATTGCTAAATTTTGCTTAACAAGTTATTTGGGAAATTATTTTCTTTATCATTAGCGTTAGTTTCTCCATGTGATTGCCTGTTCTGTTCATCATGAGCAATAAGATATATTAATGTTGCCTATTTTGAACTAAAAATGTTAAAAAATATGATTGTGTGGTCTTTTCTAGTATGACTAACCTAACAGCATGGGGACAGTTGCAACAGTTGCAACTGTCCCCATGGTACCAGTCATGACAAAACGCTGTGTGCTAGCTAGCCACATTGACATTGACACATGCTCACCATGTCATTTGATAGTCAACAAAAAGTGATTCAAACTAGAAAGGTTTGGATTCATTCATACATAAGGTCAGGACAGTATGACTAAAAAACAGCTCATGAAAAAAGCTACTTTCATACCTCCAAAACAACTTTACTTGATAGAAGCAGGACCAGATGCCCAATATGGCCTCTCTCTCCTTGGTGGGTAGAGGGTCTAACTGAGCATGTGCAGTGTGAGTGTCATCACTCTAGCATGTTTCTGATTGGAGAAATAAGGCTTGTTGCAACCGTCCTTGCTGCAACTGTCCCCAGTCTCCCCTATATTGTGGTCAATGCCCCAGAGATCTTGGGTGGGTTAGTCAATTTATGTGGGTTGGTATGTTCTTTTATTCCATTTATCCAGTTTATTACAATAAGTTTCACTTTCAATTCATCAATGCATTTATCCTTTTATAGTTTTAAAATAAAGACTCTGTCCCACAAGCATCCTCAGCCATTGTGGTAAAGACGTGGCTCTTGTTAGTGTGTGCATTTAGTGGTCCTTAGGGATGGGTACCATATTAGATAGATAAGATAGACAGATAGATAACTTTAGTGTTCCAATTGGGAAATTGTTTTCACAGCCTGCCAAGCCCGCCATTCAGGTACTTTTATAGGTACTGACCGAATTCTGTCAAAAGTACCGGATACCGACTCA
This sequence comes from Halichoeres trimaculatus, assembly GCF_033239565.1. Classification (NCBI taxonomy): domain Eukaryota; kingdom Metazoa; phylum Chordata; class Actinopteri; order Labriformes; family Labridae; genus Halichoeres; species Halichoeres trimaculatus. Next base: position 474,534 of record NW_027437212.1, read on the forward strand.
CACAAACCCAAAAGGACCATGTTTAGGTACTTAAATGCATCCATGTGACTGTGAAGAGTGAAAGAGTAGGTGATTTTCCATACAAGACATAAACACAAAATTGGAAGGTTATATACTGATGAAAAATATTGCCAGGTACTGGCATCAGTACAGTCTCATTTTAAATGTGAAAGGTACCCATCCCTATTAGTCATCAAAGGGACATTTGGTCTTTGTGTGGTCCGTGAATTTGTGTTCTCTGGGGAAAATCTGAAGCAGCCACAGATACCGAGAAATATCATTAGAAATTTAGAAATGACCAGTTTTGAACTCCTGAATAACCAACAGGCAAATAGAAAAGAGCAAGACTGTTTGAGGATCAGGTCTAGAGTCCTCACAGGGTCTTTAAGGAAGCAGGACTGATCCTCCAAATCAAGCCTTTAACTCTGACCTGTTGAACATCTGGACTCTATGACTCTCTGTACTGTTGGTTTCACTCTTTAGATGTTCTGGTGGTCTTCATGGAGCCAAACTGAAAACACAGATCCCAGGAACACACTGGCAGCTAGGAGATAAACAATGAAGTAAATCCGGTTCAGTGTTTTGGTCTTTCTGGTCCAGTAGCCAGGGTCCTCTTCTTCCTTCCTGCTGCTGAGAAGCAGAACCACTGTCTTCAAAACCTCCCTCAGCTCGTCGCTCAAATTCTGTAAGTCCTGGATCTCCTGGGTCAGCTGGCTGCTGCTGCCCTGAAAAAACAAAAACATACCATGGTGTATTAGAGCGGTTAGAGGAAGAAGAAGATGGAAAAGAGGAGTCATTGAACTGAAAGTCAACAGTGGACCTAATATTCTGTCTGAGAAGCTGCTGATGGGGGGAGGTGTTGAATAAAGGAAGAAAGTGTCAAATCAGCCTTTCTGAGGCTTTCAGATGACTCAGACAGTTAGCATCATACAGGTTATCATAGAGTCAAAGTCTTTGTTTAATGCTCACTGTTTCTCTCTTTATAGACTGAACTACACTCAAATCAGTAAGCAGTGGGGACAGTTTGGCCATTTCAAAGCAACATCAGTGTTTGGAACCAAACTAGTGGAAAGAAGAAAAACTGGAGCTGTTCAGGATGAGGGGAGCTGAACAGGTGTGTGTTGATCCAAACAAGCTAATGCTCTGCAGCAGTCCATGTTGTTCAATCAATAGAATCAACATGTGAATAGAGTCTGGCCTGTTTGGAAGAGATGGACCAATGGGCTCTATGAAAATGTGTTAGTGTGTGTTAGTGTGTGTGTGTGTTTGTGTGTGTGTGTGTGTGTGTGCGCTTGCGCGTACAGACTCCTGCTGCTGGTACTCACTGTGTAAACCAGCATGCTTGAGGGAATGTTAAATTTAAAGACCATTGTAGTTTCCACGGTTACGTTCATGAGAAGCCACTCCGACTCAGTCTTCATGTAAGCACGAGTATCCTTTAACATGTATCCATTGGGGATACCTGAACGAAGCTGTATTTGTCCCACTGATGATAGAGAAAGAGAGACAAGTGTGAGTATTTTCTTCCAGTTCTAACAAAGACAAGGTATCTGGTCTTGGTGTCATGAAGTCCTGTACTAGCCCAGGGACTCCAGACCCTTTGACCTTGGTGAACTGTTCCTGATGTGTTCATTTTTGTCCTTTTTTTCCCAGAGGGGATCAGAAATGGCTGCAGGAGGAAGTGATGGAAGCAACTGGACAGACCTTTAACCAATCGGAGCCAAGTAGCATGTGACCCAGGGTAGCTCAGAGCTACTTAGAGCGTCCCTGTAAAAAGTGTTGAAATTGTCTGTCAGTGAATGAGAAAGTTGAGCAGTTGAAAGAAGAGGGTCAGTCACAGATTGAACAGAACGTAGAGAGAACTTTAGAGATTATTCTCTATCAATACTATCAAAGTGATGTCCTCACTCTCTGTAAACTCCATCAGATTCTTTGGATCTTTTAGAAACCTTTGAGTTATCAAACTGCCACACTTATCTCTAACCATGAAGGCTCTCTTAACACTTCTTGTTCATGGCTAATTCAACAGAGAGTCAACTGCTCTGATCAATGTTCAGCCATCTGTCACAGCTTTGATATGTCAACGTCATCATTACATTTTTAGGATCAAATCAAATCTGAGATTTTAGTTTCAGTTATAAGCCAGCTGTGATGGTTTGTAAACCAGCAGGGTTTTCTGGGACCCGAAGGGGGACTGAGGCAAAAACAGGTTTGAGGGTTTTTATTGAGAGATTAGGTTTAGATGGTGAGATGGAGAGTGTGGCTGTCGGTGAGCAGCTGTAGGGGTGATCCTTAGAGGCACTGGAAAGAGAGACATACAAGGGTTAGTCCCCAAGAGATCCAAAAAACACACATGCACAAAAACACAAGAGATACTATATCGATCTGATTACCACGGTGAGAGCAGGAATCAACTGGCCGGCCCATTCCTCCAGCAGAGCTTAAGTGCCGGCGCTCCTAATCACCCAACTCGAGACAGGTGTGCAGAGTGCAGCCGCAGGAAACCTCTAAGCAGCTCCACAGAGAGGGGAGGGGAAAGGAGAGAGAGAGCAGCTTCCACAACAGCCAGGATCATGACACCAGCTAACAAAAAGATAAATATCTGCAGCGCTCAGCTCACAGCTAAAATATAGTCCCTGTCATCTTTAGTGTGATGGAGGCCAGCTGGATGCTGATAGGGTTAAAAAGTGTTCTAATGTCTCTGAATCAAAAACAGCCAGAAAATAAAACTTAATCCTACTCTACCCTTAAAGAAATAACAAACAATAAGTGACTTTAAGTCAAATGATAATGAAGATGAAAAGATGGAAATATCTCTAACTGTAAAATGGATGAAAGAAATGTGTTTTCTACATGTCTAAAGGTCCCACACAGTCGTAATTAGGCTCAAACAAACAGCTCGTTGTAATAAATAATAGACATGAGAATCAAAAAGTCAAATGTGGAGCATGTTTGGTCCCTGATCCCAAGAATCAGAGATTTAATGTTAAAAACACAAACATTCAGAGTTATACTCACGCTCATGTTGGATTGACTTGAATGTTAAGTTGCAGATCTGAGTGTCAAAGGGAAATCTGTAGAAATCCATCTTACAGGTGCTGACCAGCACCATGCCACTCTTTTGATTTATCCATCCATTAAACCTCATGGTGAGATACTGAGTGTTAAAGAGCTTATCTTTGTTTGTTCTGAAAGAGACAAAAAACAAGTGACTCTAAAAGCATGCTGTAGATTCAAAGTGTTGAAAAATTCTCTTTGTGTTTCTGCTTGAAATGAAGGCAAAAAGTTCATCATTTGAGTCAAATGAAGCTCTGAGCTCATCTCAGTGACAAAACGATAAAAACACTTTGACGGCACAGACTGAGCCCTAACACCTCAGACAGCAGCATGGACACATGGAGAGAGGACAGGTGCAGAGGGTCTTGTTACAGACCTGTGTCCTGGTAAACTCTGGATGTGGCTTAAAGTGTCACCAGTCTGTCACCTAGATAAGATCTCCCTACAAGTTCAAAGGGGGACCTTTGGAACTGAAACACCAGTAGATCTCTGCTCTGGCTTGATAATCCACATTCTTGCTTTTAGTGGATCCTTTCAGACCTGTTCAATCCTCTTTGTCTTTAGAGCTCTTCTCCTTTTAAGGGTAGATTGAAATTTGCCTTTCCTCATGAAAAAAGAAGAATCAGTGAAATAGCAGCCTCCACTACCACCTGCTAGCTGTGACAGCAGCAGAAACTGTCCTAACAAAAACAACCTTTCAGAATCTCAATAGTGCTGTAGGGCTACCACATCAGTTATAAATATACAGTTTAAGGATTTTACTGGTCTGAAATATCTAAAGAAAAATACATCAAGATCGTTCCTCCCTGCAGCCATCAGAGTTTTTAATTCTTTAATCTTTGGAAGATGAGCCCAAACAACATGAATTTCCCTTTGGGGATGAATAAAATATTCTATCTATCTATCTATCTATCTATCTATCTATCTATCTATCTATCTATCTATCTATCTATCTATCTATCTATCTATCTATCTATCTATCATGTAAATCAGGGGTTTTCAAAGTGTAAGACAGTGAACCTCTCTTCAGAGAACATGAGGTCGTAGGGGCCTCCCCTATTTAAATAAAACAAAAACTACTTATAATAAATAAACACTCCACTCTGGTTGGAACCACAAAACATATGAATGTTTATTTTATAAATTCTGTTCTAAACCAGTCCCCCAAATTTTAGCTGAAATGGGTAGGAATTAGATGAATTTCGTTCAATGCCTATATGTTCATTTATCATGATGACTTCATGAACATCAAACATTAAAATAAAATTAGATGAAAGCTCTTGAGCCAAGAAAGAAAGCATGTCCACTACTGCAAAAGAGAATAAAAGATCAATCAAAATTCAGGAATTAAAAAATCATTCAATTACAGATCAATCATACACAGAGCTGCTTTTAGCATCTGCAAAACTCTTGTTTAAGAAGACTGTTTAGTACAGCTTTTCAAACGCCAAAAGATTACAAATTCACAGTAAACAAGGTACACACTGTGGCCTTGGAGAATCTGGTGAAAGAAAAACCCAACTTCAAATATCCGTCGTTACCATTGTGCAAAATACGTAGGGGTCTGAGACCCCAAAATTGATATATGAGACCTGCTAAAAGGCTCAACGGCAACATTTCCAGAGGTCTCTTAAGAAGTACATTTCGCCATACATCGTTTAGCTGAGTTCATATGTTCACATTAGTGTGTGTTTGTGGACACATGCCCCTGAGGGATACGTGAGTGTCCTGTTTGGTTGCAGAGCAGAGCAGTTGTCCTGTAGCTGCCTGCATGGTTGCGCGTTCACAACTCTCCTCCGCTCTCTACAAAGCGCATGGCAATGTTCCACCCCGATGCACACAAAGGATAAACAAACATGTGTGTACGCACACACAGAGACGAGCATGCAGACAGCATCAGGGAAAATAATGATGAAACTACAGTGCATTTGTTTCCATAATTTTTGTGCTCAGTGCTAATTCAGACATGTAGTTTCTCTACTTGGGCCTCCCCTGGACCCTTTAGCAGCCCCCAGGGGAGGCGGGCCTCACAGTTTGAAAACCACTGATTTAAATAAATGTGAAGTTAGGTCCAGAGTTTATTCAAGGCTGTTGTGGCTGACCAAGCTTCACAACCTACTCCTACCACAACCAGCATTTAACAGCAAAACAGTCAAAAACACAAACACTGGTCCTGAATCACGTCTCACAAGAGCAAGAGTGGAGCCACATATTTCTGTACAAAACTCTTTAAGCGCTTACTAGCTCCAACTACGTGTCTTCCTCTTGAATATTTAATTAGCCAGCATCAACTCCCAGTTCTCATGCATGCGTCACATGGGCTGTGAAATGGGAGTGAGTGCTTCAAATTGGCAGCTCAGCCCCACCCCCCAGTCTCTGCTCCACGTACTCTACTTATGCTGCATTTGTATTCAGAACTGGAAAGTCTGGAGTGGGAATGGCGTCACCGCCGAGTTTAGCATTCCAGTTGCTTGCCATAACAGTAGTATTTCTGTATATCAACATTAAATAATACTATATACATGGCTGACTTATTGCAACAAACATTAGTCAGAAATTCTAAAATTAAGAGAATCTAACAGGAGCTTAGTTACTATTTACCCTGGAACCTCAGAATATCCAACTTAGAACTCAGGGATAGTGTGAGTGCTCCAGCTTCCAAGTTGGAAATTCTGACCTTGGTGGGGGGCATTCAGTTGGGTGTTCCCACTCGGAACTTGGAAATTCCAACAAATGCAGCACTGGAATAATGGAGAAATGTTGTGTACTGGGCGTTCGTGTAGTGACGTAATGACTACACGACACGCCCACTAGATAAGACGGAAATCACAGAAAAACACGCGAGACACTGTTGAAAGTTTATAAAAAGGAAGAAGACAAAAAATAAGAATGAGCCATGGAAAGATTATCACTATTATTATGTCAAGAATTGAATAGACATATTTCTGTGTGTGCTGCAACATTTAATAACTTTAATCTTCTTTTTGGACAGTGAATTGAAAAATGATGAAAAAAAAACCCTGGTGCAGCACCTGTCAGGGGAGGCAGCACTCAAATTAAAAAGTTTCCAGCTGAAAATGGAAAGAGCCCTCTCTTCTGAGGCTTTTCTCAGCCATTTATGATATAAAATATAGATTGGGAAGCTTTGAAACATGTTGCATTTTTATTATTTGCATAGCAACATGCAAGTTTTACATTTCACAGAGCCATCGCACTAATAAATGGGAACAAATATTACAAGCTTCACTGAAAACATTGAGAGCCGCATCCCTGCGTCCAGAAATTGCCTGGACGCATGCGCTCTCTTCCAGCTTCCTCCCACGGTTCCACACAATAATGAACTCATAATCTCAAATATATATATGTATACATTTATCATACATAAATATATATATACATATATGTTTGTATTTTAGCTAATTAATTCTTGTCCCGAGTTGTTTCTTTAATTATTATCATTATTTTGTGGCAGAGTCAAAGAATATTAACATTTCAACGCTTTAAAATCAATTCATTATAAGGCAACAAGCAAAACGGTATTGAGTGTAAAAGCAGAGCAGAACATTCAAAGTTTAAATGCTACCCGGGCTCATATATCTTTAAGAACAGTATAGTGGGCGTGTCATGTATTGACATCACTACGTGACACTCCCACTACATTATACCACCAGGGTTTTTTCTATCATTTTCAATTCACTGTCCAAAAAGAAGATTAAAGTTATTAAATGTTGCAGCACACACAGAAATATGTCTTTTCAATTCTTTACATAATAATAATGATAATCTTGATAAACCTTGGCTCATTCTTATTTTTTGTCTTCTTCCTTTTTTTAACCTTTAACAGTGTCTCGCGTGGTTTTCCGTGATTTCCGTCTTATCTAGTGGGCGTGTCGTGTAGTCTTTACATCGCTACACAACACGCCCACTACACGACGCGCCCACTACACGACAGGCCTCTGTCTTGCAAGCCGCAGACAGATACACTTGGATTAATGGCCACTTATCAATTTCATGTACGCCTAAAATGTGCTGTGATAGAGAGAGAGTGCTTCTGATTGGCTGCTAAGCCCCATCCCTACTCCAAGTCTCAGCTGCACTTGTGCAGTGAAATTTGATCATTCTTTTGTGTGTGTGTGTGTGTGTGTGTGTGTGTGTGTGTGTGTGTGTGTGTGTGTGTGTGTGTGTGTGTGTGCGTGTGAGTGTGTGTGTGTGAGTGTGTGTGTGTGTGTGTGTGTGTGTGTGTGTGTAAATTATACTTGTTTTTGCAGCTAGGTGAGGTCCTGACCGTATGAGAGGCAGATTTTGCAAGATTTTAAACTGCAGTTATAGAGCAAAAACCTTTATGGCAATGCAGTGAATAGCACAAGGCTTTGATACACATATATGCATTTTAAGCCTGTACTGTTAAAAATGAGCGAGTTAAAAACGGGGTACAGATAGAACAATCATGTCCTGGAGGGCAGACAATTCACCTTGTAGCAGATGGGAAGATTTCCTACACTCCTGTCAGACTGAAGCTCTCTGAGCAAAAACTGTCTCTCAGAAGAGTTAAGAAAGGATTCCAAATGAAGGAGGAAGGCGGTAAATCATGTCTGAAGATTGAGGTATGAAGACGTTGTAGACATTTTTACAAAAAAAAAAAAAAAAAAAGGTGGAATCTGTGACTGCAGCGCACTCTGAGTTGCCACATCATGTGCTTATCTCTTGTGAGAACGCTTTAATCATCATGTTGCTTGAACAGTGATATCTCACAAACTGTAGAAGGGCATAAAGCTAAAGACATCCATTCAGCTGCGAGTGTGACTCTGTGACGGCGTGCACTCCGTCATGGAGGGGGAGTGTGTAGGGGGCCCATAGAGGGTGCGTCTCAATGCGTTAACTTGGTGCTTCCTCCGTCCTATCTCCTCCACGACACCGGAAGTACTTTCCCAGTCACCATTTTGAAGACTGTCCCAAAGCGACAGAGGAGAGAGGAGAGAGGCTGGAGGGGACTGATCGGAGGAGTTATAATCGAGGAACACGAGAGCCGGCTTTGGGGAAGTCTTTTCACTGACAGACACGCCCCCATATAGAATATCACTCTCTGATTGGACACTGCAGCGGGTCAGACTTTACATGACACTTCACAAACGCAACAGAGTTTAATGAGAGAAAAGTCGAGCTGAAAACAGGCACAGAGGATCATTTAGAAACGGATCATAAATCTGGTAATACAGTGTTCGCTGTGAGTTTAAAGCACAAAACACTGAACACAACCATCATCAAATCAATTTGACAGAGGATTAATACAAAAAACTGACTGATAAATAAAATCTTCCTGAGACACAATAAGGTGGGTTACATTAATAAGCTTCAGAGTTCACAGTCAGATGGGCTCTATAAAGGCTAAATAATTCATAAATAATCTTACAATTACGCATTTTACCGGAAAAGTGATCCATGAGCTTTTAAACAGCACACAGAATAAACAGAGAGCAGGTTTTCTTCATGGTAACGTGTGTGTTTAACAGGTTAAAAACACGGATAAATCTCTGTCACTGTTTCTGTTTGATCAGAGTTATTACAGCGCACATGTGCAGACGCGCAAACAGCTGTTAGAGCTGACTGACAGATGATCCAGAGGTGATCAGCTGATGCCGTCATCACTGAAACACGTCGCTTCATGTGACGCTCTGAAGGAGAGGATGTCCCATTGCTCTAAAAACGAATCTCCTCCATCCTCTCTCCTCTCTTCATTTCCTCGCGTCTCTCCCATGCATCTCTGGTGGGAGGGACTAAGACGCAAGTGAATGACGCAAGTGGAGGAAGGAAGGATGGAACTTTGGAGCTTTGAGACGCACCCAGAGACGCACCAATTGTGTCATCTTTGTTGTATGGCCTTTGTCTTTTTCTTACTGCCCTCTGCTGGTTTGGGGGTGCAGTGCAGTCCCTTTTATCGCTTCTCAGCACTGCTTTGGTTTGTTTAATCTTCATGAGACTAAAGCTGCTGAGGAAATGCAGACAACAAGGGGGAATTTATGTTTTTGGTCCTTTTGGTTGAAAAGCACCCTCAGAAAGTGATGTTCCAGAGGCACCTGAACTCTAGGGGGACAGTCAGAACTACTCTCTGGCCTGAATAGGCTCAGAGGGGTCAGGGTATTGGGGTTAGTGAGGAGCATGAGGAACTGTCTGATGATACATACATACATACCAACACAGTGAATGTTTTAAAGGAAAACAAAGGTTTGTAACGAAAACTGAAAGAGTTTGGTCAGAAAGCCTTGTGCACAGAGCTTTTTCTGCTGTGGAGGACAGAAAGACAAACTTACACCTCTTCAATGGTTAAATCTGGTTTCCACAACAGCTCAGTAGGAGCAGTGATCTCGTAGGTCTCACAGAAATCCCTCGGTTTCCAGTTGATAAATTTATTTTCCCACCACTTAAAAGAACAAGATGTAAAGTTCAGTTAGTTGAGTCATATGGTCTTTTAACAAAAAAGACCAAAAAGTCAAACAAAAAGTCTTTAGAGTGAACTCACCATCATCATCCAAAAGTAAGAAACTAATTCCTGTTCCTTTTCTTTCTACGAGGAGAAACAAGAAAGTCCTGATCAAGCCTCAAAGGTCAGATAAACCTACATTTAATTATCATAAATGCCAGCAACAGCTTTAAAAAAAACATTAGCAACAACAAAATTCTGAAAAAGCTGAGTCATGTCAAAGAAGAAGCAGGAGAAACTATGAGTCATTATCAACAGGTTAGTCACATGAGTGAGTCTAAAAAATGAGCTTCCAGAGAGGATTTCATCATCTGCACAACATGATATCATGAGAGGATGAGAGAATCTGGAGAAACCTCTGAACAACAGGGACAAGAACCAAAACTATGACCAGATGGACCTCAGGCAGCTCTGCATTAAAAACAGACATGACTCTGTTGAGGAGATCACTGCATTCATGAAAACAGACATAACTCTGCAGAGGAAATCACTGTATCAATAAAACAGACTTTACTCTGTAATGGAGATCCTTGAAAACTTTTGGGAACTGAAGAAAGTTAGGGTTAGGGAGTCTTTCTAAAATAATTCACAAGTAATTTATGTTAGAGACAAAAGAAAGGAAAGACAAACTGACTGATGAGAAAGAATGACTGCTGTGTTGAAATTAGTGGATAACTTGAGGTCTAGAAACTGGACTTCATCCATTGGTCCATGGTCCAACTAAACACAGAGTGAGTTTGAGATCTACTCCCACAGACATTAATCCATAAAGCAGTAATATGGCTTCGGCAGAAGACAAAAAAAAAATTAATTGAAGGTTAAAAACACTTACCACGTCTAAAATGCTGTAGAGGTTTATAAACAGCATTACATTTGTGGGGCTCCTGATATGTTTGGTTGGGCGGGTCCAGTAAAACTTGACTTTGTCCGATAAATGAAAGTAATTTACGATGTTGGTATAATTACAATGATCTGGCCAATCACCTACAGAGAAGACAAGACATTTTCATTAAAACAGTAATTTCCCTGTAAAAGAAGCAGTCATTAAGTCTGACTGTAAACTGGAGAGTAGTCACTTCATGTTCCTGTTCCTGGTTTGAATAAAACAGTTCTGTGAACTGCAGTAACTAATGACTGAGAAGAGTCACAAAGCATACAGTGACTTCTTTTCCAACTCAGCATGGCAGAGTGTGTGAACATAGCTGTACCCAGAGTCAAGAGGAAGATTGAACAGAAGAGCAGCTTGTGGCTTTAATTCAAAGAAAATGACTGAACATTAAGTTTTTCATTCAGCTCCAGTGTTTGGTCAAACGAGCTAAATGTCATGGGAATTAATCAAAAACTTGATAACTGTGAACAAGATTACATAAAACAGTCTGTATGTAATACAATAAAATTTGAATAATAACCTTCATTTATGAATCACTTTAACAAATAAAGGATCATACCTTCCTCAGAGTCGTACTGATCATCAGGAGGCTGAGTGTGATTGGAGCTGCTTCCACCTGACACAGAAAGAGTTCACAGGTTTTCATGTTGTCGTTATTTTCATGTTTATGTATTCAAGCAGGCTTTTGGAACCACAAGGTGAAGGTGATCAGCAGACCTCAGGGACCGCGGTGGAGTGTAAATATTTAAAAGGTCAGGTACTGAGGTGCTGATCCATGTAAAGATTTAAACACAAACAATAAAAATTTAAAATGAAATCCAAAATAAATGAGAGGGTCCAGCTGCAGACCTCCACTCTCAGCCGATTAACGGCTGCTCCAACGAATCGGAAGCCAGCTCCAATGTGAGACGGATGCGACGTAAAACTGTTCCCTTTTTTCAGTATTACATGTCTGATTGGCTATTCCACCTCCAGCTCCTCTGACGTAAGACAATCCTATTGGCCCTCGTTTATCAATCTTGGTGAGAATTTGCGCAGATCTGGGTGTAAAAATCAGTTTACCAATGTTCACGTGTGATTTATGAAACGTGCATACCAGGACCAATCACGGCGTACGCCTGATCAGCTGTTGATAAATGCGGCGTCTGAAAACAACCGGTTACATAACACGCCCCTAATTATTCAAGGTAAAGCTGGCCGAACCCAGGGCCGGTCCTACACATTTTGGTGCCCCAGCGAGATTGGCATTTGCGTGCCCCCCCTGGGTGCCCCCCCCCAACAAACATTACTCAGACATCACCACGAATTAAAGAACACAAACATGTTTTTTTTATTTTCTGGCTCATATAACAAAGTCAGTTTTACTCCTTTAAGGAGGTAAGAGAAAAAAATACAAATAAAATGCTAAAACAGTCTTCAAACAAGATAATTGTGCATTGGATGTCTCATTCACATTTATAGAGGTCATATAGTGAAGTTTTAACAAAATTACTAACAAAGTCAGCCAGTCCTAGTGGCAGTAAACATTTTTGTATGCATAGAAAAGGTGCTATTCAATACTCTTTGTATCACATCAAAGTCAGTTTTACTCCTTTAAACACGGATGATAAAATAAAATGTATAATGTTAAAATAATAAAACAAACATTTGGTTGAACAACATGTTTCAGAGAGTGGTGTAGATGGGAGATCACCAGATGTTTGGGCTAGAGGAGCTGCACAGTGTGTGTCAGTGGAGGAGGTGCTGGATGTTGGGGATGTTGGAGCTGAAGGTGCAGCTGTAAACAAAGCACATTCATGCTCTTACACCACTGCATTGTCTTTTGTGTACAGTAATGTTACTGCACATAAACAAAACAAATACAATTTATTAAATTTGACTAAATCCTACATGTAATAGCAAGGTGTAACTGTAAACTACACCAACTTATCAATTACACGAGACCACAAATAATTGGCTGGAGTTACTTACATGCTTCAGAGAGTGGTGTAGAAGTCCCTTCTCCTCCAGGAGTTGGGGGCTTCAAGAATTTGCTGAGTGTGTCTGTACGAACACAGGTACAGTTATTAGCCTAGCAAAAGCATGTATAGCTGCACAGTACAAACAATTTAAATCATTTTTGTAATTGATAATTGTAGTCACATTATCACTGATATAATGGGGCAGCCTGCTACTAATTTTGAGACTCAAGGCAAGCATGATGACAAGGGTTTGGGTTTGTACCTCTGCAATGCAGGTGTAAAGTAGTAATTGAAAGAATTTATAGCCCATGTAGACATGTTTTTATTAACAATACTATACAGATGTGCTTTTACTAACTTGGTTGTACACATGTGCTCATTGTTGTTGGTATGCATTGCAGGACACTTGAGGGGGGCTGGGGACTCCTGGGATTTTATGGAGCACCCAGAGTAGAGAGTGACCACAAGTGAAGTTAATGTTTATACCCAATAATAAAAAGAAGTAACTGTGTAACACGAATAACGCAAGTCAGCAATTACTTTATTAGAGTTGAGGTGTTTCAGTCGAAGTGAGGAAGGTAAACAATTAAAGGAAGGATGAAGCGAGATTTGTGTGTCTAACAGTTTCTCCACAGATAAGTGAAGGGGGGCTGATCACCCACTTGATGAATGCCAGTCACAGACAGAGACAGAAGACGGCCAGCAGCCAATCAGAGGGGGACAACACCTGGAGAGCCAATAAGAAGATGACTCAACCTACATTCTTTAGAAAAACTCTGTTAGTGACTATATATTGGTGCTGAGAGAGAGAGTCAGGGTCAGTCTCATGAACTGTCTCTGCAACATGTAGGGAACAGGGAAATGAGGCTGCACCAGAGATCTCTGTAAATGCATATTCTTGACATATTGTTAATAAATTTGTGTTCAACTGAGAACCAGGACGTCTCCTGATCCTTCCCCATCAACGAACTACGCGGAAAGAGGTGAGATGAGATTGGAGTCAGATTAATAATTTTAGTGTATTTTGGTCAGATTGATAGCATCACATTTCCAATAAGAAGTAGTTTAGGTATTTTAGGAATTTAGAACAGAGACATCATTTGAGAGTGACAAACTATCTGTGAGGTACCCTGTCAGGATCGCAGTATGGGAAACTAACTGAGGTGAACAGTAAAAAGTACCCTGTAAGGCAGTGTGAAAATGTACCCTGTCAGGATAACAGTGTGGGAACATGACTTAGTGCACGGTTAAAGGTACCCTGTAAGGCAGCGTAGAAAAAGTAGCTCTGTCAGGATAGCAGCGTGGGAAGATACTGAGCACCCAGTTAGAGGTACCCTGCAAGGCAGTTTGGGAAAGCAGGGTAGGAGTGACACTTAGATGTATGTCATACAACTCACCTCATTTCCAACAAGTGGTGACCCCGACGTTGAGGGGGATGGACCAGGAGGACGTAAGTAAAAATAATTATTCTGATATTTTGATATGAAAATTAACATGATTGTCTTTTTTCCTGGAAATTAGGTAACAGCTGATTTCAGGCTGAAAATATTGACATCCTTACGGCCGGTGACAACAACAACAAGGGCCCTCTGTTCAGGAATAAGGTGAGCACAAACCTTTTTAATAGAATTGTGCAAATTGGCTGATTTCTAAAAGATGTTGTCATTGAACAATCAGATGTCATAGTTTAGGGGAAAACAATATGTCAAGAATATTATAAAGGCCTACTCGTATATATTCTTATTATTCAAAGGGAAGGAAAAAAGGGGGTCGGGGACCCACCTTAATATCGGGGGTTAAAGTCCCACCGAAAAGGAATTTTGGTTAAAAGGTAAAAAGGAAATTTGGGAAATAAAGGAAATAAATGGTAAAGGAAACAAGGAACAATGGTATAAAGATTAAGGGTTCCCTCTGGATGTCCCTCTAAAAAGGAAAATGTAGGGCCTTGGTTCTAATCGGGGTAACCAGGCCCAGCAGGGGTTGACTGTGTGGGCTGGGTCTCTTCTCATTGAGTGATTAAAAGAATTGCATTCTGCTCTGAGAAGTGTGTGTGGGGAAATTGTGGGTGGTTTGTGTTGTAATTTTGGTGACTCTGTCGAGATTGTATTAAAACCGTGCATCACACTGGGATAGAACCCCCAGTGACCCGGCGCAGTAATCCCTCTGAGTACTGTAGAAGCTTCCGGGTCAAGTGTGGTCTCGGGGCATTGTGTCCATACAATCTCAGACTCAGCACGTGTGGTAACTGATTGTATGTGATCATAGTTTCATAAAAATAGTAACACCTGTTTTTGTAAACTTTGGTCAACTATAGTCTAAAATAACAACATCCTGCTGGCAGGAGTTAAATTGAAGAAAGAGCTTGAAGAATAGCACCAGGAGAAGCAAACATCATTTCTCTGTGTAGAAAGTATCATGAGGATGCCGTAAAAACAGTTAATACTTACAGAAATACAAGAAACCTGGTCAAACGAAGACTTAAAATGTACAAAAAAAAAAAAAAAGTAGCACATAGAGCAGCACTGACACATTAAATTAAATTGGAAGTTAAAGAGAAAGTTAAAACACCACAACAGAAAAAAATAGACCTGGAAAAAGTGATCCCCCGCCCATAGCCAAAGCTGTACTCAAACCTTCTTGAGCCCAGTCTCCCCCTCTTTGTGTCAGGAGTAGGAGAAGTTGAATCATTGACCCCTGAGGGGGAAGAGGAAGACAGACAGAGGTGATAGTGCATGGTGAAGATCTTATGGAGAAGGATCAGTAAAGTTGAATTGTTGATGAAGCAGAGAGGATTTTGAATGACAATGAGCCTGAAACAGTTGAGCTTTTGGATAAGGAAAGGAGCACATCTCGTTGAGCCACAAGTGATCAGTTACCAAAGCGTTAGTATAGTTTCAGCCAGTATAGTGTCTGGTAAAGAGGTTGTTCATTCCAGGTGCGTGCAAAGAAGAACACAGGCTAAGAGAAAACAAACACAGACAGTGGGATGTATGTCAGAAAAAAGAAGAAGAGAAAAAAGACGAGTATGGAACAAAAGGTGAAGCTATGTTTGACTTGATAGGCCTCAGCTCAGATGATGAGGACAGTAGGATAAAAAGGTAGTGAAAAGTAGGGTTTGGATCACAGGCTCAATGAAGCAGACAGTACTGAGCAGTGGAGGGGTGAGAAAGGGGACACCAACACCAGACACACAAACACGACCCTTTCTGGGCACATTTTATGGCCTCATGGAATCCACACTTTGAAGAAGGACTAGATGTGTTTAAACTTTGGAGGAAGTCAGACATGCATTTATGGCCTGAAAGCTCCTTCCTCTGAGATTGGGACCAACACCATGGATTAGAGTTCCTGAGACATTGAGGGGGGGCGTAAATCTGGGTATAGCAGACATGCATGCTTTAGTGGTTGCAGCCTCGAGTGCAGGAGAGTTAATGAGTGTTAAGAGAACTGCAGGAACTAACTGGATTCTTGATTGCGAACTATATGGCCCACTTAAAATCAGTTCAACAATGCACTGCGTCAACATTACCCATTAACAACAGACAAAGGCCACAGCAGCAACCTCCTCCCCCAAAGGATCCCAACCAGAGACCAGGTTATGGTCCACAGATAACAGACATGGTGATTTCAGAGGGAGGGGTAAAGGGCGAGATGGTGATGTTCCTAGGACCCAAGGCTGCTTCAGATGCAGAGGTCTTCACTGCTGGTCCAGAGCTTGATGAGATGAACAGCAACCACAAACGCCATCGCAACAGCTGCCACCTCCAGCAGCTCAACCACTGCAACCTGTGCCACCTCCTGCTGCAACACCTCTCAGCTCAAAGTGCCGCTCATTCACCCCCAAACAACAGAAGTGGGGACACAGACTGTCAAACAAGTGCTGAAGTCACCTGCCTCCCTGAAGGAACCACAGTAAAATACCTGATGGACTCTCTATGAGATGTGGCAAGTCTGCCCTATCTCTCAGAACCTCCTCCTACTTCAGCAGATGTTTTCTGGGGACTGTCAATGCCAAAGACTTTGATGAAAGAAAGCAGTCTTTCTCCGTTCACTCAATGGTGTCCGTGGATTCTGTCCATCAAGCTGTTTGCCTCTCTTAAAGATCTTACCACATCACTCTAAATCACATCAAAACTCCTAATCTTGTGTATGAGGAGTGTTTTAATGACCAGATTGAAGGCACAAATTAATAAATTGACTCTCTGCGCCTTCTGTGGGTGAAAAGGGTGGAGTTGCTGCTGTCACATTAACTAGGCGGAGGAGTATTATTATATTTTTAGGAGATATCTTATTAGGTCCACATATTATAGGTTATTGTGTAATATAACTGAATTCACATTTAGTGTGTTTCACAAGTTAGAGAATAGTATTTACCCCTATGCAGAGGCCAGGTCATTCTACCAATTGAGATAAGAACAGCTTGACCCCTCACCCTAACCCCCCTCCTACTCCCTCCTCCTTTCTGTGCTCCTCTAAGTACCAGTCATCGTAAATCACACACATAGACACGTTTTCTGAAGAGACACAAAGAAAAGACTTTGTGCCAAAGGTGTAGGGAGATACATTTTGTCAACGAGAGAC
Organism: Halichoeres trimaculatus; assembly: GCF_033239565.1. NCBI lineage: Eukaryota > Metazoa > Chordata > Actinopteri > Labriformes > Labridae > Halichoeres > Halichoeres trimaculatus. The sequence goes on from NW_027437212.1 coordinate 491,500, forward strand.
CAGTCTTGATCCAGTATGTAGATGATATCCTCTTGGCTGCTGCATTACAACTTGCATGTCTCAATACCACTCTGTCAATCTTTAGTATGGCTGCAACATTGCAGATTAAAGTCAGTAAATCCAAATTACAATACAAGGCTACAAGTTAACTTTTTAGGGTTCATTATCTCTTGCAACTTGTCATCTCTGTCATCTTCTCACCTCATGTCCATCCTCTGCCATAATTGCCCTGAAATGGTCAGGGATATGCTATTTTTTGTGTCATAAGGGGTAAAAATACATTCTGGTTATTGAAAAATTTCCCACCAAGTGGATAGAGGTAATTCCAACAAAGAAAGGAGACATGTGTACATTTTTTTAAATAGTCTAGTACCTGATATATCAGGAGGTTAAGTTTCTCAATACCGGTCAGGTCTAACATTGATACACAGTTAAAAAATTCAGACTGTCAAACAGTAGAAGAGGCCTAAGGGATCAAACACAAGTGTGATGATGCTGTTCATCACCCTCAGACAAAAATACAGGTATGGTGCAGGAACAGAACCCTGAAGACAGAATTTTCAATAATTTGTGCTGACTCACAGCTAACATGGGTGGAGGTCCTCCCAGTAGCTCACATGTCTATAAGGACCTCAACTAACAATAGTACTGGTTTTTCCTTTTTAGAGCTGTGCACAGGACAGTGGACCCAGCAACAATAGGTCTAAAGGGGGACGCCCCTAGACTTAGCTGGATCATGAATCCTGTTACATCATTTTAATTGCACTGGTAGTTTTTATATCTATGCAGGTTGAGGAGTCCTGCCAGCAACAGACGCAGAGGAGCTCGGGTAAGAGTGCAAGACTCTCCAAGCATGGGTTGCTAAATGTCATATATAGAAAGAGGACTGAGCCACTGTGGACGGGTGCAGTGAAACTCAACGAAATGGCCCACCTCACTCCATGCAGGATGACAGCAACACCTCATCAACATCAGGATGGTGTTCAGAGACTCTCCCATCCATTGGTAATGTATAAATGGTCTAACAAATGGAGAGGTGTTTTGTCTCTGTTCTTAGGAGTGGTGGTCCTGGTCCTGAGTGGGGGTTCCTGTATTTCTTCGTATCCTTTGATCCAGTATCTCTTAGAAAATAAATTACCCCCTCCCTGCTAGAGGGCAGGGCAACTGCAGAAAAATAAGATCTGCTGTTAACACTGAATAAAGTAACTTCTTTTAGGTGACCTCATGTAAATGAGGTCAAAAGGGGGAATTGAAAGAATTTATAGCCCATGTAGACATGTTTTTATTAACAATACTATACAGATGTGCTTTTACTAACTTGGTTGTACACATGTGCTCATTGTTGTTGGTATGCATTGCAGGACACTTGAGGGGGGCTGGGGACTCCTGGGATTTTATGGAGCACCCAGAGTAGAGAGTGACCACAAGTGAAGTTAATGTTTATACCCAATAATAAAAAGAAGTAACTGTGTAACACGAATAACGCAAGTCAGCAATTACTTTATTAGAGTTGAGGTGTTTCAGTCGAAGTGAGGAAGGTAAACAATTAAAGGAAGGATGAAGCGAGATTTGTGTGTCTAACAGTTTCTCCACAGATAAGTGAAGGGGGGCTGATCACCCACTTGATGAATGCCAGTCACAGACAGAGACAGAAGACGGCCAGCAGCCAATCAGAGGGGGACAACACCTGGAGAGCCAATAAGAAGATGACTCAACCTACATTCTTTAGAAAAACTCTGTTAGTGACTATATATTGGTGCTGAGAGAGAGAGTCAGGGTCAGTCTCATGAACTGTCTCTGCAACATGTAGGGAACAGGGAAATGAGGCTGCACCAGAGATCTCTGTAAATGCATATTCTTGACATATTGTTAATAAATTTGTGTTCAACTGAGAACCAGGACGTCTCCTGATCCTTCCCCATCAACGAACTACGCGGAAAGAGGTGAGATGAGATTGGAGTCAGATTAATAATTTTAGTGTATTTTGGTCAGATTGATAGCATCACATTTCCAATAAGAAGTAGTTTAGGTATTTTAGGAATTTAGAACAGAGACATCATTTGAGAGTGACAAACTATCTGTGAGGTACCCTGTCAGGATCGCAGTATGGGAAACTAACTGAGGTGAACAGTAAAAAGTACCCTGTAAGGCAGTGTGAAAATGTACCCTGTCAGGATAACAGTGTGGGAACATGACTTAGTGCACGGTTAAAGGTACCCTGTAAGGCAGCGTAGAAAAAGTAGCTCTGTCAGGATAGCAGCGTGGGAAGATACTGAGCACCCAGTTAGAGGTACCCTGCAAGGCAGTTTGGGAAAGCAGGGTAGGAGTGACACTTAGATGTATGTCATACAACTCACCTCATTTCCAACATAACCTAGTTTTTAGTAATAAAACTACTAAGCCCAAACGTGAGGAATGAGCATTCATCTCAATCTGTATGAATCTATCAATAGCCCATCATAACATTGCATTATCTAGCTAGCTTTACCTTTAGCTTTACTACTTTTATTATTACTTTATTACTTAGCTAACACTAGCGTTAGCGCCTGTCAGCCTAAAATAACACAGAAACGCAAAACAGCGCTTTGTTGACATAGCTTACCTCTTAATTGGGCTTTCCTTTCCTCCTTCTCTTTTCTCCGTTTTCTGCCCTGCGCACCTGAGGGTTTGTGCCTTTTCATTTTTAAAGAACGCTACCTGTCTGCCTGATATGATATGCGCGGCGGCAGCGGCACCAACATAGGGTGCGTCTCAATGCGTTAACTTCGTGCTTCCTCCGTCCTATCTCCTCCACGACACCGGAAGTACTTTCCCAGTCACCATTTTGAAGACTGTCCCAAAGCGATAATTGCGCTCAGAGGAGAGAGGAGAGAGGAGAGAGGAGACTGATCGGAGGAGCTATGATCGACGAGACACGAGAGCCGGCTTTGCGGAAGTCTTTTCACTGACCGACACGCCCCCATATGGAATATCACTCTCTGATTGGACGCTGCAGCAGCTCAGACTTCACATGAAACTTCACAAACACAACGGAGTTTAATGAGAGAAAAGACGAGCTGAGGACGGGCACGGAGGATCATTTAGAAACTGATCATAAATCTGGTATTAAAGGGTTCGCTGTGAGTTTAGAGCACAAAACACTGAACACAACCATCATCAAATCAATATAATCAGAGGATTAATACAGAAAACTGACTGATCAATAATATCTTCCTGAGACACAATAAGGTGGGTCATATTGATAGTAATATAACCCACTTTATCTGATCGTGAACTCTGAAGCTTCAGAGTTCACGATCAGATTGGCTCAAGATAAAGGATAAATAATTCATAAATAATCTCACAATTACGCATTTTACCGGAAAAGTGATCCGTGAGCTTCTAAACAGCACACAGAATATACAGAGAGCAGGTTTTCTTTATGGTTACGTGTGTGTTTAACTGGTTAAAGGAACAGACAAATCTCTGTTACTGTTTCTGTTTGATCAGAGTTATTACAGCGCACGTGCCCAGACGCACAAACAGCTGTTAGAGCTGACTGACAGATGATCCAGAGGTGATCAGCTGATGCCATCATCACTGAAACTGGTCGCTTCATGTGACGCTCCGAAGGAGAGGATGTCCCATTGCTCTAAAAACGAATCTCCTCCGTTCCTCTCTCCTCTCTTTATTTCCTCGCGTCTCTCCCATGCATCTCTGGTTGGAGGGACTAAGACGCAAGAGAACGACGCAAGTGGAGGAAGGAAGGATGGAACTTTGGAGCTTTGAGACGTACCCCATGTAGTTGTGTTTACGCGCACGTCTTGATTGGGCTGCGGTTGCCAGTTGTGCAGAGACATATCCCCCCCCACTAAAGCAAGCAGCAGCAGCATCGTGTCTCTGTTCAAGTGCATCAGCCAGGCCAGATGAAATATTGTAAATAAAAAGTGTATTTATTCTTGCTTATTTGTTCATTGTGTAGAAAAGGAGGGGGGCACCTGGGCGCCCAAATATTCTTATTTTTATTTTTTATTTTTTTGTGAGGCGCCCCAAGCACACCTGGCGCCCCAGGCAAGAAACTGCTTCGCCTGTAGGACGGACCGGCCCTGGCCGCACCCACGGAATTTACGACATGGGGTGCTTCCCAATGTGCCAAAAAAATGCAGTCTCCTATCTCCTCTCTCCTCCGCGACACCGGAAGTACTTTGTGAGCAGCCATATTGGAGGACATTCCAAAGTGCCAAATGTGCTCGGAGGAGAGAGGAGAGAGGAGAGAGGAGACTGAGCTGGAGGAGGCATAATCGAGGAAACACAAGCGCAGGCTTCGCGGAAGTCTTTTCACTGACAGACACGCCCCCTTGTGACGTATCAGAGCCGGCCACAAAGCGTCAGCTGTCCACATGTGTGAAACGTGAGCACCATGGAGCAAGATACGCTGTTTAAGTGTAAAGCCTGGCTCGCACTTCAGGATTCTCGCCCCGATTTAACCCAGATTCGGTCCTCCCCACAATCAGGGAAAAAATCTGGTCGGAGACTTAAATCAGCCCCGACGTTCGGCAAAGATTATCTTCTAGTGTGAGCGGTTGACAGATGAATCTTTAGCCCCACGATCGTCTCACAGACTCGTCGGAGCTGCCCCGATAATTTTCAAACATGTTTGATATTTATCTGGATGATTACAACATTCATTCTCACTGAGGATGACAACAAACAATTAGAAAGAGCCCCAGAGACCGGACAACAGACAACAAGGCTTAAAATGAAACTGAAAGGCTCCGGGTCAGCTGACTGCGCGCTCCACTGGCTCACTCCAGCCAGTTCAATAATGCCTTTAAAAATAACACATAACCACGCCATTTTCATACAGTAGCAAACTGTTGTTTTCTCAGTGATGGGTGTGAGATCATGCCATTATTGGCTGATACAGCAACAGTTTCACCTCTGTCCCTCTGCGTGCGCGTAATGGATGAAAGGCACCGCTGCAGACAGCTCTGCTTCTCTCTCCTCCTGTCCCACCAGTGAGCTAAGCAGTGTTTATAGCAGAATAAACACATTATTTATGAACACAAAGTGGCCCCAACATAAGAATTAAAAACTATCACTCTGGGCCTGGGAAAACGTGACATTTTTCTTTTTCATTCATGAACATATTCATGTTAAACTGATTTAAAAGTGAATATGAATTTTCCGTGGTCGAGCGCCCTGTTGTTTACATTATTTTCCTTAGTTTAGTTTGTCTCGTGCGTTCAGACCGGTTTATCCAGCTGTGATGCTGTCATCACTAAAATACGTCGCTTCATGTGACGCTCCGAAGGAGAGGACATCTCAATGCTCATAAAATGAACCTCCTCGTCTCCTCTCTCCTCTCTTCGTTTCCTCGCGTCTCCGGCATGCATCTCTGGTGGGCGGGACTAAGACGCAAGTGGAGGAGGCGAGTGGAGGAGGCGTGGATGGAACTTTGGAGCTTTGAGAAGCACCCATGGAAGGATGCATTACGGGGAAAAAGGAACTTCTCCATGCCTGTAATCGGCAACGCTATAGCAGCAGAGGTAGAGAGGAAATGACACGTTGCTGCGTTGTTCGGCAGTCGGAAAATAGAGCGAATCAGAAAAAAAATCATCTGCAAGGAAATCACTGCAGTAATTCAGCAGCGTGGATGTGACAAACTAGAATACATCTGAGTTTGAAACATTTAATTTACACATCGTTTGTTTACACCTTGGTTAAGTAATCCTTGTTGTCTGACTGTTAGAAGCCACAATATTGGTTATTGTTTCCATTCAGGACCAGAAACGTGGAAAGTTGTCTTTCAAAGATGTGTTTGAGCTCTTAAAGAAGCTGCAGACTCCAGCCTGAACCTGAACCTGTCACAGACTGAGGAGGGAGTGGAGCTGAAGTGTGTCATTCGTGCGCAGTTACACACAGGTAGTCCGGAGATTTATTCGTACCATGAGACGAGCACATAGGTTGTGATCTCATGTAAATGAACGTCCTTCGTAAGGATCAATATATTGATCCTTACAATATTATCATTTACATCATCTTCACGGTAAATCCTGTAATCAATACCGCTTCCTTAAAATAAAAACCTGTTTTAAAAGTTTGATCCAGCGTCGTCTGAATGTTCTCTGCGGAGACTTTATCATGGACATGGGAGTGCATTAAAAACTTATAACAGCCTCTCTATTTACACATTTTTCGGTAAACCGATCGAGGAAACATTTTTTGTAAACGTAGAAATCAGCTGACAGCTCCTGCTGTTCTTTCATAGCGAAGTATTTTATAGATTGGCGGAATAACAGTGAGCAGTTAAAAGCATTCTTGATGTCATATCTAATTCAAGGATCTAAATCTAAATAATCTAAGAACATGAGTTTTTAATTCTGAAAATGTTTTTGTTCATATGATCTAATAATTCTCCTTCACAGATGGATTTCCCTCGGCACAACCCGGCTCTCCACTGGCATGAACGACGCCCACGTTCAGATTGATAAATGCCGATCTGTGCGTGGAAAGGAGCGTACACTCATTTTTCAGGCATACGCACGTTTGATAAATGAGGGCCATTGGATTGTTGAAATTACTCTAATCGTATCACATAAACAAATATGAATAATGAAACAGACTTGAACTTATTTTACTTTTATGTGTTGAATATGATAAATTAATATCTTTAAACCTTGTATTGATGCTGCTATCTCCGTTGTACAGTTACAACAGCAGTTATGTAAAAGAAAGGTTGTGATAGGACTCTCAGGCAAATAAAACAATTGTGCATCTCAAATGAAAACGCTCAGGATCATTGCATAAAACGGAGGAGCTCACGCACTTATGTTGCTTTGCTCATAACCTGCATTTTGTAACTCTTATTTTAATGCAACACACGCAGAAAAATACGCATGTCTGCCCAAATTAACTTTTAAGACAATAATCTGGAGCGTTTTCTTTTCATTTCCTTAGTATTACGTCATTTCCTTCTGACAGTGGAGGAGTACATGACATCACTTCCTTCTGACGATGGAGGTGTAGAGTATCCAAGACAAGTCGGCTGAGAGTGGAGGTCTGCAGCTAGACCAGTCTTTTTCAACCCCATTTGAATTCCAGGCGACCCCATGTGGGCTTGCCTGGAATTCAAATGGGGTCGCCTGGAATTTCCAGCAGTTGATTCATTAAAAAAAAGAAATAATAAAAATTAAAAAAAAAAAATATATATATATATATATATTATTAATGATTGAATAGGCCCATATATTTCATTTAAATTAAAACACCAAACATTTTCGTTTATAATAATAACTATTATGTAACTACTAATAATAATAATAAAACAAGTTTAACCCTCTCTACTGGATGTTACGTCAGAGATGAGATGCGCTCTCCCCACCACACCACATTACTTTGAAAACAAAAAAACACAAATAAACAGACTCCCACTGAAAAAATCTGATATTGGTCTGCATTCACGCTTTATTTAGAGAATTTTCAGTGCGTTACTTTCACACAAAACACCGCTTAACAAGGCTCTAGTTCTCATTGTGTCGTAAAACAGTGCTACCGCAGCTGGCTACCTGGCTACGAGGCGCTCGCCCCTTGGTATATCAGTCCGCACGCACAGCTTGACAGATATAAACAAACACAGGTAGTCTGCCAGGACGGAGAGACACAATGAGAACTAGAGCCTTATTAAACGGTGTTTTTGTATATATATATATATATATATATATATATATATATATATATATATATATATATATATATATATACTTATATATATATACTTGGCGCTACCCAAGTAGCTGCCTGTTGCAGCAGCTCTCTCGTCTTTGTCCGTTTCTTGTAATTTTTTCGTCTCTTTTTCGTCATCTTTGTATTTGGAGTGGATCATCACTTTGTATGGTTCATTGTCGGTCACGGACACTAAACTTTTTGTGTCTTCGGCGGTATTTTTTACTACTTTTCTCCTGTGTTTGTCTGGAGATCCTACATGTAACCATGGCTGCATTGTTTACATGCGAAATTAGCTGTTAGCAGCCTGTAGCATGTCAATGCTAACTAGTGTAGGGCTTGATGATTTCCCTCGAGCTGAGGAGGAGGCGGTGAGGACGACGTGCTGGTTCTCGGATGTGAGCTGGGAGGTGACGACATGGACCTGTCCTTCCATCCATCGTAGTTGGGAACGTGGGATCTCGCTCCGGGGGATGGATGAGCTAGCTGTGCTAACCCAGCGGCATCATGCTGTTCACGGACGTGGCTGATGGAGCAGACATCGGACGCCGCGACACATCGGAGGAGCTTCGCCTGCTGTGAGCAGACAGGATCCAGGAGACAGAGACTGAACAGACTGCTGGGGAGGCTCAGTCCTGGACCCTGTAGAGGTGGAGACTGGCTGGGCTGGAAAGTGGTGGACGAGTGGTGGACGGGATGTCGTCATCTAATTTCTTATGGACATTTTTGTACTTTCTATACTCTTTCTTACTTTTGTTTTCTTAAATGCTGCGGTGACTCCTGAATTTCCCCTCGGGGATAAATAAAGTATTTTCTATTCTATTCTATATATATATATATATATATATATATATATATATATATATATATATATATATATATATATATATATCGAAATCTATTACATGAACAAAAACAATCATTTGTTTTAGGTGTCTGGGGTCGCCCGAAACTTTTGATGTAAAAATGGGGTCACAGCCCAAAAAAGGTTGGGAACCACTGAGCTAGACACTCTTGAGGCAGTTTGTGGGGTTTCCCTGCTCTCTCTCTCAACTCTGCTTTGGGCTGAGCAGGAGCTCACTTTGTGAGCTTCACTTCATGTGATTATCAGCTGATCAGATCATTATAGTGATCACCAAGAAGCACTGCTGTTTTGCCTAACGTGGCTTCGCCTTACGCCGCCTGGTATTACTGGACTTTGCTTTGCTTTATATGTTTTGCCTTGACTCGGCTGGGCCATGGTACACCTGGGTTTGGCTGCCTGAGTCATATGTGTATCCTGCCCAGAACCAAACCTAATTGTCGTTGAGCCTGCTGAGTCTGAGCCTTACTTGTGCTCTCTCAGCCGAACTTAACTTGGCTTAGAACAACTGGGACTATTTGTTTTAAGTGTGTGAAAGTGAGTTAATTAATTTGATTTGGATTTCTTCTTTTGGATTTTGGTTCAGCACTGATTTGAGTCATTTTGTTTCTGTCTCCTTTTCTTCCTGGTTTGATATTTCCTTTTTCCCCTTTTGGTTTATTCGCTTATTTCCTTGTGCCTTAATTCTTTTGTTGTCATATTAGAACTTTGGACACAGTTATTTCTTTTGGTTTGTTTCTTTTGTGAATAACAGTTATTTCTGAGGGTTGGTTTGGGTACCCCAAGGGTAATGTGGTATTGACTGTTTATTTGTGGTAAAGTAATTTTGGTTCAGTTCGGTTCAGTTATCTGTTTTCTGTTATTTCTTTATTATCCAGTGTAGTAGTTGTGTTCAGGCTACTTTAGCAGTTACCTTTGGTGGCCTTAAATGTATTTTTGATTTATTTGTGGGTTAGTTGGGTTTTTGGTTTGTGTTAATTGAATTAATTTTCTCTCCCTCTCCTTATAGGACTGGAGTCTGGTGGTGGTGGTCCTGGGTTCCTGGTGGTGGTGTTCCCCCTCCTCGTGTGTGGTGTGGTTCTTCTTGAGTTTTTGCACAGTTCAGTGTGTGTTTTTCACAAGTTACTGGGTGTTCCCTTCCCCGTCACATCCCAATCCAGCCCACTGGTGAGCCCAGTCCTGCCAGGTCCCCTTTTTCCCTTGTTTTCTTGTCTTTTGGAGTGTGTGGGTGCTTTTTATGAATTAAACCTTTTAATCTGTTCTTGTTTGAAAAATAAAGTTTCTGTGTACTTTCTAATGTGAACCACGTCTCTGGTTCCTCTTTGTGGACTGACCTGTGTGCCTATCATCAGTTACCAGTGAACCATTTCCCTGGGTGCAAGTCCAAGGGTGGCGTTGCCTGGCTCTATTATCAAAAGTAAATTAAGGGAAACTCAGACCCCGTCCACTCTAGAGAGAGTGTGTGTGTGCGTGTTTAGGCTGGTTTCTTTCACCTCCTCCACTCGCCACATTTTGATAACAGAGCTTTGCAACTTTTATATAACTGGTTGGTTGTTCCTTACTTGACCTACTGTTTTGAAGTATGAGGAACTGCAAGTTAAACTTCCATCCTGCCAAACTTCATTTTACAAAAAAGAGCAATAAGGAATATTAACAGAAGTCCATACAGAGCTCCCTTAAACCCCAGTATTCATTAAGTTACAGTTGCTGAAGCTTAATCATAGATTTCAACATGCTACAATTTATGTAAAAAGCTAATAAAAAGCTCTGACCATCAAACATTCAGTACAAATTTAAAAAGGGAGAAAGCATTACAAGTTAAAAGGATTAGAAATATTTAAAAAATCAAGATCCAGAACCACGCTAAAGGAGCACAGTATTACAGTTAAAGGTTTCTCTTTATGGAACAACCAGGACAGGGACTCTAAGGAAACCAAATCATTCAGTATCTTCACAATACATGCATAAACAAATACAGGGATGAAAGATATTCTTAAACTTTCAACTTAAAATAAATAAATAAATAAGTCAATAAATAAGAATAAAACCACCAAAATATTACTGACAACCATGATACGATTTTTTTTAATTTTTTTTGTTGGGTTTTCTTTTTGTTTGATGTAAATTTGCATTTAGGTTGTAAATTGCTTTGCCTGTCTTCTTTCTGCAAAAAAGAATGAAGGCAAAGCTGAAAGGCATGCTGGCAGACAGTATTTTTGTTTTTATCTAATCATGTGTTTAACATTGAATGAATGAAGGGGCAGATACAATAAGACTTTTTTCTCTTTTTTGCTCCTTTTCATTTGTTTGAGATTTGTGTTGTTTTTATATTGTACTTTTATTTTGTTGCAACATAAATTAAAAAAAAAAAAGTTAAAATAAATAAACTAAGAAAAAAAAAAACCTCATCCATCTTTCAGTGAGAGCTGTCCCTTCAGCAGGCAGAGGACAACTGGTTTCTCTAGTCCATGACACACAGCGGCCCTCATTTATCAATCTGAACGTGGGTGTAGGGTACGCTCAAATCCCACACCAGGTCTGAGTTTGTGTTTGCAAGTTTCATGTCATTATTAGATCATATGAGCGTAAATCATTTTCAGACAGAAAAACAGAGGTTTACAGAGAAATATTTAAATATTAATAGTTAAATTAGATATGAAACAATAGTGGTTCTAACATTTCACTCCTCTTCTGTCAAGCTTTCACATACATCACTTATAAAAGAGCAGAGAGCTGTCAGCTGATTTCTCCATAAAATAAATAAAAAAAGATTACTCTATGGGTTTTAAAAATAAAAAATAGAGAGGCTGTTATGTGCCACTAATGTTTTGTTTCTGTTTTATCTTGAGGCCACCTTGGACCTCCATACCTGCTTCGCTCCTGATCCCTGGCACCTCTGAGCTGGCTTCAAAAGCCACTGCTTGGCTCCTCCCACACTCTCTCCCACACTGCAGCCAGGATCAGCAGCAAGGCAGCAGCTCCTCTGAATCCTTTCTGGTCTTTTCTTTCAGTTTTTTGTAATAAATGATTGTTGAAACTTCACTTAATGTCTCCTATGTTGCCTCCCCTGAGCCAGGGTCGTAACAAGGCTGTTATCAGTTTTTAATACACCCCCATGTCCATGATAAAGTCTCCGCAGAGAACATTCAGAGGATGCTAAATCAAACTTTGAGCCAGGATTTTTTAAGGAAGCCGTATTGATTACAAAATATACTGTGAAGATGATTATTTCACTCCTCATAATCTTATCATGTAAACGTGAATTGTGTGTGAAAAAGTGACCGTTTCATATTAAATTGTGTTCATTTACATGGGATCACAAACAACCCGCTCGTCTTGTGGTACAAGTAATCATAAAACTCATTGACACACTTCTTGTCCAGGCACCAAATCAACCACGAATAAAGTTAATGGGATCAGTTTTTAGGTGCACTAGTTTGCAGAATTGAAAATGTTTTATCTGTATCTGACACACAGTGCAGGTTAGTCTGTCCCTCCACCACTTCTGCCTGAAACTAACGCAGAGCCGGTGAGAGCTCCTCTCCCTCCTCAGTCTGTGACAGGTTCAGCAGGAGGGGGTGGAGAACATCTCTGCAGTCACTGTGTGAGGGTCTCATCAGGTCCAGGATCAACCTTGACCTCAGCTTTTATAGACAGCCAGGAGACCTGGACTCTTCCAGGACCATGTGGTGCTTTAAGGGCATTTTGAGTGATGTGGCAGACGGTGACCTGAAGTTTGGGAATGTGCTAAAACTATGATGTTTTTATTTATTTATTTATTTATTTATTTATTCAATATTTCAACAGAAAGTTTGTTGAAATAATAATTTTGAGTTGAACTGAATTACTTGGGTAAATTGAGTAAGAGCAGCAAATAAAGTGGTTCAAAAAAAAAAAAATCTGTCTGTCCGTCCGTCCGTCTGTCTACAGGGAAACATGCTATGCCTCAGGTTGTATTTCCATCCTTTTGCCATTGAAAGTTATTTCCACTCCTGTGGCTCTTTTCTTTTGATCTGGTTCAGATGAATGAGTGATTTATTGTTGCATTATGTGTGTGGTGTCAGTGACACTATCCAGCTGCTACCAGCCAATCAGAAACCACATTTGGTCAAACAGGCAGTTTGATATAAGAGCAAACTAAGCAGCTATGAAACAAACAAGATGACATAAACCTATAATATAGTCTGCACCAATCTGTCAACAATAACCTCCATTTATCATTCACTTTAACAGACAAACAAACACACAAAGGTCCGTACCTTCCTCAGAGTCGTACTCATCATCAGGAGACTGAGTGTGATTGGAGCTGCTTTCACCTGACACAGAAAGAGTTCACAGGTTTTTTTCTGTCATTATTCTTTATCCCACTGAGAAACAAAATCCCTTTCTACATACCGTCCAAGTGGCTCTGGTTGTAGAGGCCTTCAGCATCAGGAGGCTGTGTGTGGTTGGAGCTGCTTCCACCTGACACAGAAAGCATGATCAGCTTCTGATTGAAGCATTCTATCTTTGCATATGCATCCCCTCTTTTCAACAATCAATGCTTTTCCTGCTCACAGAGCTCACAGCTCACTGACACACCATCAACACTTTGCTTCAATGAAATCAACTCTGCATGAATGTTTGTGAATAGTTGGAATCAAAATGTAGAGCTCCACAGCAGCATGCTTCAAAGAGAAGAGAGCCAGCTTACCCGTGAGGAGGAGCAGAAAGAGGAACCCTGCAAACATCCTGACCGTGGAACGTCTCCTGTCACTAAGGATCCCTGTCCCTCAGACTCTCTGCAAGATTCTGACTGTACACATCACTGCCTTGTTGTGGAAGAGGGCAGGCCACACCTACAACAAAAGCTTGCTTCCTTCCTCTAAATGGCATCAAGCTCAACCATTAGCACACTGTGGGTAAATCCATTTTCTCCTCCAAACAAAGCAGTTTACTCCTCAGCACATCCTCTGTGGTGGCTCCAAAGTTTACCAAGAAAAAGCTTTTTAATGGAAGAGCTTCACCCAGCAGCTTCCACACAGCCATGTGTCATTCCTCTTCAGTGCTGTTGATCTTTGAATCCAGTCTGTTTTGAACAGAGATCAAATCACTCCCTCAGACTCCCTTAATAAAGACTTTGTAGACCACTTCAGGGGTCAGACTGACCAATGCAACAAAATCCAAGGGGAAGCAGCAAAGCAGCAGTCCCCAAACCAAAATGCATCTCTGCACTGCCAGCTGTATAAAGATCTCAAAGGCTGAAACCAGGTGAGCCTCTTTGATAAGAGCTCAATCCCAAACCACCCCCTACACACTACCCCTTCACTTCTGAGTGTAACTCCAAATGAAGTCACACTCCTGGCTGTGGAGGGCGCTCTTATTGAAGGGGGAGGGAACAAATATGACTGGCAGGAATGGGTGGCCCTCTTCACTTCACTGGGACACAGAATACTGGTCGCCATGGCAACAGAAAGACCCTCTCTGTGTATGGCTGTCAGAATAGAATAGTATAGAAAATACTTTATTTATCTCCGAGGGGAAATTCAGGAGTCACAGCAGCATTTAAGAAAACAAAAGTTAGAAAGTGTATAGAAAGTGCAAAAAGGTCCACAAAAAAATAGACAATGACAGCCCGTCCACCACTCTCCAGCCCAACCAGTCTCCACCTCCACAGGGTCCAGGACTGAGCCTCCCCAGCAGTCTGTTCAGTCTCTGTCTCCTGGATCCTGTCTGCTCACAGCAGGTGAAGCTCCTTCAATGTGGCATCGACGTCCGATGTTTGCTCCGTCAGCCACGTCTGTGAACAGCATGATGCCACTCTGCCCTCCAGCAGCCCCTCTGCCGCTGGGCTAGCACAGCTAGCTCGTCCATACTACCGGAGATAGATCCCACATTCCTGTTACCGTCTCCCAAACATAATATAAACTGGCTCCAGACCACAACATAAAAGGGACACCACAAGCAAGTTTTGAAGAAAAACAAGAATTTAATTTTATTTCAGACAAATCAATGTTCAACCAAAATGAAACAATAAACCAAAAAGGACTGGAGACCCCGGCCGAAATAATCAAAAGATGGGAAGCTGCCGGGCCAATCATGCATTGGACCGTCGTACCTAACACCTTCCCCTAACCTAAAAACAACAGAAAAAATCCTACTTCAAAGAAAACCCGATAACTGGACTACCTGAGATCTCCAGCCCAAACTAAAACAACAAAACCTGGGTGAGAGAGAGGAGACAAAAAAAGCACAAGTACAATGCAGTTATAAAATTTCACACAGGGATGAATTTTGTGCAAAGTTTTGAGAGTTTAGAGCACAATGAAGGCACATAATCTGGGATTAAAGAGTCTGAAGAAATAATAATCCTTATGGTTTCAAGAGGGCCTTCGCCCTGTTTTTAGGCTCAGGCCCTAATCAACCATCCCATCGCTAACCCCTATACGTGAACTAATATGTGAGAGCGTATTTTATCTATTTTCAGTTTAACACACAGTGTGTCAGGTTTCTTCTTAACACTCAGATCTTGATAATATCATATCTTACTCATATCTTGGTGGGAATTCACACAGTGGAGCCTGACTTTGGTCATGGGCTCCTTTTTTCAAATCAGCAAATACATTTATAGATACTACCTGTTAAATTCCTCTGTTATTCATCAAATTAAATCACAATACACACTTTAAATATCAACAAAGGAAAGTTTTCTGACCTGAAAGACACAACAGACACAGAAAGATCCTCTCCATCATGGCGCTGCTCTGTGGACTGTGCAGGACCACAAAGAAACCCAGGGGTTATGAAGATCCCACTTTAGGTAAAAACATGTAAATTCACCAGCTCCTCATTTCCCTTGTCTTCATGACCCATCCTCAGTCTCCTTAATCCTCTCTGTGCTCTAGTTCCTCTGATGAGTCCTAGAAATGTTAAAGAAGGCTCACCAAGGTAAAACATGTGGCCCATCTTTTTAGAGTCTGAACCGTATCCAGATGGTGTTTACAGCGTGATGACAGCTCAGGCAGTGGCACAGTCTAACTTGGATGTCAGGATGTTGTATTTTTCTGAATGTTGGCCTTCACATCATGAATCAGGAGGAAAAACCTGCGATGATCCCAGAGCGAAAACAAACCCAGCCCTATTGAACAAGAAATAAAGGGTAGTCCACTCAAATATCCTCAAAGAAGCAGCTGGCTCTGTGGCTTAGTTTGCCTTTTATTGTGACGGCTGTGTTGATTACACCAACACAGGATCTAAAAGAGACTTATAAAACAGTTATGTTAATTATAATTTGAGTTCAGATTAAAAGGTTTTTAGATCATTTATACAGTGAATTACTGTTTCTGTTATCTGTTTCTATGGGGGTGAAATCTGGTTAAAAGTTGTCTGGTATGTGTCCAGCCTTTGCTCGATTCTCAGTCTGTTCCAAAATGAACACCACATGTTGAAATACGATAACTTTTCCCTGTTGCAGGAGCACGCAGAGTCTTTAATTCAACTTCATGTGTATGATGTACAAAACATTATGGAGTTTTTTTTCATTACTTAACTTCTGCACCGAAAAAACAAACAAACAAACAACAACAAAAAAATCATCAGATAAACACGGGATTGACTCTCCTTTCAAACACAGGAGACAGTAAAATTTATGCAGGATCCAACAGACATTAGTCATCCAGATGAATAGTTAAACGCTGGGAGCTGCCTGAAAAACAAGACGACAGAAGCTCATGTAGAGGACTGACAGCTGACCCTGGATAGTTAGTGTCTTCCTGTGGTGTGTACTCCCATACAAAACCTGAAATTCTGAAGAAATCTTTATTCTTTAATGATCCGTCAACTTTCCTGCTGATGACAACTATATTAAAGTTTCAGTCATACCTACTGGTCAAAAGCAGTACTACAGTGCACTCTGTGGTTGAAACGATGGATGTGTGCTTGGCTTTGGGGCCAGGTCTCATGGACAATTCAACCTTCAAGCCGTAATGTAACATCTCAGTGTACAGCAGGGTCTCACATCCACTGTGTCCCCTCCTCACTCACTCATGGTTATAAAACACTGTCACAACAAAAGTGACTTTGCTGTAAAATAACAGTAACATACTGTCTGCAGTGTTACCAGTGTTTTACTTTTTTTTTTTTACATTCTTACACTATGTTCCCATATACAGTATAATACTCGAAAAAATAAATTACAGTGCATGCCTTGTAAAATAACAGGAACCCACTGAGTAAAGAGGCAGTCAAAGGACGTCCTTTCAGAGTCATTTTTAAACGTCTAACTTTGGTCTCCAGACTGTTCCTCCAGACATGGTCTTAGTCTGACATCTACTGGATGTCCATTTATGATGTCTACAGGACCTTCCTATAAGAGTGACCCAAAAAAAGAAAGAAAAGAAAAAAGATCTGTTCATGTTAATTCAGTCAGGAACCCTTTGTCTGTGTGGAGCACCATGACTTCATCATTGGCTGTGCCGTATTCTTGAAGACACTGGACCACAGCCATAGACACAGTAGAACGTTTGTTCTCCTGTAGGAAAACAGTGTCAGCAAGGTGGGCCAGGATCCTCCCAGATTCATCCTTCTCCAGGAGGCAATGAAGATGTTCACATCCTCCCTCAACATCTGGAGTCTCCTGAGAGCTTCTTTTTCTTTGAGGTAGACTGATCCTAGGTATTTCTCCTGAAACTGGTGGAAACCAGGAATGGCTCCCCCTCCTCCTCCTCCTCCTCCTCCTCCTCCTCCTCCTCCTCGATGACATTTTCCTTCAAGAGTTTTCTCATTATTGGGTGGTTGCTCTGAGAGAGTGGGATGTTTTACTACAGTGCAAGGGGCAACCTAATCTTCACAAATTTTAGGGTCAAGGGAAAAAATATTCTGTCAAGATAAATAATCACAGCTGGTGAAAAAATAGCCCCACTCCACTGTAGCCTGCCTCATTCAAGGACGTCTCTCTCACAAACCAGCTCTGGTTTCTTGACAAAACCAACTTGATATTTTGAATAAAGCTTTTACAGCATGTTTCAACAATAAATCAAAACTTCACGATGAAACTACTTTCTGAAGCAGAACACCAGGGAATTACAGCACAGCCCCACCGTCCGAGAGTCTTTCAGTTCTCCCTGCTTACACCCTTTGCCAAATGTAGACCTTTGTACACATGAAGACTTAAAGGAAAAGTCAGAACCACTTCCTGTAGGGGGCAGAGTTCAGAGTTCTTGTGACCAACATTTGTCAGATCCAGTGTTTGTTTTTCCAGATGGATCTAAAGATCCAGATCACATATCTCTGTGAGTGACCCGGGTTTGAAGAACAGGCTCAGACCATCTATCAGCATACAGCACAGAGCTGCTAGCAACACCCCTGGCATTACAGTGGATAGAAGAGCGTGGACTTTGTTCAGCTGTTGTTGGTCTCCATGACATCAGGACAAACTCCCATGAAACTCTGACATTTGTCATCATTTTGTACTGGGACTCTGGCAGACTTTCAGAAAGGTGTCCTGTCAGGAGAGCGTGTGTAGTGAAAGTCCAGTTCAGTCAGTCCACTCCGTCTGAACCTAGTCCAACTTATTTTGAGCAGCACAACTTTGTCTTTGGCATCTTGGCTCTGAGCCTCATCACTCCATGCAGGATGACTTTACACGAAGTGAAGGACATCACATCTGAAACCACCTAGCAGTGATCCACATCATCCCAAGATGCTTTGCAAAAACAGCTCTAGACTGTACTCTGCAGAGACCTGGAGCAGAACCAGACTCATGTTAGAGAGACATCTGCAGAGACAGTGTTGGCTTAGAGAGAGGGATGTTTTTGATTTTACTCAACAACTTTGTTTACAGTAATGTGGAACAATGAAGAAGCTCATTTTCCACAGCCTAAAGAGCCTGATGATCACACAATGGACCACGTTTCCATAAAACCTCTAAGATCTGCCGTTCCTTTAAAGAAATGAAAGTCCACCCAGACTCTGGCTCTCACTAAGAGAAGGAAGAGCTCACTCAATTCCTTTCCTGTCCTCTTCTCCACCTCTTTCTTCCTGCTGAGAGAAATGCACAGTTTTGCCTGTCCTGATAAAAGAGTTTCAAAGTTTCCATCTGAGCGTGCTGGTGTGGACCAAAGTATTTTTAAAAACCAATTGGGGGTGGGGGGTGTTCCTTCTTGAGAAAAACCCGGCGACATGTGTACAAGGCCTTAATCAAACCAACAACCTCCCAAACACAAGTCTATTCTCAATACTACTACACCACACAGACAGACAGGCTTCTGTTTCATGAAGAGAGGACACTTGGAAATTACTAATCATAGACAAGGTTAAGAATGTATTTATTTTTCTATTTATTTATTTATTTATTTATTTATTTATTTATTTATTTATTTATTTAGTTAATTGTGATATGAATCAGCAAAATCACCTCCTCACTCTGAGTCTCATTTTCTGTCATAACCCCTGCTTTACCTCTCTGAGACACACTTCTACAAAATGACCACTAGATGGCAGTAAACACTCAGGAGTAAAGAGCAGAAGGCGGAGAGAGGCCTGTTGTGTGAACAATAGATCATAACAACATTTTTAAGGACACCTCAACCCTTAACCACAATAATACAAACAGTCAGCCTGGTCCTTCTTCTCTTTTTAATAAATAAATGTGTCAAAAATGTATTTTGTGTGAATTCTTTTGCCCTATTTTCAGGATAAATTCAAATCTCTCAGGAATTTGTCTTTCTATATTTTTTAGATGCTTTAACTGTGTGGACCAGCAAAATCAATAATTCATTTATTTCATAGGAACAAAGCAGTTTAACAACGAAGCATTAATCTGATGTGCTGCACAGAGAGTTTATAGCGAGTGCTAATTTCCAACTCTTGTCCCGACTCCCTAGTAGAGCTTTAAAAAAAAAAACTAGATCATAAAATGTGCATTTACCAGCAAAGGGCAAGAAAAAATTACAGGATAACGGTAAAAAAAACAAAACAAAAAAAAACCACACATCAACCTAACAAAACAACAATGTCCCTGCTCAAACAGAAAATTAAAAACATGGCAGCCTAAAAATGGTTACAGCTCTGTTTTGCTTTCAGCCAGAATCAGAATCAGAATCGGGTTTTATTGCCAAGTATGCAACACATACAAGGAATTTGACTCTGGCAGTTGCTTTCTCTAGCACAAGAGGTCAGCCAGCACTTGACCTTAACAGTGAAAGATTTTAAATCTGTGTTCAGTTTGATTTCAGTTGGTAATGAATTTCAAAGTTTCCCCCTTTAACAGAGAAAGCTGACTGTCTAAAAGTTGATGTACGTTTTTTATTGATAAAGTTTCCATTCACTGTACTTCTGGTTATTCTGCTGCTGCTGCTTCTCTGCCTTTTAATACATTTGGAAAGAGGTTCAGAGGCCAGATTATTGACAAATTATATAAAACAATAAACAAACAAACAAACTAACAAATAAATAAATAAATAAATAAATAAATAAATAAATAAATAAATAAATAAATAAATAAATAAATAAATAAATAAATAAATAACTTCCTAGTTAGTTTTCTGTTTTTAAACACTGTTGATGTACAGAAGTTTTAGGCTTTTTTATGGAGATGAAACGTGCCATCTTTTGGTGAATTTTATTCATAACACTCATATCAGATTAGACAAGATAAATCAAGATAATCCTTTAATTGAGCCACAATGGAGAAACAAGAACAAAATAATCACATGAAAATACTTAAAATAGAAATCATCAAATCAAATCATAATGAAGATTAGTATTAGTTGTAGTCGTGTTTTCATTAATTGCATTTTAATCTTTGTGAGGTTAGTATTTACATTAATCTCATTGTGTTATTTAACAGTCAGACCAAATCAAACCTTAATAATCTGCTTGTTTGATGGATTTCTTGTCCTAACAGGGTCCATGTTGAAGTTTGTTTGTGAGGGTGTCACAGAGCCAGTACCCAGCAAGTCACCAGAGTCCTGTACTACCAAGCTGGATTTTCTTTTAGCCAGGTAACTTCAGGGTTAACCTCTGCAATCAGCTGTTTACAGTAATATGATGATGATAGTCTTCAACTTTCAACTGTCTGGTTCAGTTTTTTGGTCTTTGTGGTCCAGTAGCCGTGCTCTTTTTCTTCTTTCCTGCTGCTGAGAAGCAGAGCCACTGTCTTCAAAACCTCCCTCAGCTCGTTGTTCAGACTCTGAAAGTCCTGGATCTCCTGGGTCAGCTGGCTGCTGCTGCCCTGAAAAAACATACCACGGCATATTAGAGCAGTTAGAGGAAGGCTTTAAGATGACACAGACAGTTACACTACACACTAGAAAAACCATTTCTGAAGAAATTGTGCTGTAAATGCGGAAAGCTGAAGCAGCTTACGCTGAAATGCTAATGCAGAATGTTGAAGATGAATGACTGAAGACTGAAAATGGTTGAATGAACTTTTGAAAAGCTTGTGCTAAACTGCTGAATGCGGAATGCTGCAGAAACCTGTCGTGAGCTACTGGATGAAAAGACAATGAATGGATGAATCAATGGGATTAATAAATTAATTTAGAAGTTTAAATGGCTGAATGTTTAAAACATGAATAAATGATTGAATGAATGAATGGATGGATGAAATAAAAGTAAAATCTGTGAAAATCATGGGTTCAAGAAGTTTAAATAGGACTCTGATCCAAGTGGCAACATCCGGTCTGAAAGCACACGACAACACTGAGGTGCTTATATCTGCTGTTTCTCGAGTGTCTGCTTGAGGCTGGCTGTGGAAGCACAGGAATTCACACACACACACCAAACCAAACCAAACCAAAAAAAACAGCAGAAACAAAGTGCCAAACCATTCATGCTGGGGGATGTTGCAGGCAGCAGAATGTTCTCCATGGCGTCTCCAGACTCTGTCACGTCTGTCACATGTGCTCAGTATGAACCTGCTTTAATCTGTGAAGAGCACAGGACCCCAGTGGCGAATTTGCCAATCTTGGTGTTCTTTGGCAAATGCCATACATTCTGCACGGTGCTGGGCTGTAAGCACAACCTCCAAATGTGGACGTCGGGCCCTCATACCACCCTCACGGGGTCTGTTTCTGACCCTTTGAGCAGACACATGCACATTTGTGGCCTACTGGAGGTCATTTTGTAGGGATCTGGCAGTGCACCTTCTGTTCCTTGGTCCTGCTGCTGGGTTGTTGCCCTCCAGCGGCCTCCTCCATGTCCCCTGATGTACTGGCCTGTGTCCTGGTAGTGCCTCCATGCTCTGGACACTACGCTGACAGACACAGCAAACCTTCTTGCCACAGCTCACATTGATGTGACATCCTGGATGAGCTGCACTACCTGAGCCACTTGTGTGGGTTGTAGACTCCGTGTAGTGTTGCTTCCTAAGTGTACAGTTTGATTTCACAGAAGTGTGATTGACTTGGAGTTACACTGTGTTGTTTAAGTGTTCCCTTTATTTTTTTTTTGAGCAGTGTACATTTTTTGGGAACGGAAGATGTAGAAAAGGCCCTGGATCATAAGCCACACCCCATGACAGACTGTGATGTCACGGCCGACGAGCAGTGTTGGAGTTGCTTCGTAGCTGCAGTGAGCATCGCTGTGTGGACTTGTGCCTGTTCCTGTGTATAAGTCAGTGTGGACTCTTTTGGGTTTATGTGCGTCCATGCAACTGTGAGTACAAAGCTGCCTTTATGCTGAAGACTACCTTGGTTGAAGTTTGTCAAGATTTATCATGCATGTGCTTGTATATCGTTCCCTCTGCTTACCGAGCCTCGTGTGATATGGAGATTTACTTTCAGTGTTAAAATCCTTCCTTACCTATAATAGTGAGCTATAAGTGTTAGAACTCATTTATCATTCAGTTGTTCTTTGGTTAGAGTTGTACAGTGTGAATTACATGGTTATTTGTAAGTCCGGTGAAGAGTTTGCCGTAACTGTGTGTCGTTGAAGCTGCCTTTGATGTGTGCCGCATGCTAGGATTGCTGGCGCCGCTGCTCGTTAATTTTCCGCCACTAGATGGCAGTCTTGGCTTATTAATAGAGATCAGTGTGAGAAAGGATTATAGGACTTTCATCTATCAGTGAATAAGACCCTTTATTGTATACTGTGGCTGTTAATTGCATTTTAGGATTTATTCAGTTAATAACCTATTTGTTTGAGGATGTATCCATACTTATTTATGTTTTGTATTTGTTTACAGAACCACATAACTACAAATAACTCAGATACAAGAGTCCTTTGAGATGTTGCACCTTCAGAAAGGAAAATAAAGACAAGTAAATGCATCAAGGGTCCTGCCTCCTACATTCTGACCGATGTACCACAGTGAATGCCCATCCCACGAACCGCAAATACAGTCCTTTAAACCTTCCTCCATTACAGAAGAACATATGCTGCAAATGCATTGCTGCATTTACAACAATGATTCAACCCTGATTGGAATTGAGGGTAATGAGCAAAATGTACAGACTTCCATCAGTTAGCAACAACAAATCAAGAACTGCTTTCAAAGGCCTCTACATCTGCTCTCTTGCTGTTGTCTAAAGCTCAGTCAGAGTTTGTTCTAGGGGCTCTGGATCTATGGGATAAAGAAAACATGGAGCAGAGAAGGATCACAGCAGTTTGACGGAAATACAACTTCATGCTGACCTCTTTCACCTCTGGCAGCAGCTCAGGAAGCGTCTCAGCAGGGGACTGGTCAAAGACATGCACACAAGGAATGGATTTGTCCATGTCTGCAAAGAATCATGGGACAGCTTAGAGCCTAAACAAGGAGACAACAGCCTGAATTAGAGAAATTGCATGTCCCTTGCAGCTAATGCGTTGAAATGCTGAAGCTGAGGAAAGAAAATGTGAAATGAAATTGCTATTAGTACTGAACAAAGCTGAAAATGTGAAATGGAAAAAAGAAAAAGCAGAAGAAATTATAACTGTGGTAGAAATAATGATTAAAGTAGCAAAGAAAGAAGAAAAAGTAGTTTCAATAGTAGGGGAGACTGGGGACAGTTGCATCAAGGGACGGTTGCAACAAGCCTTATTTCTCCAATCAGAAACATGCTTGAGTGATGACACTCACACTGCACATGTTCAGTTAGACCCACTACCCACCAAGAAGAGAGAGGCCATATTGAGCATCTGGTCCTGCTTCTATCAAGTAAAGTTGTTTAGAAGGTATGAAAGTAGCTTTTTTCATGAGCTGTTTTTTAGTCATACTGTCCTGAACTTTATGTATGAATGAATCCAAACCTATCTAGTTTGAATCACTTTTTGTTGTCTATTAAATGACATGGTGAGCATGGGCTCTAATTTCGTAGACCAGGCGCAGGCGCAGGCGCACCTGCCCTGCGCCGGCCTTCGCCGTGCGCACAGGGTGTGACGGGCGCACTTTGCAAGTTTCCTGCATTGCCAAGAGAGGCGCAGTACAGGCGCACATGAGCGCGGAGCTGCGCGTCCACGCCTCCCTCCGCGCAAATGGCAGAGAGGGAGGAGAAAAGCCGTGAGTGGGTTTAACACAGCCGAGCGCTGTTTTCACCAATCAAATGAGCGCCTCTCCTTGCCTTTAAATGCCCTGCGACTGAGGCGCAGCGTCTGATTGGTCTAATCGATCTCCAGCACCACGGAGAGAGTGTTTGTAGCGGAGACGGTCAGAGCCGCTGTGCCTGCAGCAGGAGAATGGACAGCGGGGCGCATCGGAGGACACAACGCGTCACCTTGTGGGCCAGCTCCCGGGACAGATTTAATCTGTTCCTTTGTCTTTATTCGGAGTAAAAAATTAAGAAGCAGTTACACAGCTGGCTTATCCATTCAGAATACTTTTAATCCACCTGCACTCCTGGTTTGTCATCGCCAAGCAGTGCCTTTGGTGATACACTGTATACTCTCCCAGTGTCTCCACCTCATCCTCCTTACAATAATGTACTCCATCTTTTTAGATCACGTTAAAAATAAAGACTAAAACAGAGAAATATGGGAAATCACGGGTAAATCCTGAGTGACATACATTTATTTTGTCTGTTTTTTTCTTCGTCTTTTCTCTCCCTATTTTCTTTGAATGAAATGAAATGAGAGAACCAGCTATATACTCAGTATCAGATGTTAAGGCTGTTTATTGTTTAACTGTAAGATGTGCATCAAACTTCCAGCTGCCGTCAGGTTGACTTTCCATTATGACAAACGGCTTTAATCTGACATCAGATGTGACGGGAAAGTTAATATAGATATAACTGTATATGCTGGTTCAGACAGTTACATTAAACAGTGATTGCTGTGATTGTTTACTGCATCAAAATGTGTGTGACACTCTGGAAACCTGCCTCTGAGGCTTTGATGACATGTGGGCACATGTGCGCCTGTCACCAAATCACAGCTGCGTGGGGTGCGCTCCGCCTTGCGCCGAGGATAGACCAGGTTGGAGCTGGCGAGCTTTCAGCGCACTTTTTTGGCACGAAATTGTCACTGCCCCAACATGAATCTGCTGACACCTCCCCCTGGTGCGCCGTCAACTCCCCCAGTCGCGCCGTCACACCCATCTCTGCGCAGACGGTCTACCAAATTGTCAAATTAGCAGCGCACGGTGGTGCGCCACACGAAATTAGCACTGCGCAGGCTGCGCCAGGCTTGCGCCCCCTGCGCTGCGCCACGAAATTAGAGCCCCATGTGTCAATGTCAATGTGGCTAGCTAGCACACAGCGTTTTGTCATGACTGGTACCATGGGGACAGTTACAACTGTTGCAACTGTCCCCATGCTATTAGGTTAGTCACATTAGAAGAGACCACACAACTATATTTTTTAAGGTTTTCAGTTCAGAATAGGAAAAAATAATATATTTTATTGCTCATGATGACCAGAACAGGCAATCATATGGAGAAACTAACGCTAATGATAAACAGAATAATTTCCCAAATAACTTGTTAAGCAAAAATTAGCAATAAGTTATTATTGTATGTTGTATGTGTCATATACACTTGTCATATAGTGAATGAATCATCTAAGAAATTGTAAAAAAAGAAATGATTCCATTCTTTTTGTCCCAAAATGCAACATTGGGTTTTTATAGCTTCAGCAACATCTGCACATTGACTCAAGGTAGGCCCATGTTTTAAACAAAACAAAACAAATTAAATACCTTAAAGTTGTACAGAAAAGAAAATTGAATTTGAGCCCACTCTGGGTCATACCATTAGTATTTGTCCTATTTCGACAAAACACTGAGGATAATTAGTGAAAAATTAATGTTTTTTTTTATATATACATGTTGCAACCGTCCCTGATCTGTGTTGCAACTGTCCCCAGGTTTGGGGTCAGTTGCAACGTCTGAATTCCTCTATTCAAATGAATATTGTGATTAATATGTTATAAGTAGCCATCTTTAAATGACATAGGCATTTAGCAGACAGATGTAGGTTTAATATGTAAAGATTTGGTAAGACTAGTCCAAATATTCTCCGAGTAACTAAGAGTAATGTCAAAAGTGTTGCAATTGTCCCCAGTCTCCCCTATTAGTTTTTTATACCAAATTTTAAGAATAGTAGAGCAAGCAAAGTAAGCTTAAGTAAGAGTATATGGTTCAATCAGTGCAGTAGAAATAATGCTATCAGTGTATAAGTGCATGTAAAAGTACCTTTGTATGTGTGTGTGTGTGTGTGTGTGTTAGTGTGTGTGTGTGTGTTTGTGTGTGTGTGTGTGTGTGTGTGTGTTTGTGTGTGTGTGTGTGTGTGTGTGTGTGTGTGTGTGTGTGTTTAAGTGTTTGTTTGTGTGTGTGTGTGTGTGTGTGTGTGTGTGTGTGTGTGTGTGTGTGTGTGTGTGTTTAAGTGTTTGTGAATGAGAGTCTTTTTGCTCTGATTCTCATTAGCACAGGAAGAGGTCTTTTATAGGAAATGGATGGATAATGGCTCTTTTCAATGTATGCACACACAGGCACACATATGATGCTATCTTCCCTGCTGCACCCTCTTTAAAGCACCCAACCTTCAGTGAATGCTTCATGCACTACATGATGTCTTTTTGGCTGACTTGAACTAGTTAAGTGGTTGCACTTCCTGCACAATCATGAGGGAAAACTTCTGGCTTTTTTCTATTTCCCTGTTTTTTGGTTTGGTTTCAGGTTTGTCAGAGGCTTCACAACAGACAAAACTTTTCTACTGAAATTTCTGTAATAACCAGCCATACTTAGGAAACGTCTTAGTGATCTCCAAGTGGAGGGAACAGGAAACTCTACAAGAGTAATCTCAACCTTTAGGGGACGAACCTGGCCCTGGCCCACCTGTCAGCCTAAATATGTTACAGTGGCCTGATTTGGTCACATTTGGCCTGATTCAGAGTAAGTGATGCGTCAGCAGTTCAGAACACTTTTCTGCATATGTTCCTCCCTGGTGGTGATGTAAACAATGAGGTCATCTAAATAGGCATTACAATTGAAAAATGCCAAACACCGTAACAGTGTACTGCAAAAACTGATCAGGAGTCACAAAGAGATTTCAGGTGCAGGCTTGGTTAAAGGCACATGCCAGTAACCTTTGACCAAATCTAACTTGATTACAAACTTTGCTGTTCTTTAGTTATCTTCACAGTCTTCCATACAAGGTAAGAGTCAGGAACAGTCAGTATGTTTACATGCAGTCAGTAACTCTTTTATATTTGGAATACTAGCAATGACCAGGTAAAGGCAATGTTAACACCAATAACCCTTTTGAAAAAAAACAATGTGCTCATATTCCGGTTTTTAAAAACCCCAAAATCACCCCTAGGGTACTCCTTTTCTAACCCGAACATTTGGTCATGTATACACCTATTGGGATATCACCATTGAAAGGAACATTCATTTGTGTTTTGAGTATGTTCTGTCTGCAAGGAATCTTGGTCTTCTGGGTGTGGGAAGTCCGACGTGCTGCTGTTGTTGTTGTTGCTATGGGTACAGCAAGTTGAAGCAGAGATGACACGCATTGCATCATGACGTCCATGCATCAAGATGCTGCCTGTGCGTTGCTGTTTTGATCGGGATACCATGTAAACAGGAAGAACTCTGTTTGCTCACATATGCAAACAGGTTGTTCTGAATGTTCCAGAAATATGAATACTGACCTTAACCCAATATTGACTGCATGTTAACAGCATTAACCTCTTTGAAATCTATGATGAACTGTAGAGAGC
Source organism: Halichoeres trimaculatus (assembly GCF_033239565.1). NCBI lineage: Eukaryota > Metazoa > Chordata > Actinopteri > Labriformes > Labridae > Halichoeres > Halichoeres trimaculatus. Next base: position 519,181 of record NW_027437212.1, read on the forward strand.
CATCTGATTTCTCTTTCAACAGGCAGGGGGAGCACAAGGAACTGGAACTGGACGTGGCTAAGCCAGTCTTGAGGAGATACTCAGTCTCTTTTTTCATCATTTCACGCTTTACCTGATTTACGTACTAAGAATGCTGTTTAATGGGACGTGGATCTTTAACACTGACGTCATGCTCAAGCACGTCTGCTTGAGTGGGCAAATCATAAAACAGGCAGAGGTAACTACTTACCAGTCCGCTGACGTCACGCTGCTGATCAGGAGAAAGGTAACTCAATACTGAAGGGAGCTGGGCAAATGAGCGCTCTGATAAACCAAATGGAGCATAACTAAGTCCTGGAGAGGACACCGAGAGTCTGTCATGATCAGGACACACGCGCTGGGTACTAAGGCAGACTCAGCTTCGGTCCCATCAGCAAGCTCGCGAGTGATACTTTTTGATCGTTATCACATGACACACACAGGTCTTGTGTCTCCTCTTTTATGTGCGAGTCACATAACCAGTGTCGCTGAGATGCTCACAAATATCATACATCTGACTAATTTGGCCAAGAAGGCAGAACCAGGAACAGGTAACAGGAACAAAACTTTCTCACCTGCCTTAAAATGCACGGGAACAGCAGAATGATCACAACGGCATTTCACAACATTCTGAGAGGAGGACAGACTCTTTTTTAACATGTTTTTATTGCATTTTCATGAACCTACATTCATTATTATCAGTGACACAAAAGCCAAAATGGACTAGGAAGGAACACTTCAGGTGCTAGCGGAAAATATCAAGAACCACTTGAACATGAATGAAAACCTCCCAGACAAGCAAAAGCAAACTCAAAAAAAAACCAAACCAAACCAAAACAAAACAAAACAATAAAAACACACAAAAAATACCCCCATATATATTTAGCACAATACAATACTTTTGCATTGTATTGTGCTAAATATATATGGGGGTATTTTTGGTTATATACAATACATTGTATTTTATTTGAGATCTGTGACGAGAATGAATCTGTCCCCTAATGAGATCAGCACCGTGCTGGTAAACCAAAATCTCAAAACCCAAATATGAAATAACCAGTCAATCAATCATCTTATGGATTTCTCAGATCCCCTTTCCCTTACTATAGTTCCAGTCTACAAATCAAATTTGTCCAAGCCATTGCTATGCAAAAAGACACAAAGGCCATAAAACAGATTACATGTATTTATAAGTGCTCGAAACAGAAATTGACAGAAGTAATGTTTCTGTATTGCTGTCATTGTAGATATATACAATGTGATAAGACCAATCCAAAAATGCATTGGCTTTTACTTGTATCAATGGCTCATTATTATCTCATCACAAAGCCATAATATACAGGTCCTTTGTGGCTGTTCAATATTAAAATGAATACATTTTCAAGTGAAATGTTTATTTTGAATCTAGCATCTAAATTCTTAAAGAAATCATACTTAAAGGATGAATTCGGAACAAATCTCTAAAGGTTCCCTGATATACAAAGATATGTATCCTGATCCTACCACAGTAACCCAACCTGTTAATTGAACAACTTTACAGGTCTCAGAATTTGATGATTTTTTTTCCCACTTTGAGAATATGTATGTGGCCAAATAATTTGTAAGTATTTTAGGTGTACACCAACTGTAAGTTGGTCAGACACATCTCTAAAGAATTGAATTTGTTGAAAGAAATCATGAAAAAAAAAAAAAAAAAATTCCAGTCAAAATTCAATAACTTCTTTAACTTGTAATGCTTAGCTTTACATTTGATTTCAAAAGATGCACCAGACTTTAGTGAAGGTGATTTGACCCAATTTGATGATTTATTATTTGTGTTTGAGTAGGTTTTGGGGTAAAGTGTGCACCCTGGCTCACACCTATGGCAATGATCATAAAATAGGTCATAGTACAGGCCCTGGATGACTTTTGGATTACTACAAATACCACACAATAAACAAAAAATTGGGCTGTGGGCAAAATTACATGTATTGTGAAAGAGGTCCTTTAAAAGGTTTTAATTGTGTTTTCTTAAGATGAATAAACTTGTCTTCTGTAGAAAAAATGTATCTTCTTCCTATAATTCTAAAGATCAAAACTGTCATGTTCAAATACCAGTTGCGCTAGCATGGCTGCAGCTGTTAAGTTTTATTCAGTCCCCGTTGATATAATGCCATTGCATATGAAACAGAAACAAATTGCTTTTAACTTTCACTTGGTCGGATTTTCAGAACAAAATAAAAAAACATAGATAAATAAATGAATAAGTACATTAATAATAATGATAATAATAATCATAGCTGTGCGTGACTATTAAATGCGATGCACATAATGTCAAAATTGTGCTGCCCACTATACTTTGTTTTTATTAGTCTGAAGATGTGAAGTAGTTAATGAAACTTTTTATGTCTAAAACACAGAACCTGTCAATGTTAATGTGCTTTCCTTTTCTATGAATAGTTTCCCCTTAGGTGATCCAGGCAGGCTGAACGTGCAGTGAAATTTGAGAGCTGCTACTTCAGTACTGACTCAAGAGTACGGAGATCTTTTACATGCTATTTAGTAAGAATTAATGGTTCATAATTGGGAGAAGTTGACAGCATGACTGCAGGATTTATGTAACTTGACAGAATAGTTTGGTAGCACTTTAGATTACAGCCCGCGTCTGACAGTGTAGTTTCCCGTCTCTTACAGTGTAGTTTCCTCAACTGTTGGGGTAACTCTCACACATGCACCATGACATTTTGCAGTATCTATGGGGTAGTTATGCTTGCGTCTTACAGTGCAAGTCCTGGAGTCTTAAAGTGTAGTTTCCCGTGTCTTACCTTGAACTTATCAAAACAGTGTAGTTTTCCTGGACATATGCTTTTGCTGTGAAAACCTTGATGTGCCACTTCCTCTTAAGAATAAGCATGGATACAGATTATGTAGACCAATGATAAAGTCAAAAGCTGTAATGTATTGATGAGTATGGGTTTCACATAATAATGACATGCAGACGTATAAAATATCTTTATTTTTTTAAACACACAGAGACTCCACAGTGTAATTCTCCTTTTAAGTTACCGATCCATTAAGATCACACTTGTCTTTGCTTACTGGCTAACTATCCAGTATTTCCTTTTATAAATTTTCTTCATTGTTGTGTTATAAGCATTTTGTATATAATTTTATTCAGGCAACTTAATGGGCAGACAGGGGTCCTTAGGATTTTGCGTATTTGCATTCATGCACTTGTGCGGGCAGCTTGGGGTCCTAAAAGTTGTATAGCCCGAACCGAGATTCCGCGATTGTTTAAAAGCATCTTCAAAGCATCGTATAAGTTACCAGTGATGCATTCTCGAGGAAGTAAGTATTTCAATAGCTTACAAGTTATGTTTAAGGGGTGTTTAGTGGGGAATAAACATTTAGTTTATGTGGCGGGAATTTGTATATTTCCCTTACATTGCGCTGTTAATGCTAATAGCTAGTGGGCACATCATTTACATCTGGTAGACACTGGGTGCTTCTCTAAGCTTCAAAGTTCCATCCTCGCCTTCTCCACTGGCCTCCTCCACTTGTGTCTTAGTCCGAGATGCATGCCAGAGACACATGAAACGAAGAGTGGAGAGAGGAGACGAGCAGGTTCATTTTATGAGCATTGAGATGTCCTCTCCTCCGGAGCAGAGCGTCAAGCGATGTCTTTTAGTGATGACGGCGTCACAGCTGGATAAACCAGTCTGAACGCATGGGAGAAACTAAATTAAGGAAAATAATGTAAACAACAGGGCACTCGACCACGGAAAATTCATATTCACTTTTAGATCAGTTTAACATGAGTATGTTCATGAGTGAAAAAGAAAAATGTCACGTTTTCCCAGGCCCAGATTGATAGTTTTTAATTCTTATATTGGGGCCACTTTGTGTTCATAAATAATGTGTTTATTCTGCTATAAGCACTGCTTAGCGCACTGGTGGGACAGGAGGAGAGAGAAGCGGAGCTGTCTGCAGCGGTGCCTTTCATCCATTACGCGCACACAGAAGGACAGAGGTGAAACTGTTCCTGTATCAGCCAATAATGGCATGATCTCACACCCATCACTGATAAAACAACAGTTTGCTACTGTATGAAAATGGCGTGGTTATGTGTTATTTTTAAAGACATTATTGAACTGGCTCGAGTGGGCCAGTGGAGCGCGCAGTCAGCCTTTCAGTTGCACTTTGAGCCTGCGTTTGTTGTCTGTTGTCCGGTCTCTGGGGCTCTTTCTAATTGTCTGTTGTCATCCTCAGTGAGAATGAATGTTGTAATCATCCAAATAAATATCAAACATGTTTGAAAATTATGGGGGCGGCTCTGACGAGTCTGTGAGACAATTGTGGGGCTAAAGATTCATCTGTCAACCGCTCACACTAGAAGATAATCTTGCCCGAACCTCGGGGCCGATTTTAGTCCCCGACCATATTTCCTCCCTGATTGTGGGGAGGACCGAATCTGGGTTAAATCTGGGCGAGAATCCTGGAGTGTGAGCCAGGCTTCACACGTAAACAGCTTATCTTGCTCCATGGAGCTCACGTTTCACACATGTGGACAGCTGACGCTTTATAGCCTGCTCTGATACGCCACAAGGGGGCGTGTCTGTCAGCGAAAAGACTTCTGCGAAGCCTGCACTTGTGTTTCCTCGATTATGCCTCCTCCAGCTCAGTCTCCTCTCTCCTCTCTCCTCCGAGCGCATTTGGCGCTTTGGAATGTCCTCCAATATGGCTGCTCACAAAGTACTTCCGGTGTCACGGAGGTAGAGGAGATAGGAGACTGCATTTTGGCACATTGGGAAGCACCCAAAGCTCCAAAGTTCCATCCTTCCTTCCTCCACTTGCGTCGTTCTCTTGCGTCTTAGTCCCTCCCACCAGAGATTCATGGGAGAGACGCGCGAACACTTTATTTCCAGATTTATGATCAGTTTCTGAATGATCCTCTGTGCCTGTCCTCAGCTCGTCTTTTCTCTCATTAAACTCTGTTGTGTTTTTGTGAAGTTTCATGTGAAGTCTGAGCTGCTGCATCGATCATACCTCCTCCTATCAGTCTCCTCCATCCTCTCTCCTCTCTCCTCTCTCCTCTGAACGCAATTCTCGCTTTGGGACAGTCTTCTAATGGCGACTGGGAAAGTACTTCCGGTGTCGTGGAGGAGATAGGACAGAGGAAGCACGAAGTTAACGCATTGAGACGCACCCACTGTCTTTGATTCACCTTCTGTTATTTATTGTTTCAGATACCATACACTGCCAACCCTGTTGAGATGCACTGCTGATAAGTGGCTGTTGGACGTTAATGTCACACACATTATTCATCCTCTTCATTCATTCAATCTCCATGCATCCTGCTGTTGCTGTAATGCTGTTTCTAAAAGGATACATAAAAGACCGAACTGTGAACTGTGTATCTGCCTTTACTCTCTGACGGAGTATCTGTGTGGATAAAGTGTCCCAGCATTATTCAGCATAGAAACACAGAAGTCAGTAGCTTCCACAGTTCCACTGCAACAACCCAGCACTTTACCTGTAACTACTGGTCAACACCTGGAACTGGGCTGGATTATAAAGTGCACACTAGTAGTGGGTAGTTAAGCAGTAAGTAAAGCCAACAAGTGTGCAATTTATAATCCAGCCCAGTTCCAGATGTTGACCAGTAGCTACAGTAAAGTAGAAGGCAGTAACACAGTAAGTAAAGCCAGAAAGTGTGCACTTTATAATCCATCCCAGTCCCAGATGTTGACCAGTAGTTATAGGTAAAGTGCTGGATTGTCGCAGTGAAACTACTGGACAGTTAAACAGTAAGCAAAGACAAGTGTGATCTTAATGGCTGGGTTACTTAAAAGGTAAATTACTATGTGTGGTCTCTGTGTGTTAAAAAAAAAAAAAAGATATTTAATACGTCTGCATGTCTTGTCATTATTTTGTGAAACCCATACTCATCAATACATTACAGCGTTAAGTACATCACTGGTCTACGTAATCTGTAGCCATGCTGATTCTTAAGAGGAAGTGGCACATCAAGGTTTGCACAGCAAAAGCGTGTGTCCAGGAAAATTATAGTCCTGATTAGTTCAAGGTAAGACACGGGAAACTACACTTTAAGACTCCAGGACTTACACTGTAAGACGCAAGCTTAACTACCCCATACCGCAAAATGTCATGGTACATGTGTGAGAGTTACCCCTACAGTTGAGGAAACTACACTGTAAGAGACGGGAAACTACACTGTAAGACGCGGGCTGTAATCTAAAGTGCTACCAATAGTTCAATATTGCTGTAGTGACTTTTAAATCCTTCCTGTAACCCCAGGCTCACGCTGAATCCTGTGCGAGTCCAGTGCAGCTTCCACATGTAATCCGTATCATTAAAATCACTGTTGTAGGCTCACATTAGCTCTGCGCGGTGCGAGTCCGGTTGTGGGAGCCATAAGACTCCGCAAGAAGTCTATTTTTCCTGGACGCCGGAGAGGGTCTGCATCAAGCTGAATGAAATATGACAAGCTATACAGGAAGTAAATTGTCGGGTGGCATTAAGATCTGTTGTTTTTTAAAATAAAATCAGTGTTCAAACAAATGTAACACGACTCTTCTTTGACAGCACAGTAGTGCTAGTTGTAAATGTAAACATTACATTACACCCGGTGACACAAGGTCACAAAAGTGAGCAGCACAGCACCTCCTCACTCATTTTGACGACAACAATGGACGACGAGAGACTCATCCTTGAAGTGAAAAGTCATTCCATTTTATTTTTTTTAAATTATAAGGATAATACAAGAAAAAAAAAAATTTTTTTAAATAGTAAACATTGGAGGAATAAAGGTTTGTGTACTTATTCACTGTAGAAGGAAATGATTTGAAAAACACCAGACAACACAAGGGTGTAGTGTTACAGGCAAATGCAATTATTATTTACATGATAATAATAATAATTTTATTTGTATAGCACTTTTAAAAACATAGTTTAAAAAGTGCTTTGACAAGCATTCAGCACAAAATAATAACACAATGAGCACAGTAAAGTAAAAACATAAGCACAGCTTAAATCAAGACTAATAGAGAGAGACATGTAAAAAGACATGAGGTGAAAAGGTCCTTTCCATAATTTATAGTACTTTATAGGAACCCAAACAATACAAGAACCATGCAGCCTTAAGAGACCACGAGGACCAAACACAAAAAACATAAAATCAGCAAGAATAGGAAACACAATAAAAAAAGGGATGAAAGCAGAAATCAGGTCAGAAAATATAAAAAGATGAAATGAACAATGATGATAAAATTTCAAAATAATAAAAAAATAAGTTGCGAGTATAAAATACAGTATTAACATAAGCAAAAGTTAAGGCAATTAAAAGTCTAAAAATTATCCATAAAAGAGTTAATAAAGGTGAACCATTAAAAAGTTAAAATCATAATTAAAAGCACATAATAAATTAATGAATAGGAGTAAAAGAAAGTGAAGAAAAGCAAACAGTAAAACAAAATAAGATAGAGATAAAAGACAATAAAAGATCATCAGATAAATAACTGGGGCCCAGCCCCATGATTACTTAAAAAGTAATCAATAAAATCTTAAAATCAATTCTAAAACTCACAGGAAGCCAGTGAAGGGAGGCTTAAACTGGAGTGATGTGATGTTGTCTACTAAAACCAGTTAAAAGCCTAGCTGCTGCATTCTGGACCAGTTGGAGGGGATGGAGAGATTTTTTATTTATACCGGGGAGGAGGGAGTTGCAATAGTCAAGCCTGGAGAAAATAAATGAATGGGTGACTTTTTGGAGGTCTGGAGGGGTAAGTATGTGTTTTATTTTTGAAATGGATAGTAAATGAAAGAAACAGGACTGGATGGTTTTATTGATGTGGGTGGAGAAAGTGAGGTCCAAATCGAAAATGACTCCTAAATTTCTGGCAGAGGGGGTGATGTTTACTGATAATGGACCAAGGCTAGACTGTATGAGGGGGGGAGTTTTGAATGGAACAGAGAATTATTTCGGATTTTGAATTATTTAACTGAAGAAGGTTTTCTGCCATCCAACTGTTGATGTCCCTGAGACATACCATGACAGCAGCTAGGCCCTGTGGGTTCTCAGGTCTCAGAGGAAGGTATATCTGTGTGCCGTCTGCGTAGCAATGGTAGGAGACTTGGTGGTGAATTAGTTGGCCAAGGGGCAGCATATAAATAGAAAATAAAATTGGACCTAAAACTAAACCCTGCGGTACACCACAGGCAACGGCAGCAGAAGAGGAGCTGTGATTGCCTTTGGTGACCGCAAAGGTTCACTCGAAAAGATGAGACTGAAACCAGCTAAGTGCACTGCCTCTGATACCCACCTAGTTTTTAAGACGCTCAATTAAAATGGTGTTTATCAAAGGCTGCACTGAGATCGAAAAGAATTAAAACGAACCCTCCCCTCGTTCTGCTGCTAAAAGAAGATCATTGGTCACTCTGAGGAGGGCTGTCTCAGTGCTGTGACCTGCTCTAAAACCAGACTGAAATCTCTCAAATAGGTTATTTCCAGACATTAAACTTAAAAGCTGTGTAGAGACCAGTTCTCTAAAAGTTTGGATAAAAAGGGAAGTTTTGAAATTGGTCTAAAATTGTTAAAATCAGTGAGGTCAAGGTTTGGTTTCTTTAAAAGAGGTTGGACCACAGCGTGTTTAAAAGCAGAGGGAAATACTCCCTCTGACAAAGAACTATCAATAATAGATAAAATGCTGGGTCCAACCATGTTAAAAACCTCTTTGAGGAATCTAGTAGGAAAAAATACCAGACTGCACATAGCTGGTTTCATATGGGCTAAAATGTTAGATAAAAAGGATAAGGACACCGGCTCAAAACTGCTAAAATTACAAAGGACTTCCCTAATTAAAAGCACAGGATATTCAGGAGGAGTGATTTGATGCCTGGTGTCCTTAACCTTGTTTAAAAAGTGGTTTAAAAACTTCTCACAGGTGTCTTGAGAAGCATTGCTAAAATGAGAGGGGGAAGGGTTAGTAAGGGAGTCTAAAACCTTAAATAAAACTCTAGGGTTAGAATGATTGGCTAAAATCAAATCAGAATAAAAAAGTGCCCTTGCATCTTTGACTGCCTTTTGGTAGTTTTTCATAGAATCTTTCCAGATGCATGAAAAACCACCAACCCAGTCTTTTTCCATTTACGTTCATTTCTTCTGCAAATTTGCTTCAGTTCCTGCGTGGACTCTGTAAGCCATGGCTTGGGGTCTTTTTTTAACCTTTTCAATTTTGAGGGAGCTACAGAGTCCAGGATGGTCTGACATGTGATTCAAAAGAGAGACAAGCTCTTCTGTGTTAACAACTGGATTACGATGTGGGTTAAAGGCAGTCAAAGATGCAAAAATAATAAGCTCTGTAAACTTGCTAGCAGACGTTGAATTAAAAACCCTTCGATGAACAGGAGCATGGTCAATAAAAGAAGGCTGGGACAAAAAAAACCAGTGAGAATAAAACCAGCTTGTGATCTGACACACAGATATCCTTAGTTAAAAACTCACCAGGGCTAAGACCAGTAAATATTACTAAGCCTAGACAATGTCCTTTTGCATGGGTTGGTTCCTGTATTGCCTGGGTAAGGTTAAAAGAGTCAAGAATTTCAATAAAATCATCAGTCATGGGCTGAGAGGGACAACAGACATGTATGTTAAAATAACCTAAAATAAGAATACTGTCATAATTACATACAAAATGGGATAACAACTCAGAGAACTCATGGATAAAAACAGAGCTGTGCTTGGGGGGTCTATAGATTATTAAAACTAAAACAGGGTCTTTCAACTCAATAATAAAAGCAAGGTGCTCAAAGGAATTAAAAGTGCTGATGGTGATGGGGGTGCATTTAAAAGCCTTCTTATGAATGACCGCCACCCTCCCTCCCCGACCTGACAGCCGGGGTTTATGGAGGTGAGTAAAGTCAGGGGGGTGGCTTCGATAAGGGAGGTGTAATTGTCCCGAGTGAGCCAAGTTTCTGTTAAAACAAAAAAATCCAGGTTGTTTTGGGAAATAAAATCATGGCATAGAATAATAATAATAATAATAATAATAATAATAATAATAAATTTTATTTATATAACGCTTTTCAGGAACTCAAAGACACTTTACAACAGTTAAAATCAATACAAGCAATGAACAGAAGTCAAACAGAAGTCAAACAGAACAAAACAAAGCAAAACAACAGTACAATCACAAGTTGAAAGCTAATCTAAAAAGGTGATTTTTTAACAGAGATTTAAAATAAAGAGAAGTCGGAGCAGTTTTGGATTTGCGTGGGGAGAGAGTTCCAGAGAGTGGGGGCAGCTATGGAAAATGCTCTGTCTCCCCAGGTTCGGGGCTTGGTTCTGTGAGGGGGAGACATGAGGTTGGTGTGTGAGGAACGGAGGTTACGGGAGGGAATGTGGTGGTGGAGGAGGTCAGTGAGGTAGGAAGGGGCCTGGTGGTGGAGGGCTTTATGGGCGAGGAGGAGAATTTTAAACTGTATGCGGAAGGGGACGGGAAGCCAATGGAGATGTTGGAGGACGGGAGTGATGTGGTCACGGGAGCGGGTGCAGGTGAGGAGGCATGCAGCAGAGTTTTGAATGTACTGTAGTTTATTGAGGACTTTGGATGATGAGCCAAAGAGGATGCTGTTACAGTAGTCTAAGCGTGATGTGATAAATGCATGAACCAGTTTTTCAGCAGCAGAAAAGGAGAGGAATGGACGAAGGTGGGCTATGTAAAAAGGTTTTGTTGTTGATTGATCTGATGTTTAAAAGTCCAAAGTTCACAGGTTTACTGTTAAAAGCAGGGCGGGGTAGCTGGGGGAGCAGGGGGATGTGGATGAGGTTGGAGGGGATACAGTTTCTGACTGGACAGGAGTGAGGACGTGAGGAGGTGGTGCGGACTGGGAGAAAATATTGACTGGTGGTACTGATGATGATGATGATGTGTGTGTGTGTGTGTGTGTGTGTGTGTGTGTGTGTGTGTGTGTGTGTGTGGGGGGGGGGGGGGGCAGGTGGGAATGGGCAGGTGAGTGGGCGGGGTTAACAGGACTGCTTTGGGGTGACCAGATGTTGCTGTGGGGTGTGTGTGTGTGTGTGTGTGTGTGTGTGTGTGTGTGTGTGTGTGTGTGTGTGTGTGTGTGTGTGTGTGACCTGAGTGTGGGGGAAATGAGCTGCTGAGTGCAGACTGTCAGACAGTTGAAGAGTGGATCTTTAATTGAATGTTAGATGACAGCAATTGGCTACCCCGCCTGTAGCCCACATGTAGTTCCTGTATATAGGGCTTGTCCTCAAGCAAAGTCCAGACAGGAACGTGAACCCACGTGAGCTTCTACTCTCACAAGTGCCCTTTCTGCACCCGGCACAGGAGTCAGCGGCAGCCTCTATCTGGAGCTGATGTGAGTGGCAGCTTGCAGAAAATCTGCACGGAAATCTGGACTGCAACCGTTCTGGAGCCAATGTGTGCGCGGTGTAAATCTCTTTGTGAGGTGATGTGGATGTTTCTTACACATATCCTTATGTACCTGCTCTAATTCAACACATCTGGTGACCATTGGTAGCATTGAGAAAAAGGAAAAACACCACGCTCTAGTGGTTAAAAAAACTACAAATGAAAAAATTTTGCTCTGTATGTCTTGTTATTTTGTAAACCAGTTCCTAATCGTCTTCGCCTCTGCCAACAGCCATCTACACCCAGTTCCAGCTCCTGTATCACTCCTGTCTCCCCTGGATCTCACTTTGGACTCTGGACTCACTTGTTCTGGACTCTGGCTTCACGCCCAGGGACCCTGGACTCACCAACCAATCTACTTCATCCTAATCTCTGGCTCACTGCTCACTCCCTGTTCAATAACTGTTTCTCCTGCAGACTAAAGACTCTTGGCCATTGTTAGAATATCTAACTGGTGTATATGTGCTTTGCTACATTATTATCCAAATGTGCTCATATGCGGTCATAAATTAACAGGTTTCTTTTCAGATGGTTTTAAGCTCTTGAGAGACTACAGATCACCCAGAACTGTGTGTGCGTTTTTCAGATAAATTATGTGCTTTCAGTTTTAACATGAGTAAGTGTGGTTTGCAGATGTAGACAAAAACAGGAAGTTCAACTGCAAAAGTGAAACTGTGGTTTTGAGGTGAACAGAAGTTAAAGGTCTGTCAGGGAAAAAGTTAAAGGTCTGTTTTTACCATGTGTGTAGGCGTCTGCAAGTGTCTGTATGTGTATAATATATTTCCCTTTTTAGGTAATCCATCGATGTTGCTGTGTCCTGTAAGAGAACACGACGTGAACGAGCACAGAGGCGGTGATGTGACGCTCACCAGAAGACTCAGACTAAGGAAATGACATGTTTAAACTAGGAGGAGCTGAAAAGAATGATAATAGGGTTCGAGTAACGAGATAGGGGGTTCTTTTACCCAGTAAATGTCTGTGGAGAGGAAAAGGTAGAAAGAACCAAAATCTGTCCACATTTTTCGGCTTGTAATCAATAAATCTCGGTATCAAATGGAGAACTGAGTTATCATCATCAACAAACACCAGGAAACAAGGTAAGCACCTCGTTTCCAACACCATCTATTGTGTTTGCTATTTTTTCAATACATCATTTCTTGCAACAGCCTCTTCCTCTAATTGTTTTGTGTTCTTAATTTGGATTCAAACTAGAAAGGTAGCCATAACTGCAGAACTCTTTTTTTTACCTGAGACAATTTATCCAGCACATGACGTACTTTGTTTATACTGTATTTACACATAATCAATATAATTCATAATTCTCCACAAGTCTTGACTTTTATCAAAAGAATTTTAAGAAAGGCCTTCCCTGAGACTCATTTGATGGTCAGTACTTGTCATGTGGTTTCAAAAAGCAAGTACTCTTAGCCAGACAGAGTTAGACTGCATCTTTGTTAATGTCCTATAAATGCAAAGCTTTGTGTAAGTACACCTTTTTCCAGGAGTGGATGGGTTCAGCATTATGCATTTTCTGTCTTGTGTTATATATTTTTGTAATAATTGGTATAATTTTGTATTTTAATGCAGTCACATGCTATGTTCAGGGTTGATGAATGTTTATATGGCAGATAGAAAGATAACTCCTGTCTCCAGCTTGTGTCTGACCTTGAGTAAACTTTCACCCAGTCTCCTAGCTCCATGCTGTGATTCAACTCACACACTCTGATAGCACATCTCTCTGAAACCTGACACCAGCTGTGGGTTGAGACAGTGGTGTCACTCTCTTTTTTTGGCCAATTACTCTCAAGTGTGAGGTTTCACACAACCTCTAGATAGGCACAGCATTGATTGTTATAAAACTGTATTGCTCCCAGATATCGGGGCTCATTCTTTTGAGACTTGCGCTGTAAACCTTACCTGTGACCAGAATAAATGCTGAACTGAGAAATAGGTCCTCTTCGGGTGATTCTTGAGAAGTAGGTAAATCTTCACTTGGCAATCAAAATTTTGCTTTCAGCAGTTAGACAAATTAGTTTTTACACAACGATTTATTATCACAGTAAAAAAAAAATTCATTTCCAACAAAAAAACACACGTACTATATAATAAACAACAAACAACAAAAACTTTGGTCCAGCCCACAGGCAGGAGAACACAGGCCTTACAATGCAAGCTATGCCCACCATGGGCTTGGAGAGCTGCAGAGTCAGGAAAGCTGTCTTATAAAAGGGCACCTGAGGGATTCAATGACGAGCTGCTTTTGAATTGCTTTCTGTAATCCCTCTGATTTATTTACTGTTATCTTTTTATTTCCTCTGTATTTATGTCTTTTGGAGGGGTACCTTGTCCATCAATGGAAGATGTTTTAAGCAGGGGCGTCACTAGGATTTAGGGACAGGGGGGGCTTCAGCCCCAGGAGATGCAAATGATCAAATGTGTAACAAACGAAAAACAACACGTAGAGTTAATAACTGCTCAACATAGAGGCTAATGCCATGACTTTTGCAGACAACACAATAATAGTTTTGTATTTTGAAGTCAGATTGATAAGATTTTGGCACAGAAGTATCTAGAGTAGATTTAGAATAGAATTTAAGGTTCTTTTGTTAGTCTAAAAAATCTCTTAAAGGTCTTGCTCCCTCATATTTATCAGATTTGCTTTTATCATTTGAGCCAAGTAGGGCTCTCAGGTCATCAGGTAGTCATCTTTAATGGTACCTGAAGTTAGAACTAAAACACTTGGGGAAGCCTCTTTCTATTATGTCCCCCATCTGTGGAACAGCCTACCTCAAGACCTGAGGGTAGCTCCTACTGTTCATATTTTTAAAAATAAACTCGAGACCTACCTTTTTAGTCTGGCTTTTAGCTGATTGTATTTAGTATAATTTATTGTTATTATTTTATTTATTTAAATCCTCGTAACCTGTTTTATTTCTCCTTTTTAGACCAGATCTATCACTTCTTATTTTGTGACCTGCTCTGCTTTAGCTGTTTTTATTACCCACCGAGTTAGGCTATCTCATTTTTACCATATTACTTATTCAAATTTTATTTTATTTATTTTCAGTGTCCTACAGACAAATTACTCTATCTTTAGACTCACCTTTCCAGTGGAGGTCTCTCCCCTCTCATTCCCTTTGCTCCTCTGCCCTCGCTCCTATAGATCAATAGAGGTGGCGGAGTGATTATTGTTAATGTTTTATTATTGTTTTATTCATCACAATAATATGATGATAACAATAATCATAAACTACTGTTAGCAGGGGGGGCTGGAGTCAATTGTTAACTACCATCAGTGATAAATACTTACTTTTTGGAAAAGCTTCCTAATATCCATTCTATATTGATGGTTTAAATAAAGACTTCTTGTGTCTTGCTTTACTCCTGAGTCCATGACAAGAAGATAGACTTCATCCTTTTGACTGTTCGTCCAGTAACAAGGAAGAAGAGACGGATAACGCCTGCCCACCGCTCCTAAGCGGTGGGCAGGAGCGGTGTGGCAGGGCAGGCTTAGCTCAAACGCTGGGAGTCAATATGAAAGTTTAGCCTGTCTCTGCCTCATCGGTTAAACTCTTCAGCCCTCCAAACGGTCTTGAGTGCCCTTTGTGAGTCGTTTTTACCTCATTAGTTAAGCTAGCTTCTACTATCAAAGTATTATCTCCTACCACTACTAAAAAAAGGCTTTGTTTTTCTCAACTTTAGTTGTCCTAGTACCGGGATGGTTTTCGCGAGAGATGGGACGTTCTCGAACGAGTCGACTCTTTTGAACAGCGCTTTTCAGTGAACAAAAATAACTGATTCGCTGCTCTGTGTCAGCCCTTTGTTTGCAGGCCATTACTGAATACAAATTGCCTGCACATTTCAGAACGAACAGCTCACTCACAACTGTCAATTGGTTCTCACCGTTCATTTGAAAAGCTATACAAAAGACTCATGTTGTTTGCAATTTCACATCTGCAAAAAACCACAGTGGGTGTGAGTAGTATGTTGAAATCACCTCAAATCATTTAGAGGGGCTTGATGATACTTCAGGGGGGGCTTCAGCCCCTCAAATTAGGCCTAACGGCGCCACTGGTTTTAAGCCTCATATGTTGGTTTCCACACCATCAGGTCTTTTGATGATTTTTTTAATCGACCTATTGTTTTGTGCTTACTCACATGTGTAAGCATTTATTGCAATTTTTTTTTTTTTTAATTCTTGCAGTTATGAGTATTAGTTCCTCTTTTTGTCTGTTCCTATAATGAGATTGATCATGACTGACTGAGGTCACTAGTTTTTATCAATGTACTCAGTCACGACATGTTTTGACATTGTTCCCTTTAAATGTTTTGTAATTTGTCAATGAGTTCTCATTGTATTTTAACTTTTAAACCTTTTACACGCTGAGAAGTGATTGGTTGGAGCAACACAGCCACTCCTTTTTAAGATGGCTTCATTGGCTGGCACAAACATTTGCTTAACAAAGGTCTATGATCGGAATGTTGCATTATTAATTTTTTTTTCCTGTCTGGAAGTTGACCAGTGTGTGGGATTTTTCACTTTCTTCAGTTAAATATTAGGGGTTAATACCCATAAAATTAGTTTTTTTTTTTTTTTTTTTTTTTTTTGGGGGGGGGGGGGGGGGGGTTTACAGTGTAAAATTACTGAAGACATCTACTTGCATTTTGTTGTTTCATGGGAAAACAGGAAAAATCTGTTAGAATTACACACATTATTTCCTGTAAAATTACTTTTTTTTTCGTCTTTTTTTAACAGTGTGCAGTCTGGAATATTCCACAGCATAAACTAATGATTTATTTATTTTTTAATTTAACCTTTATTTAACCAGGTTGGTCCCATTGAGAATAAAAACCTCTTTTTCAAGGGAGACCTGGCCAAGACAGCCAGCAGCAAAACACAAAGTTACAGACAAGACTCACAAAAAGAGACAAAGCACAATCAATAAAACACAAGTTAGTGGATTAAAATCACGTTCCAGGAAACAACTATTCAAACAATTGAGGTAAAACACTAGCATCTCCTAGAACCAACCTCCATGTCCTTCATTTTAGATTTAAAAACATTCAAAGACACCAGCTCCTTGAGCTTTAAGTCATTCTGTAGCTCGCTCCAAGATGAGGGTGCAGAGTAGCCAAACGCCCTTTTCCCAATTTCAGTCTGAGTGTTTGAGATAGAGAGCATAATGAGGTCCTGAGAGCGCAGGGAGTACTGTCCGGTACCTTTCTGCATGATGAAAACACATAAAAAGCCGACAAAAGTGTAGTAATGTGTGAGCCTCAAGGTCACCAGAGCAGGCCATCCAAAGGTACAACTCACAATGATGAGTCAGAGGTTTATACTTTATGAACCTCACGGAGGCATGGTAGGCAGTACCATACAGTTCACTGTTTAACAGTGAAACAGGTTGTCCTTGCATGTTCAAAGAATTTCTAAAATACTATCTGTCAATACTGCATCAGCTCAGACTAAGGACTCCTTTTCCCAAATTTGAATAGATACAGTGAAAGCATAGAAAAAAATGTTAGACAGAACAACTGTGACATCTAGTGGACAAAATAAACAATTACATGCAGCTGGATGTCTGAACAGAAATAGGAGATTGATATTTTAAACACATCCCTGTAAGAAGACAAAAACACATGAAATGTCTTCTAAGATCTCCTCTGTGCCTCTGCTACCAAACATACAAAGAATGGATTTTATGCCTGTTAGTTTCTGCAACAGACGTCATCAAGAGAGACATGACACATAAGCTACAGAACAAATGGCGCCAAAACTTTGTCTCTAAACATTGTCCAAACTGATGTGAAACTGCACCAAAGAATAAGCTCATGTGTCAGTATGAACGCCCAAAACAGTTACCATAACAGTATATGTTGCTGTTCTGATTTTTTTTTTTCTTAAAATCTATTTTTTATTTTGTGGCCCAGACAATGATAAAAATGTAGGTTAATATGTGGCCCCCGGTTAGTGCTGGGAAAAAAAAAAAAAAAAAAAAAAAAAACTTGTGGCCCTCTCTGTCATTAAAGTTGCCCATCCCTGATGTATATCAATAAAAAAAAAAGTTATTTTTTATACATAAGTTCCACCCTTCTAAGTTTTAAGCTCCAGGAGACGAGCAAATAGGTTATGATCTCATGTAAATGAATGTCTTTTGTTAAATAGTCACTTTTCACGTTCATATAATTTTTTGAGGTGTGAAATAATAATCTTCACAGTGAATTCTGTAATCAATACAGCTTCCTTAAAAATACCCAGGCTAAAAGTTTGATTCAGGGTCGTTTGAATGTTCTCTGCAGAGACTTTATCATGGACATGGGAGTGCATTAAAAACTGATATCCGCCCCTCTATTTTTAGATTTTTTTAAGTAAACTGATAAAGGAAACACATTTTTTTACAGGGAGAAATCAGCTGACAGCTCACACTTTCATAGCAAAGTATTTTACAGATTGGCAGAAGAAGAGTGAAATGTTAGAAACATTCTTGGTGTCATATCTAATTCAAGGATCTAAATATTAATCTAAAAACATCAGTTTTTATTTCTGAAAATGTTTTCTAGTAGTTCTCCTTCACAGACGGATTTCCCTCGCGCTCCCCACTGAAGTGAAACTTGTGTACCCAAACCCAAACAAGCGAGAAAATCCTGATCAAAAAAGTGAAAGGCGTTCTGGAAATCTCTGAAACAACCAAATGTGGAGCTCACCGCTTATCCTGCAGCTCAGACTGTTATGGATAAAGAATATCTGTGATGGATACGAGCTCTATGCTTTGGAAATCCATTTTGTTCTTCAGCCAATCAATCAGATGGCTCACAGTCAGAGTCAAGTTTATAGACACACATGAGGAAACCAATCCCCCTATAGCTCAATGGAACTCTAAAGTCCCTGATTTGGGACTTGGGGAAAGGTTCAATAACAGATTTAGTTAAAAGGTCAAAAGAAGAGGTTGTTAAAGGGTTAAAGAGATGTTTGAGAGAGGGGTTTATGGTCTGACCTTTGAGAGTCAAACACACACACACACACACACACACACACACACACACACACA